>NW_005054342.1:3404294-3434573 GCF_000277835.1 Geospiza fortis | reverse complement strand
GCTGGCATATCTGCAAAATCTAAAGGAAAGATGTAAGAAATGTAGCATGCAACATCCTCCTCTCTGGTTGGATTAGAAGAAAAATAAACCTATCCCATCCAAAACCAGGACAGTAGCTCAGCGGCTTGTTGGGTTACAGAAGTGTGTTTGACAGTTCTTGATTAATTAAGGTTTACTGTAGGAGATTTTTGAATCTCCTTTTGAACCCATGCTCATCAACATTTATAGCACTCCTGGGAAAAGGTTTTCAATGATTAGCAATGCATGTTGTTGGAAGAGAAGTATCTGATTTGCTTGGTTCATAGCCAGTTGTTTAGTTTATAACCAGTATAACCATCCTTCCACTTATTCTGTTCCAGGCTGAAGGATCCTAGGCCACATAGTTCTTTCTCAGTGTGAGCTGCTTCACAACTTTTACCTCTGTTGCCTTTCAATTTCTAGATGTATTTCATGCTTCTAGATTGAACAAACAAACCTGCAGACAGTTTTTGAGCTACTGTTACACCCTGAAGTTTTACAATGTTATTATAGTTTGGTTTTGCTGTTTTTTACCTTAGTAATTCCAAGAATTCTTCAAAACTAGAAAATAAAGCATACCCATACAACAACATTAGAAAAAAGTAGATAGACCATCAGTTTGTCATGACAGGATGTTTGTGTTATGATTCAACAAATCAAATTGCTGCTTTATATCACGTATCATCTGGCTTTGGAAAAAAAGGGGGAAAAAAGCAACAAAACAGAAATAAAACCCCAGACAACCAACCTCAGCCAGATAACTAAACCTTCTATACTTTAATCTATTCTACTATGTGATTCTGCATTATTTAAATTTTGTTTCAAGAGCTTCAGATTTGTTTTGAAATAGTTCCTGCTTACACAATTATACTGGCTTTTTTAGCCAAAAAAATATATCTTCATTCTGATGTCATGCTCAGGTGGCACTTACCTGTCCCTCCTTCTGTGGATGAGATTGGACTCTGATATCAATGTCTACCTTGCTGTGCTAAACAGCCACACTTGCTTCAAGAACTATATGTACTTCCCAGTGTTTCAATGGAATAAAGAAATTCCATGCACTCAGTGAGAATTTTGCTATCAATTTCTTGAGGGCAAGGTTGGTGTGCCCTCATAAAGATTTCATAATTGTTTGATTTGCATTCAGCACAAGTGCAAAAATTATATTTTAATAACAGACAACACATCTTTAGGATGTGTGGAACCACAGTAATGAGTTACATGCTCTTTAAAGCAGATATTTAAAAACAAAAAAAAAAAACATGCTATTTCCAAGCAGCTCAGTGTTTATCTCATTTGGTTTCCTTGACAATTTCCTGATTTTAGAGGCCTTGTAAAACAATTGATTTTGTTTTTCAGAGAGCCCTTTCACTCAGCACCACTTAAGGAAAGACCTTATACAGAGTGAAAAAAAATCAGCAAATTATTTCATTCTTAACTGATTACAAAAGTAAAATTTACTCTTCAAAGCTATAAAGTATGAAACATACCAATCAGCTCATTAGCTAGAGATTGCTTAGTATGCATGAAACTGATTTAATTGAGTTAAATAAATATAACCAACCTATTTACAGGTTAGATCATATGTATGTGTTTAGTATTTGGATAATTTCATTTTTCAGAATAGTAGTGTGTCCTCAAGAACTTTGAGCCTGATTTATTAGGTAAATGAAGTTGGATTGATCCTGCTGTGTGTATATACAGACCTATGTCTCTCAGTCACCTCTTTTTTCTTAATCTTACTCGCCAGATTCAGCTCCAGTTTGACTGAAAGTAAAAGACTGATAAATATTGAGTGTTCACAAACATTAAAGTTGTCATCAAGGGATAGGGCAGACTGTGACAGTCCAATTCATTCAACCTTCATAGCCATGAGAGGGTCCTCATAGGCAAAGAATGCAGAGCTCTTTTGGTATGGAAGAGTTCTTTTGCTCTACTTCAGCAGTAAAACACCAAATTGAGCTTTGCAGAGCCATTTTGGAGCAAAAGATCCAGATGATAATTTGGAAGGATATAATTTTTGTTTATGTCTGCATCTCATAGATCAAATCAGCTTAGTAGCACATGCTCTGGCTCCAAAAGAGGCAAAGACAACCCTTGTGACACCAGGTCAGTCTCAGGCTTCAAGCAGAAAATGAGATCAAAATTCACTCACTTTTCTGGACTGACTTCAGACAGAGTCATAAATTACCATTTTAAGCACTCAGGAGGACTTTTTTGGTTTTGGTTATCAGTCTTGCAAGTTCACAAGCATTATAAAAATAACAGTACTGGAAAACTGGTGGGTATATACAGTAAGAAGACAGGTCTGAAGACAGAGGGCACCTGAGAGCCATTTCCTTCTTCATCATTATAATGTTTCCTCCATCTTTGTATTTTCTACACTTTAACTATGCTTTCTATTTATGCTGTTTGATATAATAACTAGTGCCTTTCCCTTATTTATTTTCAGCTGAGTTTACAAGCTGAACTAGAGCTCTTGCAGTAAGAGTGGGAGCAAGAGGGAAGTCATGTAAATCCAGGGAGAAAAGT
Organism: Geospiza fortis; assembly: GCF_000277835.1. Lineage (NCBI taxonomy): Eukaryota > Metazoa > Chordata > Aves > Passeriformes > Thraupidae > Geospiza > Geospiza fortis. The sequence goes on along the minus strand of NW_005054342.1, from coordinate 3,432,023 downwards.
AGAAGAAAAGAGCCATCCTCATGTGGCATGAGCCATCCTTTGGTGGTGTCTGTCTTTCTCCATGGGATATGAAAATGTTCTGATTTTCTAACTGATGCACCTTACTTAAGTGGAATGAGTCTGGGTATAAGTTTGCTTGTTACTCCACACAGGGCAGCTCTTATCTTGGTAGAAAGTTGTCATACAAACTTGTCTAACTTTCATTGATTTGAGGAGCTGCCATGGCCATGATGATGATGTGCAGCTGCAAAAGTACCCTGAAGTAAAGGGAACAAGAAAGTGATCACAGTAGGAAGAGAGGCACATAGATGAGGAACTCTTTTGCTGCTCTTTCCTTCTATCACCAGGAAAAATATTACTAAAGCCCTGATGTGAGATCAAGTAAACTAAATAAAATACAAAGGACCCAAACATAGTGATGATCTAGACATCAAAGAGGCTGGTTCTCCAGTCCCCTCGCCTTCTGCAGTGACCTATGCTCAGTCAGGATGAGTGAAGAGTGGGTTAAAAGGAAACTCTTCTCCTGGAGGAGCCCTGCACATGGATTTACTCTCTCACAAAATACAGAGTACTGAAAAATACAGCTCTGCTCTTTTAGTCTCAAAGTCGTTACCTGCCTTCTCTAATGTAATGCCCTCAGTAGTCCTTGAAACTGTGGACTGACACATAGAGAGGGCTACACTAATCCAACATTTAGTACTCCAGGATCAGACAGTCAAGAGCAGTATAAGCCTGGCAACCTGGAGTATCACAGGCTGGGTGAAGAAAATTGTGTATTATGGAGTCAGCATGTCATAAAAGACATTCCTCCTCAGAGGCTTACAGCAGATATGCAGTAATTTTAAATATATGTGTAAAATAATAAAGATCATAATTTAAAAATACATTTCTTCATGCACTCTAGAGTAAGTTCCATTCAAGCTACACAGTGGCATTGTCCTAATAGTTCAGTATTTGAAATTACACACATATATGACTCCAGGAAAAAAAGACATGTAAATGTGCTTCAAGAATAGGTAATAGATTTTTGGAGGACGATTGAGATTACTGAATCAAATTGTAGCTGAAGAGATTAATAAGAATTCTCAATACCTACAAAGTCAAATTACAGAAACTGTTTAAATGACACAGAGGATATATGTGTCCTGACATCTAGTGGAGCTGTGAGCATCTGGGGCAGGTCCATGATGCAATCCAAAGGGATGTGTGCCCAAGTCACACAGCAGAGATATCCTAAATATCTGTGCTGGGAGCTGAGTGAGGACATATGAGTTTGGGTCTTGAGGCAATATGTCTGTAGTCACACAGCAGTGCTTAAGCCAACAGTTCCTCTTGCATATCATCATTCTACAGAGACAGCTCTGTTATCAGCATATCTTGAGGTACCAGATCACTAAAATCCAGATCCACAAAACCAGAGAGTCTCAATGTGGAGGTGTTTTAGAGGCCTGAACTATTAAGTCCAGTGGCTCTTGCTGCAGTGCAACACCGTGAAAATTTCATGTTTGTAGAACTGGCAAAAGGAGCAATACTCAAACTAGAGGCAACATAATAATTTTTCTTAAAGAGTCCTTGTCTGTCACAGCAGCTTTGCTGCAGGCATAAGTTTGTATATGCCAAGGATGCCCTGTGGGGAGCAGCCTCCACAGGTCAGGATGGGTATGCTTTCTCTTGAAACACAATTTTTTTAGGAATGGTACAGAAGCTGAAGTAGAATGAATGAAAGAAAGAGGAATTTATTGGTCACCTGTAACATTAGACAACAGATTAACAAGTATTTTGTCATGACAGTGCAAATACAACAGAGTATTCAAGGCTAGAGTGTGCAAGGCTCTTTCTACAGAAGGGTTTTCTTTATATTTACAGGCCCTGGGATCTGTCTAAACAGCCCTATGGAATAATTGCCTCACCTGACTTTGGCACAATTGTAATCATTTAATGTGTACATTATTGTACATTATCTCTTTAAAAGTTTTTGCTGCCAAAGATGAATGTAGTAGAACTTGAGAGCATGCTTTTGAGAGGTGACTGACTGACACCTAGTGTTTAAAATCCAGTCACACTTGAAAAAGAAAGGTACACATACACACACAAAAAGCAACCAAAAAGGTTTATTTCTAGCAAGAAGGGCTCCCATTTGTTTCAAAGTACCACCTCATCAGCATTGCTCCAAGTCAAGGGCTGAGATGTTCCAAAAAGCAACATTTAAAGGGACCACATGACATACTGTCTTATTAAGTTCACAATCACCGTGGTCTGATAATCATCGTGTTTCCAGTAATTTAATCATCTGAAGTGTTCTGCCTCGACCGAAAAATCTCCCTGTGCTGGTACATCTAACCCACTACTCTAGAGCTGGGAGGGAAGCAGCCTATCATTCACTAGTGGAGTGGTCCTGGCAAGACCATGATCCTACAAAGCCCAGCAGTGCAGGAAGGTGGTTTCATCAACACTTTTATTACAAGTCCCTGGGATAGAAATAGGGCTGGAGGGGAAAAAGAAAAAATTCCCAAACAAGTTATCTTGAAAACTCTTAGTTTCAAATTACCAGCACTAGCCTTCTCACCAAGCACAGCCCTTTCCTATAACAGACACTATTTTCAATTTCAAGGAACCCAAAATATGTGCAATGTTTGAGACAGGTATTCTTTTATTTTATTTTTATTGGTTTTCACAAAAAAATAAATTGAAGGATGTCAGGATGCAAATAGTTTACAATTTCTGTATAATCCTGAAGACTTCATACTTTCCAAATTCTTCAGTCAAGCAGAGCAGGTTTACAATGAATCAAAGCTGACTGTATTAACAGTATAATGAGTATATGTCACTGTAAATTCTCCCCAACCTGCAGAAAGTGGGCACAATTTTGCTTGTGTCCATCCCTTTCTATTGTTGCCAGATGTTGAAGCAGGCTGTGATATATACATCACTATTTCTTTTTATTAAATGCCCAAAAGGGATCAGGGATAAAGCTTTTCCATCCTGTGTGTTTTAAATAAAACTTTTTTTTTTCTACTAAAAACACCTTGTGAATCAAGATGCAACTGAAATTATGCAAGTGGATAAAGACCCTTGACAAACTATCACTGAAAGTCCAGGCAAATAAAGTTTGCCTGGAAGATGAAGTTCATTAGTGAAGATAAACTGGAAGACTTTATGAAGCCACACAGTTCTGCTGGTTTTGGGGTTCAGGTGTTAGCTGAGTGGCAAGTTTTGCTATTCTCCTGCAGACAGAGGTCGCATACGCAGTTCCAACATTAGCAGTGAGCTCATTAACCGCTCTAGTCTGGAAGCACACACAGTGCCTCAGCCACTCCTCCAACTGCTCCAAAGGTGTGTTCGACCTTGACCAGGGCTCCATTTTCTCCCAGGCAGTGCCTGTAGCAGGAGCCCGGGGACAAAGAAACAAGAGGACAGCAGTATGCTCCCTGTGTCTTGCAAGTTTTGAACAAATAACCACATGAGTCAGAACCATAGGAGCTGATATTGTATCTAAAAAGTCTTTGACGGATATTTTTTCATGGTTTTGTCAAGTTTCCTTTTGAGTACATGTACATTTTCAATATCTTGTATCAAGCAGTTTAAAACTGGAGAAAGGCTTTCCTGCATAGTAACCTTCTGCAAAAAATCAAGCATGTAATGAATATTTGTTAGCTATTTTGGTCTAGAATATTTACATAATCACACTATTTCTCATTTTTGTCATTGCTTAAAAACCAAATGACAGCCAGAAGCCAAAACAAGCTTTAAAATGCAATTATTTTTCATCTATATGAATGCAAAGTGACAGCTTGCTGAATCCAAACTAATTTTGTGAGTTAATAAAAACATAAAAATAGTGCTGTATGGTCTCGAATACTAATTCTTTTCATTCTTCCCACCTACTTTCATCTATTCTTTTCTTCTTTGTGAATGTCTTGCTTTGCCTATCTATTGCACCTTGTATTTTTTTAATCCTTGCTTGTTTTGATTTCACTGGAGCTAGATACATATGATCGTGTTTTCTCTAGAAACTTTTACAAAATTAGAGAATATTAAGAGGAAAGTTGAGTAAAGCTGTGGTAGTTTTTACTCAAAAATGTCAAGTGCTTTGCTGGTTCTGTGTTGCTCTAAGTGTCTTTCTGAACTAAATACTAGAGTCATATTCTCTAACTATTTATTCAGTGGGTAGAGGTTTGATCACCTGCCAAATTTCAGGAGAACCAGGTGACAAGCTTTATATGCAATTGGCATTCAAAACTGTGACCTAGAATTTTTTCTGAGATTACCAGAAATAGGCTGATTCTGACAAGATGCAGTAATGCAGTAATGTCTAAGTAACGCACTAAGCACAACCCTGTGCTACATCAATCACCAAAGCATTTTTATCTCCCAATGTCACCTTTATCTTTAAAGTTACTTTGTAGGAGCCATCTGGTTCCTTTCGATGTAAGTAGACCAAGTTGTATCAGTTAGCTGGCACTGGCTAATCAAATGCCAGCAGATAACTTGCACATCTGCAGTGGAGAAATACAGGACAGAATGGTAAGAACACCACATGGACCGTACACTTAGTCCTAAGGAATACCTGGTGCCATTTTCCAAAAAACAGCATTTCCTTGGCCATGCATGTGTATCACATACACATACCCACACATTCCCATGCTCTTTTATACATTTTATTGCATCCTCCAGCTTTTCTACTTGATAGTGATAAGAATAAAATTGTGAATCCAGGCTTCAGATTAAATACTGTGGCCCAATCTTCTCTGCCCTTGCTCTTGAACAAGAATGTTTCTGATCAGAACTGCTATTGCTGGCTAAATAATGCTTGTCTGAAACGTTATGAGATATGAACTATGACATCTTTAACTGTGCTGGGAAGACTCCCAAATGCAAAGGCTGTAACTGCCAAGCTCTTCTTTGGCCAAGACATCTCCTTTCACTGGGGCAGAGAAAGGCAGAATAACTATGTCAAGAAAATGTGGGCATGTACTCTTGAGTCTGATCATCATCTAGTGTCTAATAAGAAAGAGGTGGTCATCCTGTCTTGGACACCTGTTCAAGACTGAGATTGCTGGAGATCTTCTCTCAAGATCCCAGAGCCACGGCCAGTTCTGTTTGATTAGATACCCAAACCTGAGGAAGCAAAAATTAGTGTGTCTTGTCCCTAATAAAGATCAGGTCTTCAATTTAGAGCAGGAGGTGTATTTCTTTAATTCTCTCAGTGCAATTAAAGCAACAGACTTGCTCCAAAAACTTGCTTTGAAAACTTGAGGAACATTTCTGACTGGAAGTACGTTGTTTGTAGAGCAGGTAGCAGCGTTGGATAACCAGAGGAGCCTTTGTGCTGTGTCCCAGGGCTGAAGGTTGCTTTGCTGACTGCCATCATCCTCTTCAAACTATTCTCCTTTAAAAGCAAGGAGAAGGGGCGATTTTTCTTCAAGGCCTGTCTTTTTCCTACCTTCTTATAAACCTTCTAACTTCATGGATTCCCACAAGCTTCAGTAAGGTGTGTCTACATAGTCACTGACGTTCAGGAAGAAACATGAACACTAAATAATGCTCCTAGCCCTGAGTTCCTGTGTGCTATGTGTCCTTTACTGAAGTAGGGACTTGGAGTTGGAAGCATAAAACCAGACAGCCATGACATATCATCAGGTTTTATGACCTCAGCAAAGGGATTTTGACTCTGTGCATGCATTACTGGAGATGAGGAGCAATCTATGTGCAATGCACTGCCCAGTGTCTCATCAGCTCCCACTTCAGATCCAGAAGGTGAAATCTTATACACAGGAGTGTCATTCACCTGGAACAAGAGCTTCATTCACAATGAAGGAAGAGCTCCATTGAGAGGAGAAAGCAAACCAAGCTGAGTAGGATTTTCAGAGAATCATAGAATAATTTGGATTGGAAGGGAGCCCTAAAGACCATCTACTTCCAACCCCCCCACCATGTACAAGGACACATTCCACTAGACCAGGTTGCTCAAAGTCCCATCCCAGCTGGGCATGAACACCACTAGGGATGAGGCATCCACAACTTCTCTGGGCAGCCTGTTCCACTGCCCCACCATGCTCACAGTGATTTCCCCCTAACTGCTAATCTAAATCTGCCTCCTTTCCCCTTGTCCTACCACAACATGCTCTTGTGAAAAATCCCTCCTCAGCTCTCTGGTCAGCCCCTTTAGGTATTTGAAAGTGCTAAAAGGTTTCCCCGAAATAATTTCTTTCCCTGGGTGAACAACTCAAACCCTCTCAGCTTGTCTTCCTTCTTAGGAGAGGTTCTTCAGCTCCCTGACCATTTTGGTGGCTCTCCTCTGGGCCTGCTCCAACAGGTCCGTGTCTTTCCTGTGCTGAGGGCTTCAGAAGTGGACACGGGACTTCAGGTAGGGTCTCATAGGAATGGAGTGGAGGGGGAAAATCACATCCCTGCTGTGGCTGGCCTTCATAAGCCTCATGACATTCCCATAGGCCAGGTGCTAGAGCTTGACCAAATCCTTCTGGATGGCATCTTGTCATTCAGACGCATCAACCATACCACTTCTTCTCTTAGTGTTGTCAGCAAACTTGCTGAGTATTTTGTATAGTCTGAGGTGCTTAATGCGAGCAATATATAATTTTTGCTCTCAGATCATTACTTTTCTTTATGTATGTATTGCAGATTAATCCACTATTGGACAAGACGTGTTGGATTTGTTTAGAATAATATTTTATCTTAAGGAAAAGTTGTACCATTTGGGAATACACTGGTCAAATATTTCTTGGAATGTTCCAGATCATGGATTTTGTTTTATCAAATTTGCACTTTAGGATTAATTTTCAATACAACTGATATTATCATAATGTTTTATGTGATATGTCTCTGGAGGCTGTCATGTTCATGTGGGCAAGCTCTGTGTATTGACCAAGGTCTCTTGTAAAAAAAGCAATTTTAATCAGAAAAAATTATATTTATTTCTCCTATTTTCAGATAAAATAATAAAATTCCTTTCATCTTTATATTCTCTGTCTTATTTTATATCCTGGCACTGCTTTAGGACTTCAAGTGCTGCAAGCCAAAACTATATAAAATATATGTATAAACATATATATTATAATGAACAATATAATATTCACTGTGACCTGATTTCACTCTATGAAGTCTGTGTTCCAGATGTGAGTGGCCAGTGTAGTTCTCCTCTACCCCTCTTACTTCACTTATACTGTGAATTTTTTCATTTTATGCATTCTATATCCTCACCAAGAAAGGAATCTATAAGTTCATGATGCTTTCTAAGCGCCTCCTCTAATGATTTTTATCAGAAATAAGGAATTATTTCCCCTCTTCCTGAGAAAATATGTCTGAGCATTGGACCTTGGGATAAATTGTACTGTCTACCCACAGAGATGGTGTCTGATCATCCAAAAGAAAAGTAGCTGTGTTGACTGAGGCTTTTCCCCTCAGCACTCAAGACAGAAGAGACACTCCAGGAGTTGTCTCTCTGAAACTTGGCTCAGTACCTGATATCCACAATTTACTTCTGCCTGATGATTTGTGTGGGCGTCAGACTGACAGGTGTGGAGGGGAGAGCACTGATGTCCAAAGGTAAGAGCACCCTTACCTTCTGTGAAAAGTACAATGCAAGAGGAAATGTCACATTACCTACTAAAGCTGATTGTTCTTTTGAGGTCATTAACTGATCTTATAGCAAACAAAGTCATTTATAGTCCTTTTATTGTTCAGACATGTCTAAATTGAACTTTCCACTTGTCACCAGCCATTCTTAATAATAAAGTAGAAACAGTGTAATCTTCTCCATTGTGGACTTTTTACCAAAACAAAAAGCACATTTAAGTGAATCAAGACTCAGCACCAAAGTGTATCATAAAAACTTTATATTTCAAACACACAAACAAAATTTTTTATATTGTTATTTCTTCCAATCAATATTATTCTGACATGGAAAAATATTACCAGTACTGAAAGCAAGTAATTTTTATGTATCTTCCAAACCTTCCAGAAAATTATGTCCATCAATGATTTGTATTTCCCGCTTTCAGAAAAGCAATACCTCCCTTGCAAAATCAATTAATTATCTTCTAGTCAAATAAACACACTCCCAGCTAAGAGTTAGAATAATCTGCCCTGACTGTATACAAGAAAATGGACTAGCATAGCTCATCACCTCATGGAATCAGGAGGAAATATTCTTTAATAGGACAGGGAAAAATAAATAGCAAAAGTTGGTCAGTTCTGAACTTATAACTTCTTTGAATTAAACTTACTTTAAAAATCACAGTACAGCAGAAAACTTGGTTTTCTTTACCTCATATAAAGCTTTCTTATTTTACTTATTTTAACAACTGCTAAATTCCCAGTATTAAAAGACCTTGTCTTCACACATATCTTTCCTTTCTGGTTGATATGTGTTTACACAATGCAGTGACTTAGAAAGAGATATTTTTTTGTTGTTTTTGAGTTTTAGAGAACTCTTGTGAGATTCTCTTGCTGTTTCCAGAAACATTTACTGCTTCCACCATTTCTCATGACCACTTCAATCAGATGTTGAATAGCTAGTATGAGATTTGTATGAATAGTCAATCTTCAAAAAGTCTTGATCTAGCAGACAGTGCTTGGAAGCCATTATAGCATTATGAAACATTAACTCTAGTCTCATTTTAACCCAAGTGGACCTCAATATTAATTCATGTTTTCTGAGATGCTCTAGTTTTACTGGTCTGAAGATCAGGTTTTTTTTTTAGAGACAAACTGCAAGATACTCCTTTGTGTCTGTGATCCAAAGCTAATTTTAAGAGTTGCATGTTGTGAGAGCACAAGTTATTGGGCTCAAACTCCCATTTCAGCTGTTTGATCTGTTAGAATATTGTCCACCTCATGGGAAGGTACACTTGCATGCCGATACAAAAGGCATGTCAGCTCTATAGGTCTTCTAACATGAATTCCTTCAAACATTTCTGCAGTTGAATGTTCCCATCTCTGTTCTCTTCTGCTGTTCTCAGAATAACCTCTGAATTCATCTCCATTTGCATTGACATATGTTGCTGTTGGATAAAAATGACATTATGCACAAAATGCACATTCACCGGTATTAAAAATTCTGTACATTTTTACAAGCACTCAACTTATTTGTCATATATCTAGGATTAGTACATATTGCTTACTCTGTCACAACTGGAATACAAAGATTATATTAATTACTCTCTCAATCTACAAGTTGTTCACAGGCAAATTTACTTAGTTTTTCTGAGCCTTAATTTTATTTCTTGGCACTCTCCAGGCTGATATGACCATTGTGCCATCAGCAATCACTTGAATCAAAAGATCACAGTGTCTTCTCAGTAATTTGTTGCTATCATGTAGACAGTAACTCCCCAGCTATGCCGAAGTCTTCTGTCAAAGGTTTATTCAGTGTTTGTGATAGTTTAGGGACAGAAATAAATTCTTTCTCTGTCAGCAACATTAAATATAGGTGTTTTTGTGATAGTATTTTGAATATAAAGACCCCTACATAGCAGTTTACACAGTTCTAACACGAAGGGAGGTACAGAATATAAAGCTGATGGTTATGATTCTTTGTTCTGCTAGTCCATATTCATAGCCACAATGGGTATTATCAGTTAATTTGCTCACAATTACTGGTAAAAATGGGTGAGAAGGACTTCAGCACAGAAGAGGTGATAAATATACTTTTTAACCAGCTGAGCTCAGGGTCAACATGGCACTTTTAGCATCAAATTTGGTCCAATTACATTGACCAGAAGTGTCATAGAAATTATTCTGAATCCTGAGAATAAGAGACTTGGCCTCAGGTCAATTCTGGACCTCTTGAGCTTTCCTGAGAAGATGAGTGCAGTGAAGAGGAGGAGCACAGTCTGCTCTGGGACCCAGCCCCAGAGGCTTGTGGAATGAACTCCAAGTGCAAGCTCAAAACACTTCAATCTTCAATCTTTTAATTTGTCATTTGATTATTTAGAATATGCACATCGTTTTTCCCATAAATTAGTTTTGAGAAGATAAGATTAAACAAAACAACCCATTCTTCTTGCCTCACAACTCAAATTATGATTCCTGGATTGAGAGGATTTGTGGTTTCTGTCAGAGTTTGTAATGATGTAGATATATTATTAAAAAATGCCCCAAACCACAATATTGGAAGGCATACATCTTTTTGTTGGGAAAGAAAACAGCATAAGGAAACACACTGCAAATTACTAGTTAAATTGCTGAATACTCTACTAGATTTTGATATTTCAGTGTAAGTATAATAATATGGCAGGATAGAGTGAAATTTACAGAAATCCTGCAGAGCCTCTGAACAAATATTTTGAGCACACAGATCAGAGAAAATCCTCATTACAGTTTTCTATTTCAATGATGCTTTCCACCAAAAAATCATAATTTGGGCACACCTGTGTCTTCTCATGTGTTGCAGAACCAGGTAAGAAGCAATCTTATTGTCCCTTCTAGCACACAGTTCACTGTGTAGCTTTTCTGGAGTTACACACATCCTAACTACTGCCTGACTGGCACATTTTTCCTTGCAACTCACACAATGACAGCAATAAGAAACACTGACTGTGCAAGCCAAGGAGCTCCATTAACAACAGTCACCAAATACTGTAAATATTTAGTCCTTGTTTGCCAAGCTAACTAAAGACTTGTAATGTGGCATGAGATAAACAACCACCTGAGCTCACGGTGCATCAGCTCTTCCAAAGTAAACACCTCTGCTTGTGGCTTTGTCCTGAAGCAGGGGCACAGCTGTGGTAGGTTACATTGCATGCATTGTGCAGCCTCCTCCTTCCTGCTAGAAGAATGTGCACATTTACTACTGCAGAGCCAATGACTTGTAGATCGCCACAAAAAGTTCCCCTTGATAACTGGCTGACATACTTACATGTATAACATCCCATAACTGACTATTCCTCAGGGACTCAGGGTGATCACTCCTTAAAATGTTGGCCCACTGAGTGTGGATATGATGAAGCACCTTGGAGCACACTGGACATTTTAGTCCCCTGAGGATTTGCTCCATCCTGTCTAGTGGCATCAGTCCTGTAACTTCCACAAGGTATTCTGTTCTCACAACAAATGCTGTACATACCTTTTCCCTCTTTTTTGTTTTGTTTTGTTTTAATTAGATGCTGTTCCAAATGCAATGCTGTACCATCCAATTGCAAGTAATGTCATGCGTGTCAGTGTGGTGAGAGAAAAAGAGAAGCAAGACACACTACCTGCTGGTGAGTCTCATCTGCTAACCACGTTTTGATGTTATTTGAAGGATGTGGAACAGGTGTGGTTAAAACTTCCAGGCATCTGTACCTGCAAGACAGTGATACAGGCACGCTACTATTCTTGTCTGCAGGAACAGATCAGACATTAATATAATATATATTTGTAATATGTATTCCAGTTGCAAGACAGGCATCTACTATTTCTAAAGGCATTTAAACTTTTTTTTCTTTCTTTTCACTGTAGACACTTTTTTCAACATTTTCACTAGCTCTTCTTTAGCCTAACTGGTTTCTAACCTGCAGGAGTTTTAAAAGGACTGGATGTATATAAAAAACCTATGATTTCTACACAAATAATATTTCCAAGCAAAGTGAGGACTTGTGGCATACTACTGTGTCTGTAGCTTAAAAAGTTATTCCTATGTACTCTTTCCATAATTAAAAATTGATAATTTCTTTTTTACAAATCAGGAATAATGATTAGTCACTAACAAAATAATAAGTTTACTTTTAATAGAGGCTCCACTTACATACTGCACCTTCCAAATATTAAGGTATCTTGAGTCATCATCCTATCCTGGACAAGTTAATTTCACAGTTCAAGAAAGCCTTTACTGCCATAGGCAGCTGTCAATAGGGAAGTTATGTTGCCAGGCGGAAAAGTAGTGGCATAGAGAGTTAGCAGCATTGACAGCTGGTGGGTGCAGGGCCACTACTCTTCTTTGCTCTACTAATGGCATTAATAGCACAGCAAAGCAAATTCATTCCACCAGACTGACTTCCCTTTTTTATTTCTAGTAAAGTCTCCAGTTTAGAGTGAAAGACTACTGGTCATAACACCCATGATCATGAAATGAAATTGGACAGCATGACATGAAGTTCATCTCTGGTCTGATTAATAGAGGTGGCCTTGATGCAGAATCTGTGAAAGCATGCAGTAGAGTCACACTGAAGATAGAGAGGCAGCTGTCAGAGTAAGATTAAAAAATGTCATTTATAGTGGCAGAAATACATCAGAGAGTAAGGTGTGAGACTGGATCTGTGGGGGACTGTGGTAGGAGCTTCAAGAGAAGAATTACAAGTGTCAGTGTCTTACACTAGGTCATAACATCAAGCACTAGCTTGTTAAAACAACAGTTGAAAAGGAACAATTATCTGCTTCTTGAGAAAATCTGTGTTTGACTTTTATCATTGTATGGTTTACTCTTATCCTGACCCCTCTTCCATCAGAAATTTATACAATCATCAGAAATGTACACTACCTTCTACATGCATATATCAGCAGAACTCCAAGGAAAACCAGAGAGCAAAACAATGTGAGGCTTAGCAGTAGGATATCCATTGTCTTTTCTTAAAAAAAAAAAAAAAGGAAAAGTAATGTTAGTTATATGGGAGAGGCTAGGATAGTTAATAATGCATTGTATATAGACTCATAAATATTGCTCTATTCCTGAACTGTCACAGATTTAAAGAAACATTTCCTGGAGATTTTTTTAGGGGAAAAGGGCTTCTGACTTCAGCACTGTTCCTTCCTCCCCTTCCTCCTTCTAGCCCTCAGCCTTGCTGCTGTCTTTGTCCAGCACTTGCTCTTGCTTCTTTCCATTCCCTCCTTTTCCTGAAATTCTGCTCTCATATCCTGGGCATGGCCTGCCCTGCCACTGGATATTTCCACATGCCTTGACTCCTCTGGATATGAAACCCTCTGTCCATCTGCTCTTGGTGTTTCTGCTGCTGCTCCTGAGCTCCTACTGCTGCTACCTCCCATCTCCACACACCATGAGTCCCTCTCTTCTGCCTCCTCACCACTTCACAGCTGTAACTGATTTAAGGCAAGATGAAAATAAAAGCATTTTGTCAAGCAAAATATTCTTTTTGATTCAAGAAGCAGCATTTGGTTTCTATTATACTTACCTTTTTAACCCTGCTTGGCATAGTCCTAAAGAAATGGCATCAATACATATTTATATTGTTCAACAAATACTACTACTCTGTACCTTGCATTTCTTCCTCCAAAATACCCAAAATAGCAATGTATTTTGGTTGACTCAGAATTTTTTTCTGGGAAATTTTATTTCTTGTTTAATATCTAGCTTCAGAACCACAACTTGTTTGGACTAGTTTTAACTAAGTATTTTGAAGAAAAACAGGCAAGGACAGCTCTTAAAATATTTATAGTCTGAGGCCAGTTAACCAGTAGTGTTAGGATCAATCTAGATTAAAAATCAAATTATAAAAAAATAAAAGTTCTGAGTTTGAACCCATTTATTTCCACAAATTTCATATGAAACCAAGAAAAAAACTCAGAAACTTGTGGGCAGAACTTAAAAGAATATGCCTTATAAGAATATGCCTTATCTGCTTTAAAGTACAAAACTACTCTTTATTCACTTTAAGATGAAAAGGAAGTTACTTTCTTCTTGCTGTCTGAGATGAAGGCTCAGAAAACTTATTCTGAACCACCTCTGTGGACTGTGTAGTAGAATTTTTTTTTTAGTTTGTGGTAACTTCTCTGCATCATTCTGCTAACCCTACATCATGCACACACCCAGGAGAAGAGGAAGTCCTGTTCTTATCATCAGCTGAACCACAAAGGGGTTTGCTTCTCCTGCTTTCTTACCTCTTGCATTTTGGAGAACAGCAAGAAAAAGAAGCACATATATTCTTTTGGGTAGACCATTTCATGGTGGGTTTTTTGTTTGGTTGGTTTTTTTTTCAGATGCAAATGCTTTAAGTTTGACAGAAATAACAGAACTTTGAAACCAAAACTAGTGGCTTGGTTTGCAAAAATGCAGAACACTTCTGAATTACTACAAACTTCAAAGTGATCTATGAATGCTCATCAGCTCTAAAAATTAGACCAATTATTTCAAGTTTCTACATATGAATAAAGCTGATTAAACATTTCTTTTTTTAGCAGAAAGTTTTGATAGTAAACAGCTCAGTTCAGGTTAAATTGTGAAGAGTTTTTTTTGAGGCCATATGCTAATTCCAAAGGAGAATTAATGTTTTCCTCATGAGAAAATTAGCAAATTCTTTTCATGTCAAAGGAACATTTCAGAACAAATATTTTAGTTATGTTTTGAATTATGTTATTTCATTTTGATGTTTCAGCTTTTTTTTTAAATGAAGGCTAAAATGCCTTTTTAAAATGCATTCTTAAAGAAATGTTGCACATTTCCTAGATGAAACAGTAGAATGTCAAGGAGAAGCAAACAGAAAGCAGGTCATGCCATGCTTCTTCAAGAATTTCAGTAGAAAGAGATCCTGTAACACCAGAAAAACTGACACATTTCAAAACAAAAATATTGAATGGATGTTTTTCTTCTTGGGTTACTTGCATAATGTCCATTTATACATCTTTCCAATTAGAAGCAGATGGAACACAGAATACAGAGTAAAATGGACAGAAAAAATTGTCTCAGCATGAAAGGCGGTATGTAAAAAGATTTGGCTGAGCACCTGACCCTCCAGTGGAATAACTCCATATATTAATTTTATAAAACCCACTGATTCTTCCTGAGGAGGAAAGAGGGGAACTGCTGCACCACATGTGCAGTATGCTCCAAGGTAAATCATCCTGCTGTACTGAACACATGTAGATATTACAGCTCATGTGCCATGGGGGTCTTGTCCATCATAAACTTTTCTGAAGTGGAGGAAACATGCTGTGATTCTCAAACCTCAGGAACAGCTGTAAAGGAAGCTGGGAAAGCAGCAGTGTTGGAAACAGCTAAAGCAGACTGCAGATCTGAGAGCAAGGTTTGATAAGCTGGAACCAGGATGGGTGACTGCCTAACTCCATTTCCTTCTTCTGCTGAAAGGCTGCCAGGGGACAAATAAATCTACATGCCTCCTCCCAGAGGACCTCTTCTGATTTCCCCTATCTACACCTCAGATGTGGCTGGCCTGATGCCAGGCACACAGACCAGGCAGACCCCTCCTAGGCCACGCAGCAGTCCTAAACTCTCTCTGTCCTCAGTGAGAAGAAAGGGGAATCCCTAAAGAGGAATTTAAGACTCTTATGGTCTCAATATTTCTCTCCTTCACCACAATGAAAATGAAGGGCAATTAGGTTTCTCTCTCCAGATATTTCACAAGTGGAATTCTTTTGAAATTAAATGAATGAATTTAGGCCAAAAAAGGTTTCAGCGGACCAGTGGGATACAATGAAGCATCTGACAGAGCAGGCAGCCAGTATCCAGTAAACTCTATAACTGAATTTACATTCAACCCATTTCAAAAATAATAATGTCTTGCCTGGCATTTCCTGTCCTCAGGTAAATATGCATTTGAAGCTCAAAGATCAAAATATTCCAAGATACAGTCTGTTTTATTAAATAATGATACTCACCTTGTTTTGTTTTACTACCCACAATACTGTACTTTTTTTGCATGTTGACACACAAGTTTTTCTTTATAAATACAGCCTCACACCACTGTACTACTTCCCCTCTGCCTAACCTGATGGCAGGAAGCTTCTGCAAGTGGAGGCATTTTTCTTGTCATGGAAAGCACACCAATATTAGGTGTTTTCTTTATAGAGGATGAAGGAAAAGTATTGCAAGGCTCGTGTTTACTTTCTGCTCAAGTGAGATGTTGGGGCCAGAGCACATATATTTAAATGAGAACTAAACTATTTCCTATATCTGTCAGATATGAAATTATTCCACCTGTGTAATAAGGACTTAGTCCTTAAATACTATATGGTTTGATGAATGGTAGGACTTTTGTGGATTTCTTGGCTTACTAACTCCAGCTGAAAGTATTTTTAGAGATATGTGGGCTGTCCTTTGCAGGACAAGGCAACAGGGTGGAGGGATGATGGTGTTAGGCCCTAGTCAGCTGCTGACCATTATTATTTCCTGAAGGCTGTCAAGAGTCAGGTGTAACTTAAGTCAGGACAACAGCTCTGTAAAAAGCAGGGAAGTAGAACTCAGACTAAGGACTCTGCTTCCCTACAGCGGAGCTTTAAGGGGTCCTGGTGTGTGCCATGGACCCCTAGGTACAGTTATGCCCCAATATCAGCCTGGAGAAGAAGAGAGGCAATAATGAAGTAAATATATTGAGTGGTAATATAACCCATGAAAACAATGAAGTAAATATATTGAGTGGTAATAACATAACCCATGAAAATAGTAATGAGTAGTAAGTACATAACTTACCATCGTGAATAAACACCGGTTCACTCCATTCACTCCAGATCTTGTTTGCTATGCAAATCTCTTTCTTTACCCTCACTTGTGCTGCACATCTTTTTGCTGGCTTATGAAATGGATACTTATAGTTCTCTGCAGTGACATTTGCAATCTATCAAGAGATGTTTAGGGGATTACTTTAAAGTATTTTGCATTGTAGTTCAAACAGATATAAACTAGGGATGTCAAATACTACTATTTACATCTCTAACTGATAGGAAGAGATTTTCAGAGCAAGTTCTTGTGTCCAGATACAATTGACTCTCATCTGATGTGTGTTAAAACCCAACTGAACATGAAGAGAGACTGGAACTGGTAAGATGCAAGGAGGTATCATTTATGGTAGGACATTAGGAATTTGAAAACACTGATTTGCCTTTCATTTTTTATCACACCACATATAGGATGAACACAGTAACTGTGGAACTGCAAGTTTCAAGATTTTGGTGTGGGTAGTGTGCTAGACTTGCTTCTCTGTTAGAATAAAATCTTCCATTTTTCACCTGGAGGGTGTCCCTTGTTTTTGTGGCTGTCCTGAAACATCTTTAATTATGCCTATGAAAAAAAAGAACATCCCTTCAAAAGATCAAGCCCAAACATGGAGTGGTGAAATTTAAAGAAGAGGGATCTTTAAATAATCCTTAATCACTTTTAAATGCTGAAGCAAACTTCTATATATAAACAATGTTAAAAATTTTAGGAGTAATAAGAAAGAGAGAAAACTCTTGCTTGTAGAAGTTAAAAGCGATGTTAAAAGGCTGCAAAGAAGTAGAAAGTATGAATCTTGTACATGGAGAAGCATGGAACCTTTTCTTTCTTGGTGTTAGAAAAGCATGATCTGTTCTCTTCATACTGGCTGATCTGGTGTGGATTTGACTCTGTGTGCCATGTCACTTCTTTCTCTTCCCTTTAAGGCTTTTCCAGTTCTGGTGTCTGTTAATATTTTGTGGTACCCAAAGCACAACATGAAACTTCAGGGGAAACTCAGCATCTAGATGGGCAAATTAGTCACAACCTGCATCTTACATGTGACATGCTGGTCATATACACTTAAATAACATTTGACCTTTGCCTAACACAGAATGATTGACTCAGTTTGTGGTTCAATGCAATCCACAGACCTTCTTTCTTCTGTAATGACTCCTATATTTTAATTCCTTATTTTGTGTTGACATATTTGACCTGTATTTCCTAATCATAGGATTTTCCTTATTACTGAGTTTTGGCTTGTTGATTTCAGACTTTAACAGAATTTCAAATTCTAATCTTGTTTCCCATGGTACTTGACAACCTTTCCTAGCTTCCAGATGATATTCTTTTTCTATAACAAAAAAGTCATTACAATCTATGTGATAATAATGTACGATTCAAATTTAATATAGAAGACAAAAACTTCAAATTCACTTCAATGCAAGACTGACTCTGAAAGATTTCATAAAATGTATTGATTTTTCATTTTTATCAGAAAGACAAGTTGGATTATTCATTAAAGACAATGGGATTTCTTTAAAGTTTGTTTGAGATTAAATTCTATTAAGTTCGAGGGATGCCTTGTTTTTGTGGAAGTTATGTTGTACAGACTAAGTGCACTACCAGGGAAACTGATTACCTTATGATCTGTTATTTTCACTTGGTACAAAAAACACTTTTTCCTTGCTGAACCAATAGTAGGTGGAGGCTTCCAATCAATTTTAATACTTCTGTTTTCAAGGGAAACTGAGATGTTGATTGGTGGGTTCAGCTTCTCTGAAAAATAAAGCACAGAGAGACCTTCTGTACCTGATGCTCTTTCTTGTATTTAAACAGATGTAAAGCAAATGAAAGTACATCAGTCCTTAAAATACACAGCTGAGTGTTTTGGAGTTTGCCACGCCCAAAGCAGACATTCTAGTGAGTGACACATTTTCTTTGAAATTGCTGTTCAGTAAGTACCTCAAAATAAAGAGACGTAGTTGGGGTTTTCCACATATCTTTCTAGGAAAGGCAGAAAGCGTGGAAGGAGAAGAAGGCCCTCTCTGGAGTCAGTGTTGCGTTGAGGATACCCTGAGTCTGCTACTGGCTCCATGTCATGTAGGACACATGTGTTTTGTCTACCCACAGTCCTGGTATTATTACTTTTAAAAAATGGAATTTCATCTCTCAGAGAGAGGTTACAGAGGGGACACTTAGAAAGTCTTCATAGAATCTTAGAAGGGTTTGGGTTGTAAGGGACCTTAAGGACCATCTAGTTACAAATCCCCTGCATGGGCAGGCCCACCTCCCACTAGAGCAGGTTGCTCCAACCTGTCCTTGAACACTTCCAGGGATGGGGCATCCACAATTTCTCAGAGCAACCTGTTGCCCAGAGATTTGTCTGATTTGATACATGAAGATTTCTGCAGATGCTTAAGAAATATCTCTCTTTCTCTCTCCTGTAGAGGAGCAAGCAAGCACTTGCTATGGAGGAAGTACAGTATTGGACATTTGGGTCCCCAGGATTTCAGCTCATATATATTCAGCTTATATTTGGACTCCTATAAGCAATTCTACAGTTATTTTTTAGCATGGCAAGTGTTAGAGCACTGCTCCAGAGTGCGTGCTCAGTACCCAGGCATCCTCAGTCTTTCTCAGCTGCTGCTGCATTTCTATGAAAGGAAGAACTCCAGCTGGAGTTTTCTGAAAAATCCCTCCCAGCAGAGGCAGAAGTGCATGGGAAGTTTCTGCAGACAGGGTCAGCGAGGTCGGGGGACGACAGGGCTGCAGCGTGAGAGGCAGAGAGGGTGAGTGGCAGCACGACAGGTCCCTGCAGCTGCTGTGCTTGCTCTAGCAGCCTTTGAAGGTGGGGGCACACCATGAGCTCTGAAGAGACATGAGCCATGAGAAGAGGAAAAAGCAGGGATTTTAAGTTTAGTCTCTAAAATACTGCTGCCAGACCATTCTCCCTTCTGTAAGGATGTCAAGAATAGGCAGCAATTTCATTTCATTTCATCCTTTTGTCATATGCCAGATTATAGCTGGCTCTGATTGCAGTGTAAAGCTTTAGGTAAAGCAAACAATTTTAATGTCTTAGAAAAGGTTAGATGAGATCTAACTCAGAATAAATATTTAGAGTTTTAAATTATATTTTTATGATCCCTTGAGCTATGACTGATTCCCAGGTTACAGGTCTGGAAGACAATCAACATGGTAAAGACTTAAAAGGCATTTGAATCTGCATTCTTTGCTAAATTTCAGGTGAATTTCTTACCCATGAGGTTAATTCAAACTTCCCAGAGAAGTTAGGAAAAGTAATTTTATATGATCATTCAAAACTGTTGATAATTAAAAATAACTGCCAAGATATTTTTAACTTAAAAAATAAATAAAAATTCTACTAATGTTTGAGAACATTCATATTCCTAAATTCAGGTTATAAGTGAGACTTGTGACTATTTATGTTCTTTGTCTTAATCACACTTGCTCAGCACTATAAAAAAAGGATAGAAAAGAAAAAAATGGAGAAACAAGGGTACAATGCTTAGAAATTGTTTCCTCACATTAGCCTATCTTTTCTTTTAATTAAAATTATAAATAAACAATGTTATTGAATCAGACAAAAAAAATTAAAAAGCCTTCAGCCCTAATTCATTTTGCTTTATCTTTGTGTAACATTCACACTAAGATGAATGCCTAAATAGTTAGAATTATTATAATGACTTTATCACACCTATTTCCTTTTTTGATTTTCATGAAGTAACCAATAAATAAAATTTTCATAATATACAATAAAAGACAATACTTACCTATTTTCTGAGGTGTGAAAGCTTTAAAATAAGACAGTCCTCTTGAACTATTTCTCAAATTTCTCACAGTTATGTTTAAATTTATTTTCCTTGATGGTTGGAAATGTATTTCTTTCATATAGCATCCAATATTTTTCTTCCTTGCATTTTTTATATATTGCTGGCATGCAAAAACCTTTCCTACATGTCTGTGAGAAAGAAATATAAGATTTTTTTAAAACAAAGACTTAGGTCCAAAATCATGGTTTCATACTTATTTTGCTAAACATCCTTTACCTGTATGAGGTAAAGATCTGGATATCTTCAGGTGCTTCTGCTTTGATGTGCCAGGTGCAATTGAAAAAAGAAATGTTATATATGATGCACGAAAGATTCTGAATGTAAACTGCAACAAAGAAATGGTAAAAAGAAAGAGTCATGTTGATTGTACATTGATTTCCTAATAACAACATGATGGTTGCCTCTACAAACCCATTATATTGCCTTATTTCTAGAAGCATGAAAAAGTACTATCTGAGAAAAAATAAGTCTTTTTGCTATGTAGACTGTGCAAATTGGGAAGCATATCTATTACTGACACCAAAGCCTTACTAACCCACTTAAAAACAAATTAAAATCTCTGATCTTTTAAGAATTGCTGAAATCACGTGATACAGAAGGCAATCTTTATGATACATGAGTTGCTAGGGAAATGAAAAGAGGGTTTGGGTCATACTGACATCTTGCTCAGCAGAGCTGGAGTTTTCTGAATCTGAACACATCTAATAAAGGAAATAATGCTGCAATATCTCAAGGTACTATGAACCATATTCTTAACATATCTGTACCAAAAAAAAAAGTAGCAGAAGATAATAATGATATTTCAGAAATTCTCCAAGACAGGAAATTATCATAAATGCTTGGATGTCCTTACAACAAGCAGGAAATAGCTGACCTGGAGGTGCCTTGTAAGTAAGTTCTGTCCAGTCACTCTCCTTAATTATGTCTTCTGTTTCTTTTGCAAAAAGTTGTGTCTTAACTTTAGCATTAAAACCAGAGTGTAATTGAAGATGTATTTTCTTTTCCTTCTCCTGCAGTCTTTCCTAGGAGGAGGAAGAAGAAATTCCATGAAGGTAGACAGTTCTAAGTATTGGGAGGGAAATTATGCAAACTCATCTACTGAATAATACAATATATTATTTCACTTTATGTGCAACCTCTGAAGAACTTACTTTCCTTTCCTTAGTGGTATTGAAGAACTTATAACTCAAAATATACTTCACAGTGTATTTCTTGGCTTCTTCTTTTGTCAGGTTGTTGTTCCAGGACAAAATAACTCTTGAATCATCCTTGGTGGCCCATATAACATTGTGCAGCCTAAGTGCATCTGCAATTACAATGACATTACGTAGAGAGAGGATCCTCCACTGTGTGCACTGAGGAATTGTCTCTCAGCAAGGCTTGCATGCCCAGTAGCTCTGTCAGGACCTCTGTTCTTGCATGGAGCAGGAATTTCTGAGCTTTTATCTATATGACTTTCAGCAATAGGAATCATGCTGCTCTTTGCAGCTCTCAAAATTAATTGGTTCACTTTTGCCTGTCTTGGACACCTCCCCTACTGCAGGTCTCTATTTCTCCCTATGGGCCATAGAAAGTTCCTTGACAAATTCAGATTAGAGATCTGGGAAGGTTAGCATAGGATGAACTGTTAATAGTCTACTTACCCTTTATGTCTTCTTTTCCACTTGCCAGGACTGTGGAAAACAGTGTCTTATGTTGGAAAAAGCTCAAAATCAGCAGGACATGAATGACTGTCACATGTGCCATAGCAAATGTTTTGGGCCACAGGTCTGAGGAAACTGGAGACTCTTTAGTTCCAAGTTTGATTGAAAAAGTAGTTAGAACACGATGTTTTCATTTTGCACCTGTGAAATATTAGGAAAGCGTCACCGAGACGCTTAAAAGGTGTCTAAAGTACAAAAGGTAAATATGAAAGGACATCTCTTTGACAGGTCCTGTTGACTGGTGCCTGCTGTTGCCAGGATGTTTGTACTCAAGCCCACTCTTTGACTGGGTGCCAGGGCCAGAGAGAACATGTGCCATAGAGGTTCTGAGTGACAGCACAGCTTTGCTTGCAAGCCAACAGCACAGATATGACACTGCTGACACTGCAAGTGTTTAGGCAGGGCCCACCTGACATAACCATGACTAGATTTAAGCGCAGTAGCTCTCCTTGTGTGTGTTATCTGTCCTCTTGTGACCATAGAGAACTGTTATTTCTAGACTATGACTTGTGTTACCTGGTTTGGGGGGATATGAACCATTAGAGATGAATCCTGACTTTTGAAAAAGTATCAGCAAGAGAATTTCAGGTGTTTGTTAGATTTGGAATACAGTGAGCAAACAGATTCAGACTAATCCAAGTTAGTTTTAGCAAGACAGCATTGTTATTTCTCTGAAGGGTCTAATTTAGAGGTTGCTTTAATGTAAAACAACATTTGATACCTTCTGTGTTCATATGCCTCCATGTTCAGAGCCTTTCACTCACTAACTGATTTATCTTGGCTCTGATTGTTTTCACTTTTAAATTCTCAGATATATTGTGTCCAGGGATCAGCACCTGGAGCCATATCAAAAGGTTCACAATATATTGGCTAATAAGTGGCACTGGTCATGTAGAGGAAAATGTGTGAACATTCAGCACATCAGAAAAATCTACAATGAGGTTTCCTGGAAAAAAAAAAAGAAATACACAGACACTTAAAATTACATACATATACAGATTAATTTATAATGCTATTTTATCACAATGCAGAGAAAAAGAGACTCCTTAAGGAATGCTGCCCTTGTTTATGAAGTGCTGTGAAAAAGCCATAACAGAAAGCTGTGAGGCAGAGGTTTCCCATTCTGTTCATTCTGGAGTGATCTCAGCTGTAGCATCAGCAGCAGCTATAGTGTGCAAGTCACACTACGCACATGGCAAACAAAAAAAAAGAGTAAGTTCTCCTGCTTGGTGTGCCCAGGTAAGAAGCCAGTTCTAATTGTCTGGAGAGGGAAGGGGTGAGCTGTGCCATTAATTGTGCTCCTAGAACAGTATGGTGTGTGGCAGGAGGAAAAAGTCAGGAAAAATATGAAATAAAGACAAGGAAATTTTGATGGTTTACTATTCAACATGTAGTGGCTTATCTCTCTCCATGGAATGGAGCAATCAAAACCAGTCCTAGGAACATGTAAGTACTTTATTTAAATTAGCAGAAAGGGAAAAATGAGGATGGAAAACACTAAGCAAGTTAAAATACCTGTGGCTAATATTAACATGATTTTTTTAAAAAACACGAGTCAAAAGGGGATGTGGAACAGGAAAAGGAACAAAATAAATCTTACAGTAGCAACAATTTTGGTGTTAGAAACAAAAATAGACATAATTTGTGCAGCAATACAAATGCATTTATAGTTGGAGACAGGACACACAGGGGCAGACGAGGAAGACTTTTAAAGTCTGAACAAGTTTAGAAAAAAGCCAACCAACCTGAGTCAAAGAAGGACATTTCAGGTGAGACCAATGCTGTTTCCCCAGGGTGAGTTGCTCCTAGGAGTACCTTTTGTGCAGGACTGAGAGGCACCTCTGCACTCAGTGTGCAGTGAACACGGGCACCTTCTCCCACTGACGCTGCAAGGCTGGACAGGGCGAGCAGGCTGCAAACAGGACCAGGAAAATGCATGGAAAGCTACCAAAAAAACTATTAGAGGTGCAATGCACAAGCTCAGCAGCTCTAGGTGCTGGGAGAATACTTATGGAATGGGCTGCAGGAGGTGGCCAGAGTTGGGGATTATTTCTGAGTAACATCTCCTGTTCTCACTGCTGCAGGCAGAACAGCAGAAGGACAGCTGGGCTGACCCCACAGGGTATTTCTTATGTTTATATACAATTAATTAGTCCACCAAAAAACAGTAAAGTGAAAGCACTGCAGCATAATTATACCCAAAGTGACCAGGAGGGAACAAAACCTGTCCATACATAAAAAGCTTTTGATTTCACAAGATGTCAAAGAACACGTATTTTCATTTATGCCAGCATAGATGAGTTGAAAGACAGAACATTTCTTCTCAGACATATGCAGACAGGACTTTGTGCTCCTCATCCTGTGTTACAAAGAGGTTTGAGTTAGCTTATGGTGCTGAAATTCAGTCCATGATGTGCAAAATAAAAATTCCTTGCCTGACAATTTTTTTCTAATAAGACTCTCTGCTCTTTGGTCTCTGAAAAAATGCATACTAGCCAAATATACTTGCAGACAGTCCAGTTAATATAGTGGGACAGAAATTATCTCAACAATCTAAATCAAAACAAAAATAACAATAATGAAAAAAACAAAACAAAACAAAAAACAAACAAACAAACAAAACCCACAAAAACCCCCAAATTCTTTCCAAGCCATGTCCTGTCAAAAATGGGGCTTAAAAAAACCCCAAACAACTATACATATATTACCACTTTTTTTTTTTTTTTTTAATTTGTCCCATCTCTTTCACTTCTGAGCTTCAGCTACAGCTAATACCTGTTGGTGCCCAGCAATGTCTGGGTTACAGTAGTGCATTGCTGGAGTAAGAGAAAGGGAATAGAACTGACAGGAGCTGCCAGCTCATCCACCACTGCAGCTGCAGAGGCTGTTTGTACAAAACCCACCTGCTGAATTTGGGAAGCAGACAGAGAAAGAAAAATTAAAATAGCTAAAACAAGTTTCATAAAACTTACGAGCTGTTAGTTCAAGTGGCAGAACATGAAACTATTAAATTTTAAATCTGCATTATACATGTGTTTGAATAAAGCTATTTTAAAGATTATTATATCTTCCTAAATGTAAAAGTTAATTTTTTAATAAATAGTTTTTATATACATATGTTTTCTTTGAAAAATAAATTGTAAAATTTTCAAAAAAGACAATTTCAGGTGGTCTTGAAAATTATATTATGCCAAATTTGGAAAGTAAATTCAACCATTGAACAATGAAATCTTTTATTCATTGTTCTAATGCACAGTTTTAGATGAAGAGAATCACTGGCACTGTTTGTCTGATTAAGACTACCTAAAACTTAGACTTAATTAAAGATTGTCAGGTTTTCAGCACTCCCCACCCCCATCCCATATTTAATAGTAAAAAATTTAGAAATTGATTTATGAATGATGAAATAAACAGTATTGGTCAAATAAAGTTTAAGTCTCTTGGTAGCTGAAGAGTCAAATGTACCATTTACATTATTTTTTTCAAAACTTACCTTAATTTTAATGCTTGTTAAACCCTGGGTACCTATGTATCGTTTGAGCTGAGAAGTGCGACAGACCAGCACTGGAGAATGTCTTGGTTTAGGAACACAATGAGAAATTGATTCAGGAGACTTCCCTTTTCACAAGGCACTGCCTCAGAAAAGCCCATTGCAAGGGCCACTTCCCACTGAGGGGCTGAAGGACACCTCTGAATAAAACAAACACTGCCTGGAACCTTCCCCAAGGCCTTTGGACCTCTAAGGAGACACATCTCTGCATGACTAGCTCAGAAGTCAAAGCTGTTACTACTTTCCCCTTTTTGCATATGGAAGAGAAAGGTTTCAAGACTTTTTAAAATGTATTTTAATAAGCTTTTATCTTTTAAGAATAAAATCACACAGTTCAAGTGTGACCTATGAAATTAAAATCCTAGAAAGGTCCTACCCTACTTGCCATTGTTCTGCTGGTTTTTAGTGGCTCATATGCGTCTTTCAGTGTGCACCAAATTAGGAAATAAAAAGTCACAGAACTAATAAGGGAAAAGAACAAATAAGTCTTGCATCTTGAACAGGTAGGACTGTCTGTTTAACTCTTCATGTCTGAAGGTTTGTCCAGCCTGGTCTCTGAAATTGTCCTTTTAACTGTCTTGCTTTATAAAGTAAGCTAATTTGCAGTTATCACAAATGCAATTGCAAGACACACTGACAACTTATGAACGTCATTCTTGGGGGAGTTGACTGACTTGATAATAGGTGGGCTTGAAATCAACAACTTTGTTCATACACACTGATATTTTGCATTCCAGCTTTCCATGTTAAGCTGAATTTGGAGGGGTGATAATTAATAAAAATTGTGGTGATTTTGGGGGTTTTTTGTTTGTTTGGGGTTTTTGGTTTTTTTGTGGGGGATTTTTGATTTTGTATTTTGGCTTGGAACAGATATGGCACATTGTTCGCATTAAAAAGTTTATTCACTAAAGGATCTGACCCCAGGTTTTGGTGTAAAAATGAACTTAAGGTTCAAGACTGCATTATTTATTGTCTTTCCAAAAACTGCCAAATTTGGAAAAAATATTTCACAATCCATTCTATAAAGGGCTGAGAGGTCAAGTAATACAGTTTTTATCATTTGCTGGCTGGTGTGATCTTTTCCAGAGCATGGAAACTAACTTTTCTTCTTTGCTTTTCCCCATCTTTAGGTACTGGACACACAGCAGAGAAATGCTGAAAAAGGAAGAATCCCATAAAACACCTTCAGTGCTTGTTCAGTGAAGTGCTAGAAACCTGAAGACCTTCACTCTTGTCCCAGGCAGAGGGTGTTACAGTTATGTATGGAAAAAGTTTTATTTTTTCAGTATGTGTGTTAAAAATGCATGTTTGAAAGAAAACACAAACATATGAACAAACAAACAAAAAAATCCAGCTATAGAAATGCTGTAAAGAAGATCAATGAAATGTTTTGGATTGTCAATAGTAAAGTCTTAAAAACACCTGCTTTGTCTTTTGGATGCCTCTTTCTTTCAATAAAATATTTTTGACAATAATTACTCTGACTTATATCTAGATTTTCCTGATACATAGATTCAATAAGCTAATTTTGATCTTAGGTTAGAAGAGGATATATTTAGGTCCATGTGTTTGTTTTTTTGGGTTTTTTTTTTGTTTGGGTTTTTTTAATTTGGGGGGTTTTTGTTTTTTGTTTGTGGGGGTTTTTTTTGTTGGTTTTTTTTTTTTGGTTTTTTGGGGGGTTTTTTTGGTTTTGTTTTTTTGTTAAAGCTAGATAGTACAATTCAAGGTAAGGCTAAACCAACTTTACCACAAGTGCTTTAAGCCAATTGCTTCCTTGTTCTGGTGTTATTCAGACATGATCTTATGGTGGGGATGTACAAAACCCACATTTTTCTAATGATGAACTGAGATAAAGGAAGGTAAATGTTTCTGGAGAACTCTGACTATATTTAGAAGTGTGTTTTATTTAAGGGAGAAGAGTGTGACTTGGAATCTCAAATCCAATGGTAACAGTGGCAAACATGACCAAAAGCCCAGTACTCAATTTTTAAAATGTAGAAAACTTCATTCCCCTTGTGTCTCCTGTTTATTAGAAAAACATGCAAATTTTGTCTGGTTAAGGTGTGGTTTGTACTTTGAATTAATGGTAGCACCTCAACAATTGCAATATGTTTCTTCCTCTTCTTTTACACCATAACTCACTGCCATTACTGACTCCAGAGAAAAGAAGTTAATTACCTTGCACACATTTTTTTCTTAAAATTTTAAATAAATAAAGATTTTTATTTTATTTTTCAAATCTTC
>NW_005054342.1:3390405-3404263 GCF_000277835.1 Geospiza fortis | reverse complement strand
CTTTTTTCCATCCTTAATAGACTCTCACACTGAGTTGTGTTACAGTTGCAGTCCATCAAAGGGATGCATTGGAACCACGTGTGGATTTGGGCTGATCAAAACAGCAAGTCATGTAATTAAAAAGATCCATAAAGCCCAGTGCACTCTGCAGTTGCTTCAGCAGGGTTTAGGTGCCTGTGGAAAGGAAGGACTGCTCACACTCCATAAACACTGTGCTCTAAGCAGTGTTTATTACTTGACAGCCCTTTCTGTCTCAGTCCTCTGAACCCTGTGTGGGGCCAGTGAAGTCCCAAGCTTGTGACTAAAGGACAAGGTCTTTCCCTTGTCACAGTCCCTGCAGTCTAGTTTGTTATGTCAACAAAGCTAGAGTTTGCAATCATGTGCTGGGGATATTTGGGGTGCTCTTGAGTTCCATCTCTGTTTACACCAAGGGAGGAAGAGGGAAAAAACTCATCTTTTGCTTTGTACTGAACTGAAAATGAAGTTTCAGAAATTTGGGCTGTTAGTAACGTGTTTCACTTCAAAGGAGTAGTGAGGCAGGCTTGAAGGATAGCAGGGAGTGTCCTGAAAGTGATACGTGCTTGTTAACAGAAGGGAATTTCGAAATCACAGCTTTCTACTGCAGTGACTAAATTTCTACCATCTGGGTGTCTTAGTTCTGTTTTAAATCTGATCTCATGTTTCTGTTTCATATTATAGGGATGGCAGTTGTCATGCAGCCTTCCACTCTGCCTCTGCAGTCTCAAAATGTAACATTTCTTTTGTCATGGATTATTTTGTAATACTTTTCAAACTATGTGTATGTACAAACACCAATGTGAGGCTTGAGAAGAGATCTCCTGGAGGAGACATCTCTTTGTTTTCTGAAAATTATCAGCTGCAACAAATATCCAGCTGTTGACAGTGAAAGCCAGCCTTAGATACAATGCCTCTGTTCCAGTTTCTCTCGAGTCCTACAGGCAGAGATTTATGAGAGAGCAATGTGCACGTTTTGGGTACACTGTAGGGTATTTCTTAGTTCATCATTTGCATTGGGGCTAGAAAGAGTCCTATAAAGGAGTGCAATACTATACAGCTGTGTTTGGCCTTGGTTAATCAAGAGGAATCAGTGAAATATTTCAATTATAAGACTAGTGCTATAAGGGTTGTGAGTACAAAACCACTAGACTAAACCATTTAACACCTGCCTTAGGATATGCACTGTATTTAATGGGAGAGATGGAGGAGGGCATGAATACTTAAAATCAGATCCCTAATCTTTCTTGAGTGAAGAACTGAGGCACAGAGAGATTGTACAAGTTTTCAAATCATACAAGATATATCTGAAATAGCTAATTGCTACTACTCTGTCATTTCCATTTTAAATTTAATGAACTACATTAAAAAAAACTCAACACTGGTCAGAAGCTGATGTCTCATTATGCACACAAATTTCCTCTTGGGTGATGGTCAGACTACTGATGCATCACAATAGTTGTGACTACAAGCAGCCTAAGAGAATAAGGCTTGAAAGAATGATTTATCTTTTATCATTAGAACAATAGCTATGCATCCTGAATATTTCTAGGAAGAGATCCTTCTGTATTATTTCAAGGGAACTGGTGAAACATAGCCTAATACAAAGAAAATTCCTAGGCACTTCAGAACATATATATCATCACCTGATTATTAATGTGTGCAACTTTTCCTGATCAAATATTCAAGTGCTGACAGCAGAATAGTTAATGTCTGCTCCCTCTGTTAGGATAAAACCTCTAAAACCAAGCAAATTTTGAAAAACAAGAGATGCTAAACAAGAAAATTTTCTGCTTTCTACTCCTTTCATGAATCAATATTAAGGTATCTCCATGCTGCTTCTATACAATTAATATAAAAATGTCCTTCAGAATTATTCATTCTATTTCCCTCCTCTGCTGGTATGCAGAAAACATTTCAGGTACTCAAAAAAATGGTCCCTACGACTTTTTAAACTTCGGGTTCTAATTTTCCTAATGATGCCACCATCAAGAACTAGGACTGGCACTGGAAAGTGTCTATTGATTTACAAGTAGTCACTGAAAATCTGCTTCCTGTCTAGATTTCTGATATTAAATAAAACGTCTTCTAATGCTCATATAGGGTGCTTATGGCCGAACCAAATATGAGAACTTATATGAGCAGATGGCACTCTCAGTGAAGACAAGTATGCCAATGTTCATTATAGAACCAATCATGGAGAAGAAAAAAGGCTATCCACCTGCCATAGCCATCATTCTAGGAAAAATTTTCTTACCCTTGCAACATTCCTGCCTACCAAACTCTATCTGCCCAAGAGCACAACAGCGAAGAGCAGCATTTAACATTCAGCTGAAAGAAAACTGACTCTCAGCCAAACAGCCTGGTGATACAAAATTCATCAGAGACAGGCAGAGGGAAAAGATCCATCCATCTGCCAAGTGAAAGTAAATAAACTACTTGTTTGTGGAACAGCTTTTGCTCAGTTTCAAAACATGTCAGCTTCTTCACAACTGAACCATCTAAGAAAATAATTCCTCTTGGTCACTTCACCCAGAGAGATATTCAGAAATTCATTCTGTTTCAGAGAAAGATACATTTCTAGGCACTCTGCTCATCAGTATTAATTATTGGTCAACATTGATAATAGTGGTTGTTCAAACTCCTTATTACTAACCTGGACCTCATTAATACAAATTCTTGCATTGAGGTCTTGTGGTGTCTCAGCCTCTGCTCAGGGCCAACACACTGAGAAAGAAAGCCCACTGAAAGGCTGATTTGAGAGACTGGAATGTTAAAATGGTTAATGACTCAAAACAGCTGGCCATTTGCAAAAGCTTCAGGTGCTTTACTGACCATGCACCATCCAGGTGCAGAGAGGGTGCACCACCACCACCAGAGGCAGCAAGCTGAGGTTTGAGCCAGGCAAAGGAAGAAGCTTATAAGAAGCAGATGGGGTGAGATGGGATAGTGCTTTTACCATGTCCTGTGTTTTCCCTTACACAAAGGACTCAGGAGTGAAAACTCCCTCCCATGTACTGGGGCATTCAGAGATGGCCTGAAGATATTAATCCCCTCTGATGGGCCATAATTGGCTCAACTAAGGTGAAGAGAGAGGCAGCTGAAATGTCTTAGAATGCATCATAAACCATCAAAGACCCCTTTCTGCCTCGTGATCCACAGTCTTGCCTCAGACAGTAGAACACTCTCTGTCCCATGGGTGGTGTCTCAGCATCCTCACCAAGCCTGAGTATATATCAATGCACTGAGCTTTGTGGTTTTTAGGTTTCCCCCCTCCCCAATGGATCAGGACTGTGGCCATCACTTTGACCAATGGGCATCAAGGATACTGAAATTGCAACAATCAAGTCTTGTTTCGGGATCCATGGGTGGTGATATCTTTCTACTCTTATCCTTTCATTCTTTCTTTGCCCTTATATATTTTCTTCAGTGTTATTTTTATGCTTTTATATTACTATGGATAATAACCAAAACATGTACATACCTGCTTTCCATTGCAACCAAATTGTTCTAAAATAAACCCTCCATATTTCTATTTCTATTTCTATTTCTATTTCTATTTCTATTTCTATTTCTATTTCTGTTTCTATTCATCTACCAGAGAGTGTCACTTCACTCTAATCTGCCCCCCCAAAAAAAACCTGGCTTACCCTCATCTTCTGGGGTGAGTTGTAACAGCAACGAGCTTTGAAACAACTATATTCTCACCAAAAAGATTGACCTAGCTATAGACACAGTTGTTTGCCATCTGTTAAAAAAAAAAAAAGCCAGGAAATATTTTGATAAAGTCTTAAAATGTTACATAGCTAATAAATCTGTTTTATTCAAAATTTTAGAAAGATTTGGACCAAGAGCCATCTGAAATCTGCACCTGTGCTTCAAAATAACTTGAGAGGGCAGAGTGGAAGTTATTTTTCATTATCCCAGTGGAGGGTACTTGATTTTTCTGACTAAAATATAATTTTTTGCTTGAGGATTGATAAAAAACAATGAAGGTGGAGGAGAAGCTTGGTTTAAATCTATCAGATGAGGAAGGCTGCTCCAGCACAGAGAAGTGAAGGAGGGTTCCTGCCTCTGGAAACTTGAGAGAAGGGAGTGAATTGTGCTGACATTTTAAAAAGGAGTGTTGTTAGGACTTACCTTTGGCAGAGGTTCACAGTGGTTTCAGTCCATCCATGGTTTTCAGTGCCCGAAGAAGGACGCATGCTTTCCTCATGGAGAAGATGAGAGACTGCAACCCTCTATGATGCTACTTCAACTGTGAAGCTTATATAATTCCCCATTTAGTGTTCTGGGGAGTTCCAGTGAGACATACTCTTCATTCTGAGATGATTTCTCAAAACTCTAGCTTCCACTATGGATCAAGCTTGCCTTAACATTTTCAAATCCTTTCCCGCATTCTGTTCAATGTTACTTCCCCTTACCCACAGATCAGCTTACTCACCTCCCTGTGTGCAATCAGATCAGCTAACTGGTAAATCAGTCAGATCTCTGCCCTTTCAGTCACAGATGTTACTTTTTTCCCCCCAACCCTTACTAATGCACTTTATCACGCAAGTAGTACCACCAGCTCTATTGACATCAGAGTTCACATGCTTGCCCTGCTGATTCAGGATTGTCATCACTCTTTTAAACTGTTCCCTGCATTAAGCTGAGTCACACTAATCTAGCCACTTCCACTTCATTTTTATTTGGCAAGTGTGTGTGGCTAAATGTTTATCTTCCTTTTAAACCATTGCTCCTTAGTTTACCAAGGTTTTGTTTCTGAGGAATCATAGAATCATAGGATGGTTTGGGTTGGAAGGGACCTCAAATATCATCTTGTTCCTCCCCCTGCCATGGGCAGGAACGCCTTCCCCTAGACCAGGTTGCTTCAAGCTCCAACCAAACTGGCCTTGAACACTTCCAGGAGTGGTGAGCCCACAACCTCTATGGACAACCTGTTCCAGTGATCACCACTCTCTCAGGAAAGAATTTCTTCAAACGTTTCCAATCTAAATCTGCCATCTTTCAATTTAAAGCCATTGCCTTATCTCATATAGGTTTACCAATACCTTCAGGAGAACTTGCTAAAGAGGTGTTTTTCTCTCAGAGCCATCCCTTCTGCTGGGTGAGATACTAACAATGGCTATCTCCCATTAGATCAGACCTATGATTACACTGCTGAGTTTTGTACATGTCCTTCGAACAAAAAGATTAGCCAAATTAGGAAAAGTTGTGGTCAACAGGTCAGTGAAGAAGGCTACTAAACCTGAAAAGGACATGTCAGTGTAGCAAAGGCAGACTGCAGTCAGACTTGAGATCTTTCCTCTTTCCTTTACAGCTAAAAACAGTTGCTTTAATAGAGTGACTGCCCTCAATATGAGTGGAAAGCATACTAAGAGCTAGTCAATATTTAGGGTTTTAAGAGCACTGTATCCTTTCTAAAAATCTCATGGGAAAAATTGCAACAAATTGAAAAATGCAGGGCAAATAGTTGTTAAAAAGACCTGGAAAAAAAAGAAAAGCAGAATTTTCTTGGATAGTGTATCTCACAAACTTCGACAATGAATCAATGAATGAGGTACATCTAAGAATAAAATAGCTCAAATGCAAATCTTCACTACTAGAACACGATAAGCCCAAGTCTTCTATGAAACACAGAAAGGCAGAGGAAGCACGTAATTTATTTCCTTCCTTAATATTTTCTCACTCAGAGTAGCCTGGACTGGAAGTGACTTTAGCACAATTCTCTCTGAGAGAGAGCACAGTACTGCGTGGGAAAGAAATGCAAGTACTTATGTACTGTAGAAGCACAATTTCAGCCTGATGCATATCATCTTTCTAGGAACAATCAGGTAAATGTCACTGTAACTTGAAAGGCGAAGGAATTCTATAATAAAGAATTTTCAATCTTTTCTGTCAAGATATTTTTATCTACACAAATTTAGCTATCATTATTTTTAATTAAAATAAATACAGCACCCTCCTCACTCTGTTCATTTTTACACAGAAAGAGTCCATTTCTGTTCACAGAGCTTAAAATTAGCACAGAATCTCGTAACTACATTATAGGTGAATACAATATCCAGTTTTAATCTACAGTTTAGAAATTAATCCCATCTTTGAAGTCTTGTTTAACATCCACTGTATGGAGCTTTAATTCTGGAAAAAAAATACTAATTATTAAAACAAAATAAATTACTAAAATAAAATCTAGGACTAGGAACTAACGGTATCGGTAACTAAAAACCTTTATTTAATCTGATACAGAAATTGGCTTGATAGAAACCTTCTAGCACAGTTTTGAGTATTAGAAAGCAGGCATTCTTTATTGCAGCATGCTGGTCACCTCGAGGATATTTCCTCTAATCAAGTGTGCTGAGCATCACATGAACAGAGATTGTACCATGCACACTGATAACATATTCATTAGATGTCCCCACCTTCTTGATTTTATTTTAAATAATCACACCCCTTATGTTTTTCTTTGGGCTCTGTCTCCAATGCCTGGTGTCCTTTTTAGGTGGCTCCTCCTCAATCTCCACATTTGAGTAAGCACAATATCATTGCCTTGCATAACTTCTACTTTATCAGCCTTGCAGAGCCGAGCTGGCATCCTGATTGCATTTTGCATTATTTCTGTCTGCCTAAGTTACACCCTTTATCTATTTCTTCAAGGCTGTGTTTTTCTATTCTACTGTCTTTGATAAGAGTAAGATGTTATTCTGTTCTACTGTCCTTATCAAGTGAGGAAAATGCTGTTCTGCTCCACTGTCTTTATCAAAACTATTTCCAATTTTCCACTTTATAAACAATTTGTTGTACATAAAGAAAAAGCCTAAGGCGAAATGTTAACGCAACAATAAATATCCATTTTGGCTGGAGACTGGATTTAGGTTTCAAATTGTGGTAGAGTCCAACTCCAATGTGGATTATTGCCTGATAAAATGCTCTGACAAATAAACCAGTTTGGTTCTGCAATGAATATATCAGCCACATAGTTTCTTTAAAATTACTATTTATATCATTGCATGAATAAAAATGAGTCTACTATAAGTACCTTTACTTGGTGCAAAGTTTTCCTTCACAGTATAGCCTTGCATGACCTGGACATCTCTGTTCCTACCCTGACAGCTGCAAATATATAGAAACAGATGTTTAAATATCTGAGTCACAGTCTGAAATACTAACTCAGATGCTTTGGAGAGTGTTTACTGCAGTCATATTTTATAAAATACCAAAATCTAAGAATGATTTGGATTAGAAGAGATATTCAAACACTGTCTAGTCCAACCCTGCCCCCAACCTGATCTTAAACACTTCCAATGAAGGAGCATCCACAGCTTCTCTAAGCAAACTGTTCACTGAGCTGGGGATTGCCCCAACTCAGGTGCAGGACATTATTAATTCCATCAAGTCTACATGAACCCACTCCTCAAGGCTGTCAAATCTCAAGTCTCCTTCTGGACAACATCTCTTCCCTCTAATGCAACAACTGCACCACTCAGCCTGGTGCCATCCACAAACTCACTGAAGGGTGCCCTTGATCCCACTGGCTGTGGCACTGCTGAAGAGGTAAAATAGTGCTCAACCAAGCATGCACCTTTGTGGGACAGGACTTGTTACTGATTTCCACTTGGGCATTGAGGCACTGACTCTAAGTCTTCGGATGAGCCCATTCAGCCATCTAACCATCCATGTGTCAAACTGATGTCTCTCCAACCTAGAGGCAAGGCTGTTGAGGGGGACCATATCAGAGGACTTACAGAAGGGATTTGCATGGGCATGATTTGAAACTGACTTTTAAATATGTGGGTAGAAATGTGGTTTAGAGTTTAACGCATGGAGTGACCCAAGGCTGCTACTTACAGAAAAATTTTCCTTCTGAAATTAGGGTGTGTTTTTTCAGTATTTGCAGGGGGGAAGAATAAAAGCAGAATAAAACAGACACAAACCAAAGACCAGAATGTCTAAATAAAGGATGACTGAGTACCATCAAGAAGGAAAATTATGCCCTCAGAAATCTCCAAGTGGCCTTCATCTTGTGTGCAGGCAGCACCTTGCTGCTTTCCACGCTCAGTGAGTAATCAGCCTTTGTTTCTGTTACTTGTGAAGATTCTCAAAGTGGCCACATGATGGTAGCCTAGGATCAGGTACAAACATGCTAAATCAAGAAAGTAAACAAAATAGGGAGGACTTTACAACTAATACTTGTAAATTAAAACAAAGGTCTGGATGCATCATCCCCACACAGTGGGGACCTGAGCTTTAATTCAGCTTTCAGGTATTATAATATCCAGAACAGAACTGCCAAGTATACCTACTGGATAGCCCTGTCCTGAGAGGTGCTGTGTTTGGAGCTCTTTGGTCCTTTTATAGACAAATTCATATCTAGCAAACTTCTGCTTACACTTTCCTTCCTGTTTCTAGATACCTCACATAAAAGGTGACTGGTTTAAAATAGATTAAACCAGAGCAAAGAAATCAGAAATTAAGCAAATAAACTATTTTGATTATTAACCTCTTCATTGCTATAACTGCAATATTCACTCTTGGCATTAGCTATGAAGAAGACTAAATGCAAATTGTGGAATTCTTATGTTTTAAATTAAAGGCTACAAAGCTATTCGTATAAAAGTTGTACAGTTTTTTCTGTTTTTTTAAAAGAATACAGATTTACCCAAAAGGTCTGTGGCAAAATATGCTGGTCTTGAAAAGGATGCCTTCAGATTACCCTGGCGTGCAACTCCCCTCCCTTTCATTAAGCTAAACAAATCAAATCAAATCATCCTTCAGACTGCATAGCAGCTAAGGAGAACTTCATCATCAGGTTGCCTGGCTTGGTGAAGTCATCCATGTCTAGGTCAAACACTGCTATGAAACTCTAATTGACAAGACTGGGATGCCCGTGTAGTAGCCCAAATCCTCTGCAGAGGTGATCTTGGGTATAATCATGAAGTCTTACATTCCATACAATTTATTAAATTGCCTACACTGAAACTGACAGAATGTTGTTTGCTCTGTATAAATATTGAAGATTCCGACTTTTCCAATCTGTATGAAAGAATTTATTAAGAAAAATTACTTGAAAATTAATTAAGACTTTTATTCCAGCTCAGCTTCCAGTAACCTATTTCACTGTAGCAGTTACACCATCACCCAACTTCTCTAGTACTGGGACTCAGAGTTCCAAGAATAATTCTGTTCTGAGAACAGAACAGGGTCCAGTTTCAAGAATTACAGAAACTGAGTAGTTACAAATGTCTCAGTATTATTTCAGTCCTCCAGCAGACTTCTTTCAATTCCTCTACAGAGCAGCAATCAGAAGTCCTTACTTCTGCAGGTCCTGAAATGAAATGTCATTGCAGGGTACATGATAGTGTCTTGCTGTTTACTCTGTGGATAAAATTGAGGAATTGAGACCTAAAGAAGAGAAAATATCTCAATAACCATCCCCTTCCTATTCCCTCTCTGCCCAGAAGAACAACAAGAACAAAGACTGATGGGAGTGAAGATGTACAACACATAGACAAACAGAAGGAGGACTGATTTTATATGATTTACCAGTCTTCCAGTGAAATCTAACACTGAAGAGCAGTACACTCAGTGAACATTATAAATAATGAGATTTAAATGTTGTTGTCTACTTTAATAACTTCATTTTTCTGTTAAAAATATCTAAAGATGAAGAAGACAGAGGGCTCTGTACTCAGACTGTACTGTGGGGTACATGAAGAGGCAGGTTCTATGCTTCTCAGTTCCAGGACACCAGCACTAACAAGTGACATACTGTTGCTTTGGTACACTCAGGACATTTCATACACACAGAAACTTTTCCTGATCTGTGCATTGAATTTACCCAACCCAGAAAAATGTGGACGCAAAGCAGGAAGGCTGTCAAGACTGGTGACATGGTTTCTTACCCACCTAGAGGGAATGAGACTGGCCAGTGCAAAGCTGGGAGCAGCTCTTCTGCAGGCCAGAGCAGAG
This sequence comes from Geospiza fortis, assembly GCF_000277835.1. Taxonomy (NCBI): domain Eukaryota; kingdom Metazoa; phylum Chordata; class Aves; order Passeriformes; family Thraupidae; genus Geospiza; species Geospiza fortis. The sequence continues at coordinate 3,394,276 of NW_005054342.1, read as the reverse complement.
GGCTCATACTCCTGTACCAGGCAGCATCCCTGAGCAAGAAGCAGAAAACAGTGGCACGGCTTGAAACAATCATAGCTGACCAATACCCAAGCCAGAAGGAAGACCCACGTTCATCTATCTTTCAGGTGGTGCCTTGTGCAACCATTTATATGAAAAATGTGTGACAGAAATGACTGGAAATTCTGTGAATCAAGTAATGAAGAGAGTGTCCCTCTATTCTGACCTTTGTCCCAAGGCCGGGAGGGACCCTGCTGCTCCCCATGGTTTAACGGAAGTGAGGATAAGGGAAATGAGGCAATGAAATCACATTGTCAAAACATGCAAAAATACACCAAGGCAAAGTCATAGTTTCTATCCTTCTTGTTCTCCATTACTGTAAGCACCACAGGGAAACAGGTTTTGAAGGACAAGGTAGGTTTAGTATTGTCTGGTTTTCTTTTCTAATTTCTTTTCTGTTTCTCCTTTACTGTACTCCAAAGAAGCTAGGAAAGAAATACTGAGTTTTGTCATTTCTGCTAGTTTTAATGTTAAAATAACTGTGAGGGTTGGATAGAAACTACCTGATAGCAAATGCCTGCTTTCCTCTGATGAATGTCTTAGCCAATATTTTGATGGCATATTTTTTCTGCAATGTGCAAATAATTGTATAATTATATTTCAAAATTTGCAGTTTCCAGTGTTACTGGTCTCATCCACATAGCAGTATTTTGTTTGCTAAGTTAAACCTGAATCACAGAATTGGAGAGCCTGTGTTACTTTCTCTTGAAAACACAGTCAAATTGGAAATGTTTGGATTTTAAGTCTTTGCATCCATAGAGTAAAATCACTAAATGGACTGAACTCTTTTAGAAGTACTGCATTTAGGCACCAGTAGAATGGAAGTATGTCAGTGTCTTTTCTCTTTCATGATTTCAATACTTTGGAAGATTTCATATACACAATTCCCTGAAAATTCTGCAGGAACTCAGGCATAATCTTACCCTCATATCACATCCAACATGGAAGCAGTAATTCCATTTCATATTTTCCAGCTGACAAAAATGTCTTTCAAAATCTTTCAGGAGCAAAGCTGGGAAATGAACCTCAGAGGTCTAGTTTAATGTACTATACTCAACACAGATTTTCTCTTAACAAAATATAGTCATATTAAAAACAAATATAAGCTTTGGGTTTTTTTTTTTTTAGTTACAAACCTTTCTTTTCATTTGCTATAAAAATCATAGTGGGATCAAAATATGATAAAATAGATGGCCTTGTGTTACTCATAATCTGCAGGTTACTGGACAGTTTTTATTCTCATCTAATCACCTTTCCAATCAACGTAGATGAGAGTAGACACTGCAGCAGCATTTCAGCTTTTGAATGCCTGACATGACTATCCCCTGTGGAAGGGTGTTAGGGTTCAGGCTTCTCTGAGAAATAACTTGTGCTGTAGCACACAGTCTAGCAGTAGCCAATTTTCATGGAAACTTTATAAACTACAGGAAGGAAAGGACTTCACACAGAAATGCTTTAATTTTCCTAAAGATTTTCATCAATTATCTACACAGGACCTATTTGAGATGTGGAAGTTTGAAACATCTCTAGGGAAAATAGTAATGCTCTACTGCAACTGTTTTTCTAAAGGCAAGCAGCTTTGATACTTACACAGATTTATGAATGAGGAGAAAAAGACATTTTAATTATAAATTTTCAGTTGAGAAAATAATAGAGGCAGTATTTTTGTTTAGTAATTACATGTGAATTCCAGATGATGTAAGAAAGGAAAGGAATGAATCCTCTTGGATTTAGCTGACAAAGGTGGATAGCTCAGAATTAGAGAGGTTACTCTGGGCTATATTTTCGGTGCATTGCAAAAAGTAAATACGGTGAAGCCTTCATTCATCTTGTCCCAGACTACATTGAATAAAGTGGTCTAAAGTAGCTGGTTTTTGGTTTTTTTTCTAGGCAGTTAAAGGCAGTATAGAATTACTGGTTCCCCTGTGAGCATCCATACAGTTTTTTTGGTAGATTTAGACAAGACAAACTCCATCTCACACCTAACAGCATCTTCAGAGTTAGGTTGAAAGGCTAAAGTAATTTAATTACTTTTTAAAAATTATTTCCAATATCAAGTTTGCCATTTAACATCTTTTATAAAGTATCTGGTCAATTATGTCTAAGATTCAACAGTTTATGCATTTTTTAATTGAAGAATGACTGAATAAAAGTAAAAATTCTCTTGGCCTCAAGACCAAAAGGTGAGATCCTGTCCTTCCCTGCTAGTAATATTGGTAACCAGAAATGGTTGCAGAGCCAAATTTTCTTCTCTCTGATTTTTCTGAATCTAAGGTGCCTACATTGTTTCTGATGTCTGCCCAAGAAATGGAGATAATCTAAGTTGACAAAATAGACATAAACAAACAAACAAATAAATAAAAACAGTCTAGGTATTTGAAACAGCGGATTGTTATGCATTTGCATGCAATCGTAATTGTCACATCTCAGTTAAGTATCTTACCTCTTTCATGAAAAGAATGTCAAACATTTCAAATATATCTAAAGTAGTAAAATATGTGAAAATTAGTTGTGTCTGAAATAAAGTATGCTTCAGAGGATATTAACATACTTGCAGATGTATTTTACTATCATCATCAGATAATACAGGAGTCAGTTCAGAAGGATGAGTACAATATAGAGAAACTAAGATGGTTTTGGCATCAGTGTTCACAGAAAAGACTAATAAGGATATTGCCCTACCATTTTTTAAGGAAATAAACATATGCAAGTGACAAATATAGGGCATTTCAAACAGGTGTGGTTAAGCAAAAAGACACTAGAAAATTTTAGCTAGTCCTCAGTATAAATTGGAGGCAGAAAAACATCAGTGTCTCTTTGAAATTATGTGGGCTAAAAGTCTCATGAAGACTAAGCTTTATTCCAGGTGTTTCTAAAAACAAAAAGGTAATGGCTGACAGTGTTGGATGAATAGAATAGGCTCAAAAATAAACCTTACAGAAAGGGTAGTGGTGTTATATACTTTGCTAGATTCTCTTTGGCATAACCACAGAACTGTGAATAAATAAAAAATGAAAAAAAAAATGCCCTAAAACCTTGGAAAAAATGTCCAGTCAGCAATGGGTATGGAGAGACTCACATGTATTCACAGCATATACCTGAATATTTCCTTTGTCATTGAGCACTTCAACTACTTGTTGGCCCTCACAAGAACCAGGTTGTGAACTGATTTAAAATCAGAATAACCCTTTTTTCTTTAGATTTACAGCATTGCTAAAGGCTTGAGGAAGCCCATCTCTCTAAGACCCTTGCACGGCAGCTGTGATCATACTTCAGACTGCTGCATTTACCCAGCAATTTCTTCATGGGAAGAAAATTTCTCTATTAGTTTTTTAAAAGAGGGAGTAAAGTGCACAGACTTGGTTGGCCCAGGTTCATAAAGTGATTCTGTGGCAGAGAACTGATCCAAGCTCTCCATCACCTCATCAAGTACGGTAATGATTGAACTCTCAAAAGTTTGTTAAATATATATAAACTTACATATGAATTGGATGTAAACAACTCCCTGCTGAGAGGTTTGATACCTCTAGTGACTAAGTATGGGTCAGTATTTATTACAGATATGGAAATGTCTTAGACAGTTCTTCTCTTAGTTGCTAGCCCACACTCTCATCTCAGATGAGCTTGTTCCACTATTTCTGATAGAGGATAAAAAAACAACCAAAAAGAAAAAAACTACTGAGTGGAGCATTAGTTGTAATGATGATCAGTTCTTCAAACCTACTCACTACAGGGCCCCACAAGAAGTGGCATTAGCACAGCCAGGGGGAGCAGGATGGAATCAGGCAGGATCGATGAAGGATGGGAAAGGACA
>NW_005054342.1:3371344-3390392 GCF_000277835.1 Geospiza fortis | reverse complement strand
GAAAAAGTTTCAAGCTTTCTCTTGGAAGAGAGAAATATTTCCAGAAATCCAGTAGTACTTTGACAACTTTTTCATATCTTTAAAAATTTCTCTTTATCTCCAAAAATGTAAGAATCGGATGTGGAGTTTTAGGGCTAACTAGAGAGGTAAATGCAAAATGTTGTGTGTGTGGTGCTTAAACTCAATTAACAGTGGTTGGGTTATTCTTGGAAAGCTGTGGCCCAGTCCTTCAATTCACAATGATAGCTGTTGAGGTACTGAATTTTCATCATTTCCTGTTTGAGATCTCACCTTTTGGTGGGGGAGAAACACACAAGGAATTAATTCAGATTGTAAATTAACTTGAGCAAGGTGTAAACTTCTGCTTCAGCTTTGTCTTGGTTTTACACTAATTATACAGATATTCAGGCCTGTTTCTGTCATGTTCAGTGCTAATAAGATTCCCCCTATCCTTGAATCCAAGGTACTGGAAGAGATTAACAGCCAGTTTCAATTCCTAATTGAAAAATACATCATTCTCTCTTCGAAATTTCAACACTTCTGCAGGGATTAGCTTCAGGAAACAGTCTCAGGGTTAGATTGTAACCAGCCAGCTGTCACACAGAAGAAAGTGATGGACATCTTATTTAAATTTTTAGTGCTTTGTAAGCAAGGGTCAGAGCACTTAATACATGCGCAGCAGAGAGAATTTTGCCACCCTGCTCATGGCTGTAGAATTTGCATTCCATTGTAGACTGGGCCTCAGTTAAACTGGGGGTCTAAACAAAGGACACTGTCTCTGGTGACTGTCTCTGTTATTAACTTCCATTAAATCCCTATGCTTGAGTTGATTAAAGACTCAGTTAAATTCCAGTCACATCTATGGCTTCTGGAACCATGACAGATAATCCTCATGGCTCAACAGAAATAAAATCAGTGCCATCTTCAAGTAAGGACAAAACTGCAAGACCAAAACTGTGTACAGTCAGATTTGCCAAGCAGGTAGCTAAAAAATTGCTAAACGAGCATGCAAAGATCTGTCTGTGTTATTTGAAGAGTTATTCAGTCTTTCTGCTGAGTGGACATGGGGTATTCTTTCTGTGTTTGCAGGCATGAACGGAACAGCCATTTCAAACTTTACCTGTGTCATTTTTAATGTTTCCTTCATGAATTGCACCTGGCATGTGGGCAGGACTGCTACAGAAGACACCCAATATTTCCTGTACTGGGGGCCCTTGAAGTAAGTAGGTCTGCTTGAATATTGGGAATTTTGATTTGTGATTGGACATGTGACATTGTCAATGTTTTATTGATTCAATATTTCATGTAAAGGAATGAAAACGTCACAGAATGCCAAAATTACATCAAAGATACCTGTGGAAGGCACATAGGATGTCGATTTCAAAACGTGACAATAAAAAATAACATTCCTTATTTCCTGGTAAATGGGTCCAGAAGTGGACAAAGCATTCAGTCATATGAGGAGTGCATAATGCTATACGAAATTGGTAAGCATTTTTTCCATTTAATTTCCGGTTATATGTTAAAAGAATGAAGAATTCATCTCTGGGAAAAAGCATACATTTAAAAAATATTTCTCCCCATAATAGTTTTGAGTTTTTTTCACTTTTTCTCAGCCCTAAAGTATAAGAATGGACAAAAACTAACGAATACAGAAACAATCTGGAATCATAAGTCAGAAAATTTTGAACATTTCTATCAAATATTTATTCTGAGAGAAAGGTGTCATCTTTTAGAATTAACTAGCCAAGGATCCCTGAGGGGGACTATCTAGATGTTGATCTTATCATCTCGTAATGCTGTTCATCCACACAGTGAAAAGAAACAGTTACCTTAATGCTGTGAGCAAAACTCCCATTTTTTAATGGAAGAATGTTAATAAAATAAAAAATCTATTTAATTTGAATATAGTATTTTTAAAAACCCTTGAACCCAAGAAATAAAACTAAACCTTCAGAAATCATATGCTGAATTCAGTAAAATGTGATAAATGGCTTGTGTTTTTAGTTTTCCTTACTGTTGCAGCTGGTGCTCCAGGCTTCTCAATTGAAATGTTAAATCAGGAGTCCTGCTTCAGAATATGGGGACAATATAGAAATTCTGCTAAAGTTGCATCTTTTTAGATCAGTTGCTTGAACATCTACCTATATTTTTAAAATGACAGAGTGAAGAGAGCTCTTACTAATCAATAGTATTTCTGGTTATATTATTGTAGAAAAACTCACCCCTCCATTAAATGTCACAGTGAACTGTACAGAAGCTTCTTCTAGATGTAGTATTTGGTGGCAGCCACCCCGCACAAGTCACGTGGAAAACATGAGCTGTTTCAAATATGAAATTGTCATAGAAAACCAGGTAAGAATAATTGCGACATTTAACAGCATTTTGTTTGTCTCTATTTCCACACGTAACACCATACAACCCTATTCTCATTCCCTTGAATGAATATGGAAAGTAATATTGCATCCTTCAAAAATAAAGTTCAAAATATTTGTGAGCTTATTGTGTTTCAACAGTGAAAAATTAAAAAAAAAAAACTAAAGAAAGGAAACATAACTTAGCTAAATTAAATGTTTAAGAATGCAAAATATACACAGGCAAAAAAACAATGGAAAAAACATTGTTTGAGTTGATTTGTAAATTTTAGATCCTTTGTTTTAACAATTAAAATGTAAACATTTTGTCAACCTGAGCCTTTTTTTCTTTTGTTTAGTGCTTTGATGCTCAATTCTGTAATCATATTGAAATGGTGAAATATTTCAGAGCATCAGTGGAGAGGAAAAACCATTTAGTGGAAGAACAGCCTAAATTTCACAGTTTAAATGCCTTCTTTAAAAGAAGGCACTTAAAATATTGCATACATTTTTTCTTTCTGAAAATCAAACATCCATGAGCACTTAATATTTATTACCCTTTATTATATAGTAACAAAAGAATAATCTTAAAAATTAAACTTTTCTCTTGTTCTTAGGCTGATGCTGAGAAAAACAGCAAAACTGCATCTAAAACAGTAAGTCTGTATTAATCTAAGATATTGAAATTTCTTCTGTTATCAGAGCATCCCCCAGCCAAATTGGTTTGGTTTCACACTACCTGTTTCAATGTACTGTGCATGCTTATTTTTGATAAGTTTTCTAAATCTGAAACTTTAAACTGTTGTTTATAAAACTTGATACAAAAACACCTGCACATGTGAACTTTGATATTACTTCACAAAAATCTTCCATTTTACATTCTTTTTTACTTCCTAACAGATTCATATAAATGTAAAAATATGGATCATGATTCTGTGTAACACAAAAAATGTGGGGATTTTTTCTTTTATAATCCTTTCTGGAAAGAATTGAGACAAAAGGCAAGAAAATATTACCTCAAAGATTAGGCCAATATAAAGATGGCAGAAAAAAATAATCTGACTATTGAACTCTACTTCAATTTTGAAAATGCCCACTGCCAGATTGTTAAAGAATTTTTATCCCTAAAGTCTCATTGCTTAGCAGAGTCTAAGGAGCCAAGGAAACACACAGCAAATTTCATCTTCATATTACCCAATAACAAAAATATTCAAACAAGGGGAACGAAGATGAAACAATCTAACTTACTAAGGGATATTTTTCTACTTATTATTTCACTCTAGTCTGTTCACAGAAACATTATACAAATGTAAAATTTAAAATTTTATCATAATTATATAAAAATAATGCAAAAAATCTCATTCTACTTATTTTGCATTTAGACAGCAATCACTGAAAATTACTCCTACCTATATGAAAGCTTCAGCTCAGAAAAAAGGTACAGCGTCAAAATCAGAGCAACAGATGCAGGCTTTTGTAGAGTAAGCTCAAACTGGGGAGAGTGGAGTACACCTGTGGAGTTTGGTAAGAATAAAAATCCTTTCCTTGACCTTGTTCAGTTGTTACCTGTCTGCCTTATTTTTACTTCATGCTTACATATGGAAACACATTGATAATTGCACATTAATTTGCTAGGACAAAGTTAGTCGAAGAATTGCCTTGTCTCTTACTATTAGGGGGTTCTCCAATCATTCTTGGGAGGCAGTGCTTCCTGCACAGGGATAGTGAATGAAGCAGACCTTTTTGAAGTCTGTTGCCAGCTGTTTTACTTCTTCCATCTCTGCTCCTGACTTTATAATCTCCTGCTGTTGCTCTCTGGATCTCACCTTGGATATTTAAATACTCTGTAGGACTCAGTTCTTCTGGTTTCCAGTTACTGTGGACCCTTCATGTACTGTTCAGCCATTCTATTCCTTTGCATGCTACAGGGCAATGAGGTGCTGAGCTAAAGTCATCCCTTCATAGAGCATTTGACATGCTGATGCAAGGGAGATTGCACACAGCTGTGCAATCATTCGTGTCCTGTGATGCTAACCAACACTTTGATGATTCCTTGGTTTTCAGGAACACAACAACTTACGTCTACTTCATCATATATGCTGTTTCTGATACCAAGCCTGGCAGCAGGTCTCACATTTTTCCTTTGCATGACAGTGTAAGTCTTATTTCTTGTGCAAAATTTTTATTCTATAGTTAAAATAATACTTCTTCCTCCAACAGAAAATTTCTGGCTTCTTTTTGAATGACACAAGGAAGGGAGAAAATCGACACTGAGTTATACCAGGAATCATCTGCTGGATGTTCCTCAAGTATGCTCTCTACTTCTGATTCCCAACTTTCTTATCCACTTGATTAATATAACACAATGTTTTCCAATACTGGGCCAAAGCCTTATATCAGTACCTCTTTCCTACCATCAGACCCTGCAGTGTTGAGGGGTGGTACATGAAATTTTTTCCATGTTTTGACAACACTTCCTTTTCACATACTTAAAAAACAACTTCCTATGAGGCCTTAGTAAGTCAGAAAATAAGTTATTGTCATCCAAATTCTGAAAATAAAAATAATATTGTATTCAACCCATGTAATTTTTAGCTACTTTTGAGTTAGAAGAATACTATTTATGTCTCAGAGAAATAAAATAGTACCTCAGGAGCATTATTATATAGTATGTGTTCATGTGTTTGCAAACTAAGTCTTTTCTTTACCAAACCTTTTTTCACTGTAGAAGGGCTTATTTCAAAAAAACATCTGCTACAGTACCACAGCCAAGAAACCCATTCCGTGAGCCCTCTCCAATGGACTTCCAGGTATGCTTTCTTTCCATTTGCCTGAAATTCAAAAATTTAGTATCAAGGGTATGACCTAACTGTCAGACAGATGCACACAAGCAAGAATCAACTTTCTTTTTTTTTCTTGTTCTTGGGATATGGACAGAGAAAGTCCACACACAAATAACTTGTTTGTTTTACCTTTTCCGTTATGAAATAATTGTCATCTGTCTATCTGGAGCATTGGGGAAAATGCAGTTTCACCCTGCTGTCCCTATAACCCATATGCTATCACTAAAATAATGCTGAGCATGAGTTTCTCAACACAATAATACTGCAGCAGCAGGCAGGGAGAGAAGGGACAAAGAAATCTTCATTAGTTTTGCCATGCTAGTATTTGACAATGATGTTGAAGGAGGTAAAAGTTTCTAGGGTATGGTAAGCAAGAAAGCAGACCAGAATGTTGAGAGGTGCTAACTTATGTGGAACACTGGAATTGACTTGTGAGAAGCAATAAACAGACAAACACTGCAGGAACTGCCCTGCTAGAGAGCATGCTGCAGTCTGCAATTTGCAAAGTCTTTAGGTTGGCTGCAGGCAGGTCTGAAAGAAAAAATTTGTCTGCAGCGATATGCTGAATTACTGCTGAGCCTTTATAAATACTTTTATTTTATCTTCCTTCATCATGTTAACTTTTCTATATTTTAAACGATGATTTTTCCAGCTTTTTAGTTGAAAAGTCTTTGCTCCTCTTTGGGAGATATATGGAGGGATCATCCAGACATGTGTACCTTGGTCTTCTAATTGACAGAGTCCTGCTACAGGTTTTATACAATAAATAATACATTTTAATGACAGGAGATTCATAAATCATGACCTTGTGACAAATCTCATGCATGAAAAACTAACAAAATGTTATATTCTTCCTTTAATAGCCAGAATATATGAAACTATTAAAAAAACAAGGAACTGAAGAAATAACAGATATTGAAGAAGTGATGGAATGCAAGTGAAATGAGCAACTTGATTTTTTTCAAGCATATATACCTTATTGGCAGGTTTTTCATATTCTCATTTTCATATTCTCTCACTCCTGGAAGCAAGGAGAAGAGCATCAGCTGTAAAGACAATTCCCCAAGATCTTATCTCTAAAAGCCTCCTTGTATTTGGTTGCATTTTCTATGAACAGTAAAATTTGGACTATTTCTGGTTTTTAATATGATGAATACTACAGTATTTCAGAAAAAAAATATTTCAGTATTGCTTTGGAAGCTGTTTTACTGTTTTTCAACAACATGCAAAAGAATAATTAAGAACAACTAAACTTAAGGGGTTTATTCAGGATCTCCATTGGTTCAGTGTCTCAAAAAAGGTACAGCCATACTGAGATTGTGATCAGGAATGAAATTTGACATCTGTGTGAAAGCTCGCTGTATGAAGCCAAGATCAAACCTCTTAAGATTACTTGCTCATACAAAGGAGTAGTACTAAAGAGTTCTGGATACAATCTCCCCATAAGTCTATTTGTTGCCTCCTGTTTTTCATCCCTTCCTATCTGTGTTAGATAGGAAAAAAATACTTAATATAGGATTGCTAACAGGTAGCAGATGTACATATGTATATGTATTGAGTGGGAAATGTTGGAAATTGAGCATTTGAACTCTCCAGCAGAAGCCTGTCACTTGCTAATTGTGGTACAAGCAAGTTGTGTGTTTTTATAACACCTGGATGAAACAGAATTATAACAGCCTGAATCTTCCAACTAATAAAGAGATATGAGAGAAAGCCCTCAGTTTGGGTGCTAATCACATATTTTGACCTTCCATATGCATGAAACTGAATATGAGTCAGTCCTGCCCTGTCAGCCAGGAGGGCCAACCTTGTCCTGGGCTACATCAGGCACAGCATGGCCAGCCAGGCAAGGGAGGGGATTGTCCTGCTCTGCTCTGCACTGGGGCAGCCTCACCTTAAGTGCAGGGGGCAGTTTTGGGTGCCACAACATAACAAAGATATAAAGCCATTAGAGAGGGTCTAAAGAAGGGCTGCAAAGATGGTGAAGGGCCTTAAGGAGAAGCTGAGGCCATTTGGTCTGCTCAGCCTGGAGGAGACTGAGGGAGACCTCATTACAGTTACAACTTCCTTGTGAGGAAAGCAGAAGGACAGGCACTGATCTCTTCTCTTTGGTGACCAGTAACAGGACCCTGGGAATGGCCTGAAGTTGTGTCAGGAGAGGCTTATGTTTGGTATCAGGAAAATATTACTCTCCCAGAAGGTGTTTGGGCACTGGAACAGGCTCTCCAGGGCAGTGGTCACAGCACAAACCTGGCAGAGTTCAAGAAGCATTTGGACAACACTCTCAGGCACATGATGTGACTCCTGGGGCTGTCCTGAGCAGAGCCAAGAGTTGAACTCAATTACTTTTGTGGGTCATTTCCAGCTCAGGGTATTCTATAATTCCATCAAGTCTCAAGGTGGTTAAAGTCATCTCAAGTAACTGAAATCCTTTCATGGAAAATAAAGTCTTCTCAGTGATAAAATTCCACTAGACCAGGTTACTGTCAAGAGACCATCTTTGGAACTAATTTTTTTCTATGGTTCTGTGTTTCTAAATGAGCTTTCAATAAAAAAATATTTTTAACATCCTTTTAAAGCAGAACCAGAAAAGGATCCTTCTACTTAAGTTATAATTGCCAAAAGATAAAAGCACCTGCATTAAATGGGAAAACTAAAGCAAACACTCACTGTAATCTAAGGACGATTAAACAGATACAGTCTACTGGATTCTCTCCATCTTGCTTCACACAGAGTGGATCATGGCCATTGGTGCACCCCTTACATCCCCACTGCTTTCACTGTGAAAGCTGCTGAGACAGAAAAGTCATTAAGAAAACTTGTTATCTACCAGCACACTAATAAGAAAACCATAGACCATATCCATGAAAGAGTGGAGGTGATAGTAGGTGTGGGACTAAGGTATCACTTTCCCATCCCTAGGCAAAGACCCCAAAATCAGTGGGAAAGGATGGTCAGGCTTTAGAATCTTTTAACTAAGTGCCTTGGATGCTCACACAGGAAGAAGTCCTTTATTCTGGTCTCCTATGGCTATTCCTCTGTTCTATGCTAAAAACTAGAAAGTTCTTTATGCAAGGAAAAAATTAATGGTCTTGTCTACCATTTGTATTTTTGTGACATATGCAAAAGCTGCAACACACCAGTACAGCAAAACACCAGACAGCTCTTGTGAACACTCCTGGTTTTGTTGGAGCAATAAATTATTCTTCAAGTTTTTCTGAGTTCTAAGAAACATTTGGTTTGATACTGTTTCTGCAATGACTTCACTCCCTGCCCAGCCAAAACTCTGTAAACAGCCCTAGTGTCTCTGCCCACGTTTTTCTTCTCTGCTTTATTCTTTTTCCTCTTTCTCTTTCTCTTCTTCTCATTTTGCTTTCAACTCCTGGGTGATATCAAAGCCACTCAAGCTGTCTGATCTCTGAAAGATGACAGATTTTGGTAGCACCCTTAGTAGCACCCTCTTTGCTTGGGAATTTTTAAAATGTGTTTAATTTGTTTGTACTTTTGAAAGCCTTAGGTAAGGAGTTTGCTTAAATATAGACAAGAAAAGAAATCCCCTGGGTAGAACAGTTCCCTTTTCTGCAAAAACACCACTGTCCTGCTGGTCTGTTTGGATTGTTCTGTTGCAGTAATTCCAGTTTAAAGAAAAAGTAGCCAAATCAAAACCTCAAACTCCACTCTTCCTCACTGTGTTTCAGAGATACATAATCTGAGAGAGCACGCAAAAGCACACTGCTTCCCTGCTGCCTCCTCTGCAGGCTCAAGAGATCTTCAGAGTGAGAGCATGGAAAAGCAGGCAAATGAAAATTCTGACTTCTTTCATTTTCCAGAGTCCCAGTTGACTCTCCATCACATTTCTTATGGCTCTGATTTTACTACTTGGGTACTTGTCACTCCCCTTCTCCACGAAATGTAGTATGTTACTGCCACAAAATTGAGTGCTTTCTTCCAAAGATGAGGACACAATAAACTGTAGGGTTTTACTTTTTTGTGATCCAAAGTCCTTTCTTCTGTCTTTATAGTACAGTCAGTGTTCAAAAAATATGTACATGGTTATGTATAGAATTTATTTCATCTGGAAGTAAAGTGAAACTTCTGAAAATTGACTGCTTTTACCTCTGAACAACTATCATGGGCTCAGACCTGATGTCCAATCTTTGACTTGCTTTGTCTGTTGACCTCTATAATGTGATAGGAGTAGTCATAGTGATTCTCACCAAAATGAGCTGTGTATTTGACTAAATCTGCTTTTTTTGGTAGAATATACATCTATACATACATGCTTGTCATTCCCACCCTTTGTCTCTCAGATATGCTTCAGAAAAACTTTGTCACATTTCTATTCTCTACTAGCATGTGTAGAGAGTCAACATCCATGAATTGGTCCTCATAGAGCCAACATTGCCTTAGATCATTACCTCTCAAACCACAAAAGACCAGGCAAGGCTCTTTTGATTCTCTCATGACTCTTGATTCTGTGGATGACTGAAGTTCTGGATGCTCAAAGTGAGTTGTTCATCTCCTCAGTTAACACCAAGTTATTACCAGATGTGATTAAATGCATGAACACAACCACAGAGTGCCACATCAGTTCTTTTTCATGCCTTTCTCTATGCTTTTAGTACTGCATGTGAGCAGAAGTGAGGTAGGTTTGGGTTTTGGGGTTTTTTGGGGTTTTTTTTTTGTTTGTTTGTTTGTTGGGGGGGGTTTTGGGATTTTTTTTTTGTTTTGTTTTGTTTTGTTTTGTGGTAGAAAATAATTTTGCTGTTAAAAAGTTTCCAACATAATGAGTAGACTTGCTTCACTACACCTGCTCACTTTACACTACGTGTGTTGAGGGGAAGAAACCAGGTCAGATATCCTCTTTGTGGTGCTGGCTGGCCTCAGCAACAGCTCCGTATAACTAATATTTACAATCAACATGAGATAACGAACCCAGAAAATGACTGCCCACTTCTAGCCCATCAGTCACCAATCTCACACTCTAGCCAGAATCCAGGAAGCAGAAACACTCATGAGCCTGGGCATTTCTGGGTCTCTATAAAGTAAGGTCTCTTTGTCTCTAGGGAAGACAGCATTGAGCTACCTTTGGCTTCCTCTCTTAGACATAACTATATCCTCCCAGTCATCTGTGAATAGCTGATACATAAGAACTGCTGCTGATATGGTTAAATCATTCCATGTGTCAATAAAGAAGCTGTAGGATTGGAATGACCTCAGCATTTTGATACAGGCAATTTTATATATATACATATATACATACATATATATATATATATATGTATAAAATTTTGATAAAAGCAACTATATATATATATAATTATATCTATATAATGTATATTATATGTATTATATATAATATAATGTAAAGGCCATATATAGTAGCCAAGAAACAGAAGTGTTAGAGAAGTACATGGGCTGTTCTCTTTCATACAAAGTTAAAAAGAGTTAAAAACTCCAAGCAAAAGGGATCTGCATGTTTTTAAGAGGAAAATATTCACATATCTTGATGTTTGAAAAATGTCATATTTTCTAGTGATGCTTCAATTTCAAAGTGAAGAAATGAAATTACTTTACCTGGATTTTAAATCTCCATATTAAGCAAATTACATTGCCTGCTGTGAAACAAAGCCTTTCAGGGTTTAAAGGAGCTTTTGATGTTTTATACTGTTTGTAATAACTGTCTTCTTTAGAAAATGCATGGCTGTGACCCAAGAAGGTAATAAATGCCCAAGAGCAGGGCCTGGAGTGTCTGTTTGTAGTTGGATGCTTACTACCTGCAATTTTTTTCTGTTTTAGTGGCAGTTTGTAGTTTGGCTATTTTCACATTGGGAGAAGAGAAAAGAGGACAAACGCACATCACACTTTCTAGTAGTGATATATCTTATCTGAAGACATCTTATCCAAGATTCAAAATCCCCTTTTTCCATCTGCTTAAAGAACATTTACAGTTTACATTGTGATTTCCCTGGGAACCCCCACAGATCTGGTTATCCCTGCCCAGTCCCTGGAGCTTCCCCCAGCGTGCCCAGAGCCCAGGACCCCATATCAGCCCCCTGGATCCATCAGCCCCTGCCCAGTGGTACCACAGCAGGGCCATTATCCAGGTTCCCCCAGCCCTGCCCTGCCTGGACATGGCCCCTGCCAAGCTGGGCCCACCCTCAGGCCCATGGCCCATCCCTGTCCCCCAGGATGTGCCTGGTGGTCAGGGCTGGGTCTGCCCTGGGTCCACAGCTGCCCTGGGCTGGGCTGGAGGTGGGGTGGGCTGGGTCTGCCAGGCCTCACCCTGATGCCCTCCATGGAGAACCCCCATCTTCCATCCCCCACAGATGGTTTGTACGGAGAGATGCTTTGTACTCCTCAGTATTGTTTAGAGCTAGAGAGAAATACCTGTAAATTTAAGCACTTGCTGGATACCCAAACACCACCATACTCTGGTGCAAAAAAAGGGGAAATTTAACCAGCTAACTTCTTGTTCACGTTATAAGAAATCCTGAGTTGGGCAATTACAAAATTTGCTATGAATCAGGGGGGAAGTGATGAACATTTATTTTGCAACACTTCCGATGCTAAGATGGTTCCCCAAAACACAAGCAGCAAGGGAGACAGCCCTATTTATAGTTATACTGCCTTTTAAAATATAGTCTTTCCATCTTCTCTGAACCTGAAGATTGTAATAGAAAGATAAACGAGGTAAAGACATTTTGAAATAAAAGGTAGGTCTGTCTTTTTCTTTCCAACTGTTTTGTTTGCTGAGGTATTTACTGAGTCTCTAGGAAGTCCAAGACTGGAGGAGTGTCTGGATGTCCGAGACAAAATCTAAAAAGCTGTCAGAGGAATATAAAGAACTAAGTTAAATGAAGTTTTTTTTACAAATAAAGTACCTGCTGCATGCTAAGAAAGATCCTAGACACAATTTTGAATTTTACTGAGTTTGATACTGAATTTTTAGAAGTGAGAGACTGTTCCTCAGTGATAGAATCATATTCACAGAATGATTTGGGTTGGAGAGGACCTTGAAGACCACTCTGTTCCAGCCCCTTCAGGGATGTGTTCCAGTACACCTGGTTGCTCAATGTCCCAAGAAACCCAGCCTCGAATACCTCCAAGGATGGTGCATCCAAGCTTCTCTGGGCAACCTGTTCCATTGCCTCACTGCCCTCACAGTAAAGGTTTTCTTTCTTGTATCTGATCTACATCCTTGAAAGCACATGAACTAACAGCATCAGCAAACTTACCACATTCAGCATTGGGTAACTTGAGTTGATGGATATTGCTGTGACCTATTTTGATATTTTCTGCTTGCAGCTATTTACCCACTTGCCTGACATCTATTCACCCTTGACTTTGTATATAGCAGATAGAAAAACAATCTTTAGACCTTAAAATAGCAGCCATCCAATATAAGTCTATAAAGTTTATGCAGTGCTCCTGAGATCACCAGCTCTTTTTTCCACACACATTGTTTTGTTGCAGCTATAATCACATTTTTTGGGAATTTATCCATAAAAAAATTCTTCGTTGAATCTATCAGGGCAAATGGCTTTCAGTGTTAGAAAACGAAATGAAATAAGTGATTCCTTTCAAACCAAGTCATTCCATTCAAACCAAGCAATAACCAGCTGGAGTCTAACATAAGTAAGTGTGTGCCATGACCCTCCAGCTTGGAGGAGTCACATGATTTTTCCTCATTATGGATATTCCTGTGTTTGCAGACATGAAGGGCTCAGCCATTGAAAACTTCTCCTGTGTGATTTATAACATCTTCCTCATGAACTGCACTTGGCAGGCAGGAAGGGATGCTCCAGCAGACACACAGTATTTTCTCTACTGGCAGAAGTCAAGGTAAGTAGGTCTGCTTGAGACAGGCAAGTCTGAATTCTAATTCAACACATCACAGTGCCCATGTTCAACTAAAATACTTTGCTGTATGCAGAGGTGAAGAGGAGACGGAATGTGAGCTTTACATTGAAGATGAAAATTGCAGAAATGTGGGATGCATCTTCCAAAATGTGAGCATAGGGATTGAAAAAGCTTACTTCCTGGTGAATGGGTCTAGCAAAGACTCCCTGATCCAGTTCCATGATGAGTACATTGACCTGTATAAAATTGGTAAGTCAATAGTTTATTTTAGCTTTATTTCAATTATTGTATGAAAATAGTAGGGCATTTATCCCTGAGAAGGAGCCATGTACCCTGTGTCACCTATAGTTGAGAGTAAGAGACTGTGGCTTCCTCAAGAAAACCTATTCCCCAAGCAAAAGCCAAAGAGGGGAATCAGACAGGAAAGCTCACAGCTGCATTCTGTCTCAGGTTCTTTAGCAATCTATCCTTATAAGTTTTAGGTTTTTCTCAAGCAAAGTCCACAGACTTAAAAAGCTGTACTTTCCCTTGCTGCCCTGTCAGTGATGGCCAAACACCTCTCAATAGAAGAGAGAGGAGAATTTTTAGAGGTTTATCTGAGCAGTAAATTCTGCTTTCTTTGCTAGTGGGGATGACATACAGGACACTCTACTCTGGAGTAAATGAATTAAGACATGTATAACATACCTTAGGCATGGGTGCTGTACTTGAAAGCATCCTGTGCAGTCACTGTTTCTGCAGCAAAATCTCACTGGAAATGTCACACTGGTTCTGGTATTGTGTTAAAAGATTGAACAGAAAAGGTTCTGTTCTAGAAGAAGAAACTGAACTGTAATGTCACTCATGGCAGATAAAACAGGATTGTTCTTTGACCAAATAGCTCATCACAAACAGGTCAGGCCTGTCCCTAAAGACTGATGTAAAGTAGTATTCTAGCTCATAATAAACTTTCTTCCATTTTGTCACCCTTTCTTCCGTGAGTGACTTTTTTCTGCTGTTCCAATAATGAAGTCATTGGCAATGATCAAAATATAAAGGTCCTCATACTTCTGCTTACATCTGTGAAGTGGGGGGCAATACATGAAGAAATTGGCTAGACTATTAAAACTGGAGTGTCTTTCTTAAATTTTGTATGGCTATTTCTTTTGCAAGGAGGGAATAAACGGCATGGTTCACAACAGATTGAAGGCAAAACCTTCATGTCACAGAACATTGTGAGAAGGCTCAGAGAAAAAAAATATCTTTAAATTTCTTACTTTAGGGATAACAGCAGCTAGTTCATCCACAGTAATAAAGTCTCTTAAAAAGAAGACAGTATTTTACCTTACTCCTCTAGAAAAATAAATGGAGGGGATTGTTTCTTTGCATGCTCCTATATAATGTTTCCTGTCTTAGTCTCTTTTCTTTTTTCTATGATCCTGTGTACATGATTTAGAAAACATTGCTCTTTAAACTATTTCTAACAGGTCCTAAGGAAAATAGATATAAACAACTATCTTTGTTCCTAGAGGTGTTACTTGCAATTTCACTCTCTTACATCAAATAAAAAAGAGATCAAATAATTATTTAATTATTTAAATTCTTGGTTATATCATTTCAGAAAAGCTCATGCCTCCATCAAATATCACAGTCAACTGTGATGAAATTAAAAATGATTGCATAATTCAATGGCAACGACCCCAAATAAGTCATTCTAGCAAGGACATGTGTTTTAAATATGAAATTAATATAAAGTATAAGGTAAGAATGTCTTCACTTACACTTAACATTAATTCATATATTTGCATTTACCAATATACACGAGTGATTGAGATGTCTTCTGTGATGTAGCCTTCCCCATACATAGCACCTTATTCCTTTGTGACTGCACTTTTCAGTCAAATATACCAAATCCTGCTCTGCCATACTGTCCCATTGTTATTTTTTTTTAATCCCTGCCTCCTTGAGTAAGACACTGCTGGAGATACACTGGGGCAGTCCCAGAGGAGAAGCATGGTTAATCAAGATTCAAACACATCACAGCTTTGTCTGTGACAGCACTTAGAAAAGGCACCTCTTTCACTAAAACTTGTTGGATTTGCCCTGGATTGGAGTATTTCCAGTGGAAACTGGATCTCTGTGGATGGCCAGAGCTGGGCTTTAAAGAGTGAAAAGAGAAATGTGCATTTACTTAACAATTTTGAATTAATAGAAATTAATTAATTTCTCCATGTATGAAATGCTTACCCAGATATATGCATCACACCTCTTGGTCCAAAAGTGGAAGGTTTATAATGATGAACAAAAGGAAAATAAATGCGAGAGAAAGCAGAAAGGCGGTGTGATTAAGGACAGGTTAGTGGGGGGGTGACCTTGGCTTTACAAGTCTTTTGGCAGCATCAGGGAAGGAATGAGATTGCTGTGCTCTGCTCCAAGGGTAGATGTAACCACTGCGGCAGAACTGCACCGAAACGCCACAGGGTGGCAGACAGAGACTACAAAGGAAAAATCTTCCTGAGCTACGACCAGATTTAGCCACCTACTTAGTGGCTGATTGAAGGCATTCTGGAATTTCTTAGTCTGGGCTGGGTTTACTATTCCACAGATGAGTCTTTTTGCAAGCCCACCTAACTGCCGTGAAACAGCATTACTTCTCTGAATCACTTGGCTGTTGTATCAAAGAAACATTATTGAAAACTCTGTCTGACATTGGAATAAAATATATTGTCGTAAAACAATACATACTTTTTAATAACTTTCAATATATGTAACATTAATTTTATAAAGAATACTCATTTCATACTTTGTCTGAATTTTCTAGCTATTTTTCATCATCATTAGCAGCTTTCACCAAGCTAATTATGCCAAGGTACAGCAATTATTCCAGCAATTGAGCACTGTAGGCTCCTCTGACACTTATCAGATGCAGCTATAATCATATCTTTGGAAGATTTAGCCATAAAAACTTCTTCTGCAAATTTATTGCTTTATCACTGAAAACTCTGCTGATCTGTCCTCTGATGCCTACACACAAGTTCTCTTACTGGTTCATTATTTATCCCAAGACAGAGCTCTGTGCATACAAGGCACTCCCTTATACACAGTAGAAGGCCCACTTGCCCAAACCTGTTTCCAAGGACAAAATCCTCTCCCCTCCTTGGAGAGATGTATCCCATTCCTGCCCAGTAGCCCCTCTTTCTCAGAAAGGATTCCAAGGTCATAGAAGACAAAGCCCTGCCCGTGACAGCAGTTATTCACCCAGGCATTGACCTGCTGGATGACTGCAATTCTGCTCAAGCCTTTCCCTCTCACTGGAAGGCCTGAGGAGACACCATCTGGACTTCCTGCCCCTCACCATCCCCCCAGTGCTCTGTAATCACTTCACTGAAAACGTTCAGGTTACCCCTGCACCAATAAAGAAAAACAAGGCATTCATTGGCCAGATATTTATCCTAGATTGATCCCTGTGCATAATTTAGCTTGACTGCAGATACTAGAAAGCATCCTGGACAGCAGCTTGTTTTATAAAATCTTAAGAATGGTTTGGGTTGGAAGTGACCTCAAAGACCATCTAATTCAACTCCTCTGCCATGGCAGGAACACCTTCCACTGGACCAAGTTACTCAGAGCCCCATCCAGCCTGGCCTTGAGCTCTTACAGGGACATCCACAGCTTCTCTGGACAGCCTGTCCCAGTGCCTCACCACCAGCACAGTAAAGAATTTCTTCCTAATATCTAATCTAAACCTACCCTCCTTCATCTTGAGGCCATCCCCCATGTGCTATCAGTACATACTCTTGTGAAAAATCCCTCTTCAGCCTTCCTGTAGGACCCTTTAAGTGCTGGAAGGTGCTGGAAGCTCTCCCCAGAGCCTTTTCTTCTCCAGGCTGAGCAGCCTCATTTCCAGATGCCACATGAGCATGCATGCAATTATTTGAAAAAATAAGTCTGGATTAATTGAGTTTTGTTCTAAAATGGTGTATTGCAAAATAATTACAAAAATACCTAACTAGTTCTCTAATGGATTGGATATAGTCTTCAGTCAGTAACTGTGTGTGGTCGGTACATTATGTGGTAGTTATTATGGCTATTCAAACAACATGAGCAAATTTTATTCTATCTATCAAAAATGTAGTGGAGTACACCCTAAAATATATGTGAATCCATGCCAGTCCCAAATATTTTCATCTAAAAGCAAACCAAATAATATTTATATAATATTTGCAATTATGTACAGTGACATTTATTGTAATATTAAAACATTAGATGTAAAGGAAAAGGTTTATTTTACAGATTTTTTTCCTGGTGTTTATAAGAATAAACTTACAGTTTTCATTTAGGTCTGGTTTGCTTTGTATTTCAATCTGAAATAAAATTTATATCTCAACTGTGATGACAAGGAAAATAAATATCTTACCATAGCAGAATTAATTACTATGTGAACTTGGCATTGTAGATGAATTAGATTTTAGATACTAAATGTTAAGACAAATCGCTAGTTCTTCCAAACAAACCATGAAGTACATAAGAAAGAGAATGCAGAAAAATGGGACAGTAGATAAAAATTAATGATTATTGAACAATGAAACAAGCAAGTTAGTTGCTTTTCTTTTTCTTTCAATTTACAGGATAATCCTAAAGGAAAACTCATATATACTTCCATACAAGTGAGTCTGTTTATTAATCAGCAATACATGTTCATTTCATTGTCGACTGTGAAAAGTAAAGAGCATGAAAATATCTTTAAATCAGCATGTGCTCAGTGTCCTATGCTTTATGGGAACCTTTTCTATAGATTTCATGAATACATCAAACTGCTAAATCATCATGGCATATGTAATTTATTATACATTCAGGGGCAGGACTTTATTGCTTTTCTCTAAGTATTTTGAAAAATCTCCAATTTAACATTTTATTGTCCACTCTCCTTCTCAAATATTTGGAAAAGACTTTGAAGTTACACATGACTGACTACAGAGAAAACACAAAGCATCTCCTAGGAATTCAATTTTGTTTATGAAAAACATGGACCACAAAAATCCTTTTGGGATGGAGGCTGTCATCCAAGTATGCTGCACCTCCTCTTAATCAGTGCAGCGTGCACATCCCACCTCTATGCAAAAGCCACCAAGAGCAAGAGTATTACATTAAATTCTGGTAACACCGAGTATTGCAGTTATCTACTTATTTTACATGTTTGGCTGGAACGTTATGCTTTTTCTGAAAATTCATAATGCAGACTGGGGAAAGTGCATAGACACCTTATTCCTCGAATCAGTCTGTTCAAGCAGCACTAAAATTAGATGGTTAAAGAGAATTTTCTACCTCTCTATGTGCTATGGGAAGTTATCAATAAATCAAACCATAAAATAAGAAATCACAGATTATACTTTTATAGTGTAAAAGATGAAATGCTTCTAAATGTAAAAAGTTGCATGAGTGTCAGGTTATTTTTGAGATACATATTTGTGTATATATTATATAAATAATAATAATGATGATTTATTTTTTCTCTGTAATAGCAGTCTTCTTTAATAAGCAATGCTTTCATAGCCTCTTAAAATTTCACTGGTAAATGGCACATGCATATTGTCAAGGCATGGAACAAAGAAAAGCAACTCAGTTTTTTGGTTGTTTTTTAGGAAGGGGGAAACAGTAACATATTTCTAAGATCAAATACAAGAAAGAAGTACGTCTTGAAAATGAGAGCAGCTGGCAGTGCCTGCTTGGTGAGCCCAGCCTGGGGGGAATGGAGTGCGCCTGTTGAGTTTGGTAAGAACAAACCCATGCCCTGGGCTACTCTTCCCCCAGGCATGTCCTGCCTACCTCACACATTGTCACACACCTGTGGACGCATACACATGTAAAAAGGATTGGCAAATGTTTTGTTTCACACTACACTACAAAAAGAGTGGGAAGAGACTTGATCGATTTCTTAACATTCTAACACTGGAAATAACATTAAAAATTACACATTTGCAGCTGTAGTGAGCTCCTGCTTACTCCAGG
>NW_005054342.1:3358908-3371299 GCF_000277835.1 Geospiza fortis | reverse complement strand
GATAAATGACAGAATTCATTTTTATACCAAGTGAAACCTTTCAGACTGACATTCACCACAGTTAGTCCCCACAGCAGATGTTTAACTTCACAGCATGAAGTTCAACAAAACCGAGTTCAAGGTGCTGCACCTGGCTCAGGGCAGCTGCTGGTGTCAATGCAGTCTGAGGGATGAAGGAATTGACAGAAGCTTTGCTGAGGAGGGTTTGGAGGTGTTGATGGATGAGAGGCTGGACATGACCCAGCCATGAGCACACACACCCCAGAAAGACAAATATGTCCTGGGCTGCACCCAAAGCAGCGTGGGCAGCCGGGCCAGGGGGGGATTTTGCCCCTCTGCTCTGCTCTGCTCTGGTGAGAGCCCACCTGGAACCCTGCACCCAGCTCTGGGGTCCCCAGCACAGGAAAGATATTGACTTGTTGAAGCAAGTCCAGAGGAGGGTCACAGGAAGGATCAGAGGGCTGGAGCAGCTCTCATAATCTGGGAAAGTTTGGTTTGCTCTACCTGGAAAAGAGAAGGTTCCAGAGACACCCTGTTGCACTTGTCCAGCAGGGGCTACAAGAGAGCTGGAGAGACACTGTGCAAGGACATGTAGTTATAGTTCAAGGGGGAATGGCTTTAAACTGAAAAAGTGTAGATTTAGGTTAGATTTTAGGAAAAAATTCTTCACCGTGAGGGTGATGAAGCACTGGCACATGTTGCCCAGAGAGGTTGTGGATGTCCCATCCCTAAAAGTGTTCAAAGCCAGGCTGGGCCTCTAAGCAATCTGCTCCAGTGGAAGGCATCCCTGCCTGTGACAGAGTGGCTGGAATTAGGTGATCTCTAAAGGTCACTTCCAACCCAAACTATTCAATGTTCTGTAATTCTATGATCTATGCCTCATATTATGACTGCTAATACTACTACTACTGCTATTGCTACTAATTTATGACTGTTTCTCTTTCAGGAAATGAGGAAATGATATCTTCTTCTGTATGGATTTTACTTGGGGTAGGAGTTGCAACACTCTTAATAGCAATCATCACAATTTTTTTCTGCAAAAGGTAAACTTAATTTATGCATTTATTTTATTTTCTCTGCGTGCGTGTAACACCTAAAGTTTTTTAACTAATATGGTGGAGGTGTCTCTGTAGGATAGGTAAAATAAACCCCTTAAGTAAAACAGAAATGGAAAGAAAAACTATATTCCCCTGTATGATGCACTTTGGATAGAAATATACAGTAATTCAGAGAAGATATAGCTCTCTCAACTTGTTAAAATTTTTACCCCCACTTTTCACTGTTTGTAGTGACATAGCAAGACAAACTTCTTTTTCTGTCAAAGAAGGAAATTTAAAACTAGTAAATCTTCAATCAAAAATTAATCTATTACCTTCTAAATTATTAATGTTTTCCTCATATATGTTCATCCTGTGTTGAGATTATGTATACTTTTCCATTTATTTCTAAGAGTGAAGAGGCAGATAAGAGCAGGTTCAAGGATGCAATGGTGTTGCCACATTATGGTTATTAAATTATCATTTTGTGTTCAATACGTTTTGATTTCAAGGACTGGCTGTTGGAAGGCAGCATTTCCACAGATCCCAGGACCAAAACCTGCTTTTTTTACACTGGCTGATACAAATCCAGAGGTATGTTCTCTTTCTATTTTTATATTAAAGGTGTGAAATACATACAAGACTCTACTGGCTGAATTTTTAAATTATAAGGAACTTATTACAGAGGATCACTCTTCTCTTTGCCATATTCTGAAGAAAAATAAAAGAAAATCAGCAGGAGAGTTTTTTAAGGGAAGTCAAATGCGGTGCTCTTCCAGAACCACAGGGTTTCTCCCACTCCAGTCTCACAAGTGCACAGGCTGATGCTCCCATTGGTAGATCCCGGCTGCAGGAAGGACTGTTCACTTTCCCAACACAAGGACATGGACAATGAAACAACAGGGCACAGTGAGGCAGCCAGAGAAAAAACCAGCACAGCTGCCTCTACCAGCACCTCATCAGCACCAGCAGCGGTCTCTAAAATAGGGTCCTGGACATCACAGTCCTCCTGCTGCTCCCCAGCTGAGCAGGGCTGAATTGGCCAATGAGATTAGCACATCTCCTCACTCTCTTCATCTACAACTGAGGCATAAATAAATAAAATGTATAAGAAAGAAAGAGAGAAAGAGAGAAAGAGAGAGAGAAGGAGAGAGAAAGAAAGAAAGAAAGAAAGAAAGAAAGAAAGAAAGAAAGAAAGAAAGAAAGAAAGAAAGAAAGAAAGAAAGAAAGAAAGAAAGAAAGAAAGAAAGAAAGAAAGAAAGAAAGAAAGAAAGAAAGAAAGAAAGAAAGAAAGAGAGAGAGAGAGAGAGAGAGAAAGAAAGAAAAGAAAAGAAAGAAAAGAAAGAAACACCACATACAAGAACCATAAAGTCCTCACACCTGATCCCCGTGTCTGAGCCCTGTGTACCCCCCAGGTCACCCCCTCCAAGCTGTCCCCTTGCATCCCTCCAGGTGCACACCTCACCTACTTACCCACTAGCAAGTTACACGTGCAGGAAAGAAAAGAAGGTGACACAGAAAACAGTTCAAAATAGGATTTTGTAAGGAAACAGGACAGTGTGGATGCACAGCAAAACCAGATGAAATACTCTCAGAATTGTGCATAACTAGAGGCTAACATAACATTTTTTATAAAACTGATGGAAGTTTTTTTTTTCCTTTCAGCTGATGGAGAGCAAAATACAGTCAATAACATCTGAAAATGAAGAGATAGTATTAGTTGCTGACTTCGTGAAATAGCCAAGAAAAATGGAGGAGTCTGAAAGTGCATTTCTTGGACAACTGTATATCTCTGTGGAAAATCTGGAATAATATATAGGCTTTCATTACTTTCTTCTTTTTCATGCATAAAAGCATGATGCAGCCAAGAGAGAATGATACCTCATATGCAATCTTTTAATATGCCATTGTATTTGCTTTTAGTTTTGGCTATTTTTAGCTGTTTGGGTAAGTTGTCCTTATTGGATATCTTCTATTTTGTAAATATGATTGGAATATTTTATTCAACAAGTTTTAGTTACATTTTAATCTTAAGGAAAAATAATTGTCTTTTTGTCTCATATTAAAAAGATTAATGATTAATTTATTGAGATGAATATTTTTTTAAATTCTGATGCCTGAATTTCATTGTTCACTGTCAAAAATGGGTCAGTTCATACTAGAAGTTTCTTTGGAGTTCTTCAAGTACACATGGACACCTAGAAAAATGAGACTAATTCAGATTTTTACACTAGACATTTGAACATTGCCATTGGATTATAAGACTAATTTTATAATGGTACTAGATGTTTTATTATTAGACTAAACATTCCTGGGACTATTTTCTTGTACAGGGACCAATTTATATATAATAGTCCAGACACACTTTCTTAAACCCCTAAGTGAAGTGGATACATGCAAACTACCTTTAGAAATTAGCCCTGGCCTAAGCTAACCTCTGGACTATGTCCAGGAGCTGTTCAGGACATTACTTCTAAATCCTGGCTGAACTAATGCTGGGAACAGTTGTTCCTGGACAGGTTCCAGTGCTGGGGAGCCGTCCAGTGCTGTACTTTCTCCAGCTTATACCGTGGCTGAACACAAAGAGCTCTCGGCACACCTCTTGCCTTTGACACAGTTAATGATTACATTCTGGTCAAAGACTCACCTGGGAAGCTTTTTGCAGCAGGTCAGAACAACAAAAAAATTCTAAAAGAGGCTGAATTCATGATGGGCACACTTGTAAACCATTTATGTATTTTTCCCAGTATGCAGCAGTGGTCAGAGTGGAAATGCTCACAATAGTTTGCTAAAAGGGTGGTGGGGCTCTAACAGACTGCACTGGTTTATATAACCTTGCACAGCAACTCTCCTCCCTGGCAAAATTGCCAGAGTGAGGCATATTTTGGCTCCAGTCCACCAAAACCTAGCCATGAGCTATGAACAACCATTCAGTATTGAGGAAGGGAATAGTACAGTATACTAAAAATATCAAGACACTCAAGAGATGACATGGGGGTCTTGTTAAGTAGAGCCTAAACAAACTGCTCATTTGTTTTCTGTTTTCTCCTGGAGAGGGATAACACATTCAACTGATTCAGGAAAGGGGTTACAGACACAACCCTGATGAAGTAGTCCAGGCTACAATGCAAAATCATAGAATCACAGAATTATGAAGGTTGAAAAAGCCCTCCAAGATCATTGAGACCAGCCCTTGACCTAACACCACCACTTTTTCAACAAAGCCATGCAACTCAGTGCCACATCCAGTCATTTCTTGAACACTTCCAGGGAGGGTGAGCCACTCCTCATACGGCTTACAAATGGATCACTTAAAACTAATTCAGCCACTGTTTGGGCAGCCTGAAGGTACTGGGCAGGTGATACTGTAATATCATCTTCACCTCACCCAGAACCTCACCAGACACAACAGCATGCAAATCCCCTTACCAAAATTAATCAGGCCCACTGACACACACCTAGCATCACAAATATGTGTGACATGGAAAGATGATGCTTCAGAAAAGTTGAAGTTTGCAGGGGTCATTGAGGAGAGTGGTGGTACCCAAGTAGAGCATAGTTGATGAGTAGACAATTCCAGATCACACTGAACTGGGACTACACATGTACTGGATGTGCTTCTTTTAGGCTGCATAAAATAAGTAAAATAAATCCTTTAGTGAGTAGAAGATTTGAAACATGTATGTCCTGTTCCCAAGGTACTGAAAAGCTGAAAAGGACTGAGCCAATGCCAGTATGTGGTTCTAGAGACAAAATTCTGCAGCTGAGCTCTTCCTCACACATGCTGCGACTAAACTGTTACTCATTTCACTTACCTAGATGTTTTCACCCAAGGATTTGAAAAGGAAAATAATATTAGCATGTCTTTCTAGTGGGAACCACTGGGTAAAGGTGGGCAAAACTGAGCAGTGTGAACTGAAAGGAAAAGAGGTTTAAAATTTGAAGTCTGTAGTTTGCTATTGGTGAATCTAGGCACATACACTAGCAAAACAAGCAAACAAACAAACCCACCCTACAATTTTGGTTCAATGATACCAGGGTTAAGAATAGTTCTTCCTTTAGCAGACTAACTTCTTAGGATCCTCCCTCACACCTTAGAAGGCTAGGGAATTCTTCACCTTCCTGCTATTGTGCCTGTGTTAGGAGTGGAAGGCAGGGGTTAAATGAACTCCTGTTTGCTAAAAGCATCCAAGAACAGCCAGAAAATAAAAAACAAAAAATCCATTACATGCAGATTACATAACTGCATGTCAGATGTCCTGTAAAACAAATGGGGAAGTGACTAACAGTCAGAGCCACATCTGAAGTTGCTGAAAGTTAAAGCAAATAAAATGAATTATGCCTCTCATATGACTGCAACGATTTTTGCGAATGTAACATTATGTTATTCAGTAAATGCTTTGGACATTTTCCTTTAATTTCTGCACTCAGGCACTTTTTCACCTGACATGATATTGTAGCCTAAGATGAACCAGAAAAAACAACCCATAGTCGGCAGTGAAAAAGTTCAGAAATTTGTCTCTGGTGTTTTCCTTGGCATTTCTTTGCCTGCAAATATGCAAGACAGAACTTTCTTGGCTGTTTGTATATACCTGCTAAGGACTGATCTTCCTCAAAGGAGAACCTAGGCTTCTGCAGGGGCCATAACCAGCATAGACAGGCAGTCACTTTAAACATGGACTAGTCACACGACACTGCTGTTATCTCCAGAATATATTATTTATGAAAATCTATTTATGTACAGAGGTGGTATTTCTGTGAGCATGTTGATGTACTGTGACCCTACTGAGTATTTATGTATTTTTGGGTAATGTGTTTGCATATTGTGGGTATTAATGCTTAGTTCATCAGATATAACAGGAAGGAAGAGTTGGTTGCATGATCTCTTTGTGTGAAATTGTTAACATCTGCCAATCAGGAAACTTAAGGAAGCTCAAAAGCAGTAAGAGAAATGATAAAGTGACCAGCTTTCTAACTTGCAGCATTTGTTCCTTAATACTGTCACACAGTAAAACAAAGCAAATTGGCAGAGCAAAACATTTACAGATTTCTGCATGTGACTACAACTGCACGTTAAAGCGTCCTTGTTGCTGTGAACCAAAATCAAACAAGATAAATGAAGAGAGATTTTCAAGAGGAGGTATGTTTCTCTATGTTGTGTGTTAATTTTTTTAGTGCCACAGAAGATTTTTTGCAGGATACAAATATTTTTCAGAGATTAAGTTAGGTACAGTCATATTTGCACATGTACAAAATATGGATTAGTGTCCTTGGAGTTTAAGCAATTCTGTAGAATATTTTGAGGATTCTTTTACCTGTTTGAGTAAAAGTAGAAATGTGTAAATACAAAATTTCTAAAGATTTCTGCAAGATCCAAGGAAGACTATGAAATGTCTGTGGTTATATTGCACTATTTGACATGTTTTATCTGACATCTATTTTTCAATAACTGAAAGAAATGATATTTTCTGTACCCTTTCTATAAATTAACTAGAAATAAGTAGATTTCTATTTCTTGAGGGCGGGGGGGAGGGGGGGAGTAGGGGAGTAGATCACAAAATCATGGGGGGGATGAGGCTGGAAGGCACTTCTGGAAATTATCTTATCCCAAGCCTTGTTTAGAGCAGAGTCAGCTACAGCAGGGTGCTCAGGGCTTTGTCCAGTCAGTATCTCCGACACTGGAGACTTCAAAGCTTTCCTAGAAAACCTGTTCAAGTGGTTGACTACCTCACGGTAAAAGGTATTTCCTTGTGTTTAAATTGAATTTCCATGATTTCAGTTTTTGCCCATTGCCTCTTGTCCAGTCAGTTGTCACCACTGAGCAGAGCCTGGCTCTTCCTCATTCCCCACAGCTGGGTATTCGTACACATGGATATCATCCTGCTGAGCCTTCATCTCTCTGGGATAACAATCCCAGATTTCTCAGCCTCTTCTCATATGTCAGAGCCCTTTTGCTGGACTCCTTCTGCAGCTCCATATCTTTCTTCTCCTGGGGATCCCAGAACAAGATGAGGCACTCCAGGAACACCTCCCTTGACTCTGCCTCATGCAGCCCAGGGTGCCTTTGATCTTCTGTTCTGCAAGGGCACATCACTGGCCCTGGGTCAACCCGAGCTCTTTGCAAAACACTTTCCAGGTGGATCTCAGCCACTGCTGGTGCCAGGGGGTATTCCTCCCCAAGCAGAGGACTCAGCACCTTCCTTTGCTGAATTCCAAAAGATTCTTGTCATCCTATTCCTCCAGCTTCTCCTGGTCCCTCTGAAGCAAAAATAGTCACATAGCACCCACTTCTCCCAGTTTTGTATCATCTACAGGAATCAGAATACTGATCTAAAAACTGAAATAGTTGTATTTAGGCAGCAATTTGATAATAATATTCCTTGGCATGCATTGTAAGATTTCTATTCCTATTTCAATGCTTCTAGGAAGGTTTAGCCGGTGTATGATATTCTCCATATCTTGGCAATGTATAATTATCAGTTTGTCCTCACATTACACTATGAGTAAAATACAAAGTTTCATTTCTGGAAGAGTGTCATGGGCAGGAGTAATTTTCCCAGAGACACTGAAGCAAATAAGTCACTGGTCTCAGGTGACGCTTTCTGGTGCCATCCTGAGCTCACAGCCTAAGAGCAAAGATAATAGACTGAGAGGGTAAGAATTGAGAGTGCTTAAGTCAGTATTTAGTGCATGCTTTCTGTGGAAACCACTACAGGCTACCTGACAGTATTTCACTTCTGACGCATTGATAAGGTGGATAGACTGGGCTTATAACAAACTGCCCTGGAGAGGGCTAAGAGTTGAGGTGTCTGGAAAACAGGTGCTTGAGTACCCCTGGGGCTCTCCCCTGTGTAGCAGGATAGACACACACTTCTGACGCTGGCCAGGGGAGAAAGAGGAAAGAAGAAAGGCAGAAAAAAAATCATCCAGTTTGGGCATTGTCATCCCAATAAGTTCTATTTTGATGAAATATGAGGAAATATTGCTTACAGCAGAATATATATGGTTCTTCTGGTCTAATCCTCCAAATAACACTCACAATCATTTTGACATGAATGTTCTTTCTGGCACCTTCAATACTGAGGTGACTTCCAACCAGAGAGAGCTTTACCACATTTGTCTGAAGAAGACCAGTCTGAGAGAGAGTGGAGGTCCTGGAGGCAGAAAATTCCTAAAGATATGATTGGAAATTCCTAAAAATACAATTGGAGCTACTTGTTTGGCCACTGTACAGAAGGTCTGGATTGCTCAGCTGAAATAGTTCAGGGCTCACCACAGTGCCTACATCGCCCATCCTGCCTGCAGGCAGAGAAAAAACAGAGAACCTGGCTAAGTTTTGGGGCATTCAGCTGGAATGATCATTTCTTATGAGGAAAGGGAATGCTTACAGGCCCTGCTATTCCCACTGCATATCCAGTGAAATGTCCAGAGTGTGAAGACAATGATGCCAGCAAACACCTCTCTAGGCAGACAGGGCTGTGGATGATTCCCATGGCAGTGTCCCAGATGAGCATTTCCATGAGAAAAAGCATGAAGGGTGCTTGCCATATGGGGCTGCAGTCATGTGTAGGAAACCTGAGGGAGATTTTGAAAGAACAGGAGTAATCAGAACAGAGAGAGGGAGATCTCAAGAAAAATGAAACAAAGAACATAAAGGAAAGGGGAGCAGACAGTTGCCAAAGAATAGGAAAACAAATGCCTAGAAAAGGAACATGAGGAAAGGAAGGGGAAAGTGTTGAGAGACCGAACAGAAGGGCCAAAACAGAGAAAATATGATTAAGAGGCTAACTGGAAGGACAACAGGCCTCAAGGTTCTCATGTGCATTGCTGGGGTGGTCCCTGAGAGCATGGGAAAGTGGAAATAACTGTTGAGACAATATCTCACAGAGAATTCAATGCCCAGTCCTCCATACTGTTTGTACTTGAGATTCTTCAGTATCGCTTCCCAGCAGCCTTGGCCACATCCTTACTGTAGCATGATGATTTACGTATATGGATGCTGCAAGAGATAAGCAGGTTACAGTGAAGAGTCTGTCTCTGTTGCAATCCCAAGGCCCAGCTTCAATCCTGGGGACTGTGATGGAAATGTCACATCAAGCCAATTTCCAGGAAATGTGACACGCCTTCTGAAAATATTCAAGATTACAGAATGACTTGGAACATCAGGGTGGGTTTTTGCTTTCACCACAAGAGGAGTCAGTTTGAAATCAGCATCCTGAGATGACCATAAAAATTAATATAGAAGGGCTGATTAGTAAGAAAATATTACCACGTTTCTCTTTTTCTTGAGTTTGTAAGAATTTAATCCAGTTTTAAAATTATCCTTAGTACTATCTGTAATCAAGAAATTTGCTATTAGGAAGTTGCACTGCTAGACAATGCTAAAGCAAACAAAAATTTAAGCAGAATTGCTTCTTCATGTAAAAAAAAAAAAGCTGGGAATAGAGAAATCTTTTCCAAAGAGTTTTAACCTCCTTGGAGAAAAGGAAAATTGTACATAAGATGAGAAATATTTGACAAGAGCTGATGCAAGTGTTTGACTAGCTTTGCTCAGTCCTCCATACCACGTGAACAAATGTAGAGTCACCCTTTGCAGGTGCTCACACTTCCTTGGCAATTTAAATTGCCTACAGTGATCTGAAACATCTGACTCCTTGGTTTCTGACACTGAAGCAAGATAAAATTTGAAGTAGACTATTCTGTATGGATGGAAACCTCTAAGACCAGTGGGAGTTATGCAGTTTGAAAAGTGGAGACCCATTTGTGATGGGAATAAATACTGTGGTGCCCTGACCTTGGCTGGCCACCAGCTGCCCACCAAGTTGCTCTCTCACTCCCCCCCTCTTCCTTATACTCTACTTCCCCTCAGCAAACAATATCCAATCATTCTCTGGGACAGAGGGCTGCAGTACACATAGCAGTTTCTTTGGAAGTCAAATGTCTGGACAAGAAATGCCTCATCCCACCCCCATCCTTCTTTCTTCCAGGTTTTATTGCTGAACATGATGCCATATGATACAGGATATCCCTATCAGTTGGGGTCAGCTGTCCTGGCCACGTTCTCTCCCAGCCTCTGGCTCAGCCCTGTCCCACTGGACTCTGCAGAGCTGGTGGGATGGGGTTGGAGGGACAACCCTGGTGCTGTGCCAGCACTGCTCAGCCACAGCCAAAACACTGCTGTGTTATCAACACCATGGTAGCTGCTAATGCAAAGCACAGAATGTGATGTTCACAGGATCAAAAAGCAAGAAAACCTGACTTTCTGATGGTACAGTTAGGACAGATATGTGGGAAAAAGTAATTGTCAGTCATGGTCTCTGCACTGAATACAGTGAGTGTATTTATCACCATGAGAGTTCGTGGCCTCCTTATCTCAAACTACTTTGTTATAGGCAGTGTCATGACTATTCAGTTAGTTCAAAGAAGAGGTGCCTGGAGCACATCCTCTGCTTGGCTTTTCTAAAGAATATTTTTAAAAAATTAAGTTTTGCAAAACCAAAATGCACTTCAACATGATTTTCCTTTCATTTTTTTTAAATATTCTCCTTTTTCTTTCTGAAGGTTTCATTATCTCTTTCCAGATGTTCATTATCTCTTTCCAGATGGATCTCTTTCCAATGATGTTTGATACTCTTGGACTCATTTGTATGATTTTGTGGTGTATGACGCTATTTCATCCCTTGCATGCTGACATCCAGTGTATGGAGTGTAAGTACGTTTTTGCAGACATAATCTGAGAAACAAGGTTTAACTCTTCATTTATCAGAGATGCTTGCAATGAAGCTGGCAATTGCTACCTTAAGCCTGACAGATACCATCCTCTGTATTCAACAAAAGCAATAGCATATCCTTACTGAACTTATGCTGCAACACTTTCAGCAGACACACAGGAATCACCTATTACAAATGTGAATGTGAACTGGAGAAAAATGGAACTGTCCTGGGAGAGCAGCAGAAATTTCTCTGAGTACAGATGTATCATCATGGACAGAGGCATGGAATATATAGACACAGAGGTAAACATGCTATTCATTGAGATAAATATTCGTACCTTTTATCAATTTCATTTGGAAAATTTTGGAAACTTGCTATTCATTGAGATAAATATTCATACCTTTTATCCATTTCATTTGGAAAATTTTTCATTTTGCAAAAAATGAATGTCACAGATGACATTTGACATGTGGCTGTTTGCAGTCTACAGGTTGATCTCTTGGGGACTGTGGAAAGCCATCAGCAATGCCAGAGTGCATTTACTGTGAGATGAGCACCCAATGCATACTAAAGAATTGAAATTCTGACACCAAAGTAGAAAGAAAATGATAGCCTGAACTGCAGCTTTGTTGAATCATGAGCAGGGATATAGCTGCTGAAAAAAAGGGGCTGTGAGATAGAGATTTCTAGAGGTTTTAAAGAGACATAGCAAGAGACCCCCACAAAAAAAAGTCCCAGAAACACTACCATGGATTATGATTATGTTAAATTCTTCCCTTGTTTCCCGGTAAACGGGATCATGCCTGTAGCACAGGCTATGTTATAAACCCACATTATCCAAAGAGGAAAATAGGAAGGTCAACGGAGATAAAGATGGCTTATTTAGCCTAGCAAAGCAGGTGCCTTAGAAATACATGGTACAAATACATCACATCTTTATTGAAGATTATATGTATAACACCACAGACACTTTTTAATCCCTGGGCAGGTCAGATGAGGACTTTTGCTTTGCTTAATCCTTTGATTAAATTCATTTGTAGCTCCCCTATGTATTTGTCATTTTCTGTCATGCCATTCCTAAAATAGTTGCACACTAGTGTATCATCCAACTCCTGAGCTGCAAAGCTTTTTGTGTAGTTATGCTTTTGATTCCTCAGTTCCATTCTATATCACCCTTGAGTGCTAAAGGAGAGAGCTAGTTTTTGAACCAAAACCATACATATACGTGGAATTTTAGTCCTGAGTTGCACTGCCATAGCCAGCCTCATCTAACATCAGAAGAGGAAAAGCAGAGAAATAAAATATCATTTCTCTTTACAGGTGGATAGTCCACTATGCAGCTTTCCAGTGGAACTATACATGCCTATGCACAAAGGGCTAACCTTTGTCATTGAAGTGCCAAACACAAACATCTCAAAACAATGCAGCTTTCTCCCTGGAGGTAATGTATATGGTCTGGCTAAGGTTTTATGCAGTTGCAATATTTTAAAGGTAGACACTGCCTTAGAAAACAGTTACTTACATAGTAGGTAACAGCTATATTTTCTATTAAAAGCTTTTTTTTCCATATCTGTTAAAATTATTTGCCCTGTAATAAATGTCTCCATCATTCTGCAAGAGATGTATTACAACAAATGTAT
>NW_005054342.1:3344014-3358874 GCF_000277835.1 Geospiza fortis | reverse complement strand
ACTGGGGTATTTCAGACATGGCAGATGTGATGGATTAGCAGCTTTCTCATGTCTGAGCAGGGAAAATGCTCGCTGCTCTTCTCTTCCTATAGATTTGCCAGCAGAAACATTCATGGTGACCCTCAAAATATAAGCCAGAACAGCCAAAACTGTGGTGTGTCTCCCCTGCTGGCGCTACCTTTCAAGTGTGCAGCTTCTCCAGAGGATTCCCCTGTTCTTCCATAAGGTTGCCCTCTTTACTGGGCACTGGAGAGGGATGGAGTCAGTAGCACAGGAAGCCTCCATGCTCTTACTGAATTTAGGACATAGCATAGTAAGAAGCAGAAAAGTGGTTGAAGAAGAGAGGAAGAGGCTGACCATGCCTGCACAGCCCAGCCATGAGGAACCTCCAAAAGCAACGAGGTTCCTGTTTCAATGTGCTCCAGAAAAGCAAAAGAACAAGTCACTGTCACTCACATGAAGGTGGAAACATCTAAGGAGGAGCCTGCTTGATTGGAGAGCAGGAAGAAGTCCAACCTCACTTTAAAAGTCTCAGCTTTTAAAATCCTCTGTGTAAACACATTAGGAGCAGTTTCCTGGGTGAAATTGCAAAAGGAGATGATATTAAAAGGCAATGTGCCTTCCTTTACTTGTGAAATGCTTCACTGAAAGGTTTCACAGTTCAGAGGCAGTTAAAGTGGAGTGAGAGTAGTTTTCTCTCAGTTGTCACTCCTAACCCAAGCAATAACAGCAGGTGTCTAACATAAGTAAGTGTGTGCCATGATCCTCCAGCTTGGAGGAGTCACATGATTTTTCCTCACCATGGATATTCCTGTATTTGCAGGCATGAAGGGCTCAGCCATTGAAAACTTCTCCTGTGTGATTTATAACATCTTCCTCATGAACTGCACTTGGCAGGCAGGAAGGGATGCTCCAGCAGACACACAGTATTTTCTCTACTGGCAGAATTCAAAGTAGGTCTGCTTGAGACAGGCAAGTGTGAATTCTCACTCAGTACATCACAGTGCCCATGTTTAACTAAAATACTTTGCTGTATGCAGAGATGAAGAAGAGATGGAATGTGAGCTTTACATTAAAGATGAAAATTGCAGAAATGTGGGATGTATCTTCCAAAACGTGAGCATAGGGATTGAAAAAGCTTACTTCCTGGTGAATGGGTCTAGCAAAGACTCCCTGATCCAGTTCTATGATGAGTACATTGACCTGTATAAAATTGGTAAGTAATTGTGCATTTTACTTTATTACTGTTTTATAAAATAAGGAAGTAGGGAATTTTTCTTGTAAAGGATATTAAAACAAAGTCTGTCGCTGTTGCAGGATCCTGCACTGCAGGGCAGTCTTTGCTTTCAACACCTGACAGAATATAGCTCCAAAACTTGACTAAAACAAGCAGAGGCAGAGGCAGCCTGAAAAAACTGCTGAGACAAGAGGTGTGGACATAGTCATGGATTCC
The DNA here is from genome assembly GCF_000277835.1 of Geospiza fortis. Lineage (NCBI taxonomy): Eukaryota > Metazoa > Chordata > Aves > Passeriformes > Thraupidae > Geospiza > Geospiza fortis. The sequence goes on along the minus strand of NW_005054342.1, from coordinate 3,357,421 downwards.
AAGTAATGAAACACAATGGTCAGATTTTTCAAGGCCACGTTTCTTAAGGGATTATTTTATCATCCCTTAATCTCACACCTCTCTGAGAACCACAAGAGCTACATGTCCTAAAACCAGAGTGAGGTTCAGCTTCCAAATTAGAACAGCATTAGTTAAATATGTGGGTACCTCTGTGAATTAGGTGTTTAAGCCCCAAGAGAAATCAGGTCACACTGAGTCAACTATATTATAGGCACTCCAATTCAGATATCTTGAACAAAAAAACTTCCTTCCTTTTTCCTATGGAAACTTGCATTGTCAATGTGAGGTTGGAAAACAGATGTAGAAGAAAATGGCACTCTGCTGATTGCACTAGTGAATTACACAAAATCTTTCATAACTTTTCTTTACATGAACTTCATTTACTTCAGTTGTCCAAAAGCGGCAGTGATATATTCTCAAGTTTTTGTTAGGTATTTTACTGCTTTTTACCAGATAACTTCAGTTAGCCCCAGCAGCCCACAGTTGTACTTCAGCTGCCTCACCTTCACATGCATTTTGCTGTGAAGGCATGAGTTGTAGCTGTTTACTGACCATGCCTATATTAATTATTCCATTTTTTCCCCAGAAATACTCACTGCTCCATTAAATGTCACTGCCCATTGTACCAGAGATCCTATGGGTTGCATAATTATGTGGCATCCACCCCTTACAAGTCATGTGGAAAACACAAAGTGTTTTCAGTATGAAATTAGCATACAAAATAAGGTAAAAACAATTTCTTGGTTTGTGTTTGGTACTGTACCTATGCTCATGCATATCTATAATATGTACATTTCTGACTTCTTTATTTGTTAATTTGTCTCTCATAAGCTGTACTTTCCTCCTGCTACAGTTTTCCTGGTCTCATATCCCAGCTGTCATCAACTTCTGCAGCTCAGAGGCCTGCCATGGTAGCAACTGCTCAGCCACAAGACCATAACAGGAAAGATCAGCTAAGGGTTAAACATAAATATACAACTGCAATGAAGAACACATCCTTAAATCTCATTTGTTTATTAAAAACAAGATCAACAGCTTGCAGGCTGTTTGGATTACCCGGATTTTGTATTTTTCATGCATTAATAGTATCTACCTTGGTACCTATTGGTACGAGGAGCAATTGCAGCAATGCTGCTTTCCAGCTGGTTGGTATAATTTGACAAAAAGACCTTGTGTGAAATGCTTAGGAAATTTTACATAAATATATAGATCACAATATAGCAATAATGTCAAAACATTTATTTCAAAGAAATACATGCTAACTCTTGTTTCCTGTGCCACAATCAGAATGGGTGGGGCTCAGTGCAGGTTTTTAAATTCGGGTAGGAAATTCATCTCCTAGACTGAGACACATTAATGTAGGTTCTGCACAGGAGCAGGAATATCTCCTTAGGGTCAGTGCCCATCAGGGCTCCCTGCTGTGAAGCAGTAGGTGCCTCTCAGCATCTTGAGGTGCTGAAGGTACCAGCAGTACTGACATGGAGATGGCAGCTAGAACTCACACCTTCCAGGAGGCACCAACAGAGGTAAGACAGCTAAAGCAGCACTACACACCTAAGGTTTAAGCAATTTGTTTGCACCCTGCTCATTCCCAGCACAGGCTGATGACTTCCCTCACGTCCTAAGGTGAAAGCACTCAGCTGACAGTGAGTGATGGGGGAATGCTAGTCTGCTTTACAGTCAAAGACACACTGTGGGTGTTTTCTGTAATGAGACATTCCTTCCAGTTATACCTTTCTGACTTTTCCATGATGCTGGCTATCCTGATATTACATGTGATAGATGTTTCCAGGACCTCAGCTTTTCAATGCTTTCTGAGATCATTGCTGTTGAATTTGTTCACTCATTTTTGAACCTATCCTTTCCTTCAAAATTTTCAGGTTCTTTGATCCAGGTCAATGTTTGATTCCATTTAATTAAATGTTGATTGTATAGGATGTGTAAGCAGCTCTTCACAGAAAGCCCCTGAGCACGGATAAGTCTAACAGAGACTTTGACTGGAAGGAGGGCAAATTCGCTATTCATGTCAATTTTCACAAACTATTGTGAAACCACAGATTCCAGATCTGCTGTGTTTGTAGGATGATGTGATTGCTTGTGTAATTTGGATATGGATGAGAATGCATAGTGTGTATAAAAATACCCTTAGTGGTAAATACAGCTTCTCACATCTACTGATAAATAATTAATGTTTCCTTCCTTTTCTAAAAGGAAATGTAGGAAGACAGAACTCTGAATAAAATGCTGTTATTCTGGGACATCACTGGAGAATAATATCTGATTGATTTTTCAGTTTAAAATAACTTATGATCTTCAAAAGCAAGAAAATGAGAACAATCTAGAGAAATATTTGATTGATAAAAAATAATAAAAATGAAGATTTGTCTTTGTTTTGCAGGATGAGCCCACAGAAGAGAAAAAGCTTCCTCGTGTAAGTATTCTTGTCACATACAAATTTGTGCTTTTGCCTACTTAGGCATATAAATACCATTACAGAAAATACACTTATAGAACTTATAGAACTTATAGAACAGGTTGTGTATCAATATAGCAATGAGAATTCAGAAAAATATGTTCCTGTGATATCTTTAAATGTAAACTGAATATATCCATTTGGATGGAGCAGGCAAAATTTTCCATGCAGTTCACAAAACTTCATACATTCCATCCATTGCACAAATAGATTTTGTTCCTGACAGATGAGACATTTTGCTTACTAAAAACCTGAAATATTCTATCTCATTGGAATAATATCACTGATAGCTCAGGACAGGTAGACAAAGGGAGCACAATAATCTTCAAAACCTGGGGAATTTAATAAATACTGTCAGTCTTCCCTCAACAAATGAGTGGTCTTCTAAGCCTTGGAAGGACTTGACAGATTCCAGACTTTGAATAAAGTATCATGAGGTCAAATATAACCTATCTGTTATTGTATTGTCTCAAGAACATTAAATCTTTTTAGCAATGACCGACATCATCCACACTTTTTTAACCCCCATGAAGTTTGCAAGGGGAGTTTACAGTACACAGTTTACTTCTCCAATTTCTGCTTTGTGTCTTTCAGATTTCTTTAGGGTCCACAAACAAGGACACAAAAAAAACCCCAAAATGTGTCCATAAAGCACAACAAAAGAAATCAAAGACAAAATAAATTTAAAAAAAAATTTAACCTTCAAAAACCAGATAGATTTGCTGGCAAGATAGTACATACCTAAAAAAAAATCATACAAATTACTTATTTTTAGAAACTGTACCAGAAAATTTACCCACAAACTTTGTTAATATTTGCCTATGAGGTGAAATGCAGAGTCTGATCACTTTCCTTTTAGGTAAGGAGTGACAGATATGAATTCCAAAATTACAATGAGAAAAAAAGATACACTCTGAAAATCAGAGCACGTGGGAAAAACTGTCTTGTAAACTCAAACTGGGGGGAATGGAGTGAACCCATTGAGTTTGGTAAGACTATGATTTTTTTTCCAGTATTATTTTGTTTGCTTCCCTTTATTCCTCACATCACAGAATGAATAAAATCTTAAGTTTTACCCAATTACATGGAAGGAACTGGGTGGATTTTATTAACATGGAGGAGTAGCTCCAATACTCTGGCAGCAGAGCCTTTGATTAGCTGGGACTGTGAAGGCAGCAGCTACTCACATGCCAGGGCTACAGAAATAGACTGAGACAGACCCACTCTTGTCTTTGGTCTGCTGTGATGAGGCTGCCTCTCTGTTATCTTAAGTTTTTACATGAATATCATCCCCTTCCTTCTGCATCTTTCTTTTCACTAATTTTGCTCTATTAATTGTTCTGTAAGTCTGTTTATTCTTCTCTTTTTCCAGAATTAAAAATTCTCTAAATTCTAAATATTTGAAAATAATTAAAATGTATCAAGTCCCTCTGCATTTTTTGACAAAACTGGACAATGAAGTCAAGTTGAAGTCCTTTAGAACATTCAAAAAATGTAGTGAAATTCACATTCCTTACATCATACAGTCACAAAGGCAGCTTTTTACCATGCTAAAATATTTCTCTCTCTTGTCTGTTTCAGGTCAAGGGAAAGATTACTTTATTTTTGTGATTTTATTTCTGATTGCACTTGGAACAATCTCAATTACACTTCTCCTGTATTGTCTTTTCAAAAGGTAAATCAACCTTTTTTCTCTAGACACTACTGACAGAGTATTATCTATATGAAACATGTTCCTACAACCTCCTACTTCCCTACCTGCAAATTTAAATAATCTGATTATCAATGTCATGAACTATTATCACCAGGATTGCTATGGATGGCCCTTTGGCATGCAAAATAACTAAGTGGAAAAGGAGGAAAGGACGTTGAAGTTATTAAGTGATTGATTCTACCAGATCCTACAAAAGCTTTTTTGTTCTTATTTTTAAGCATTAAACATCCAGGTTGCTTTGAAGTCATTGCCTATATACAGTACCAGACAAAAAGGAATCCAAATTAACATACTCTTATTTTGAGAAAACTTCTCACTCAGGGGTGAAAGTTATGTCACATGATTTATTCAAAGTAATTTATTAATAACTTATTTACTGTGATTTTAATCACAAAATTAATTTTAATCACCCAAATGCTAAGTGTAATAATAGTTACCCACCAGTTACCCAACTGAAAATATTTTATTTCTCATTTAATTTGTAGAGCAATAGATATTCAATCTTGAAAGTAAAAAATGTCCTTAAGTTACACCACAAAATGTTTGTGTAAATTATATTAGCAGTATTTTCAATTTCTCCACAATCCCATTTTCTACCCAAAGGTACTGCAGTTTCAAGAACCTATTTCCTCCCATACCACAACCAAGAGACAAATTCAGTGCATTAGCTGATGAAGATATCCAGGTATGATTTCTTCTCAATTCAGTCAAATTTGTTAACTATAAAGCACAACAGGCCAAAGACTAGAAGAACTGACTTATAAAAAGAAATGTTAACATTTGGTCCAAAATTAATTCCTGTCATGCAACCTATTCTGCTTTGAAACCTGAAATGCTCTATGCCAACAATGAAACAAAAGATTGTCCTGGAGGTATTTGCAGACATATTTTAAGACCAGAATTTACACTTTCACTGAGTGTAAATTTACTGTAATTTCTGTGTGTACCAGCTTTGCAAGGTTGCTGTTCATACTTTAAAAAGACCCAAAGTGAGGATGCATTTTCCACTAGCATTTTCAAACACCAATGGTCCTAATATAATGTAAATATGTATTTCATAAGCCTGACCTATACCCATGTAAAAATCCTGTTGCACTTATTACAAATCAATAAGGCTGGAAGACTTAACAGTTAAACTTCCTCTTGCTTCAACAAAGGATTTGCAATTTCAGGATTTTAAATCAAATTTTATTGACCAGTACACTGTAGCATCCCTGTGCAGCCTATTCTGCGTGTTTATTTATCCTTACTTTTAAAAAGCCTTTTTAATAGCTTGGTTTAATGCACCTAAAATCCATTATTTTTTACCCTTATTCCTTTGCTATCTACAATATCTTACACACTTGCACACTGTCAACAGCAAGTAATATTCTGTCTATCTGCACACATCATGACAACCAGGCTTCAAACCATTCATGCTTCTCCAATCCATCCATTTGAGCAGTGGTTTGTATGGTGACTGCATAGTAGGGGATGCTTTCCCTCAGCTGGCTAAAGCAAAGACATACTCGAAGTCAGTAAATCAGGTTAGTCATTAACTACCTAAAATTCAGTGGGCAACACCATGCATTCCAATGAGGATTCCAAAAGTGAGACATATATTTTCCTTCAATCGTTTACAAAGAATCCCCAAATCCCTGACTACTAAAACTCTCCAGTTTTGGTAACTCTATACCAGCTTGCTGTCCTGATTAATTTGTGTTTGGTCCTACTGCCTTTGGCTTTCACAGAAAGTAGGTAGGAGTGTGACTTACATAGGTTTCCTCATACACCTTAAGTCATAAATACCTGGTTTCTCACTTCCTACCAGGCAGCCAGAGCTAAGGCTACAGAGCAGCAGCAGTCCACAGTCCATCACATTAAATAATAATAGCTAGGAAAGTAACAAGCAGTTTTTGGAAAATTGCATACTGATTGCTTGTTTTTCCTGAACTTCCAAATTCCTGTGCATAGACACTACCAAGCACACTCAAATCACTCCACTACAACCCAGAGGCCTTTGTGGATGAAGTCTGCAATCTGTAGCACAGGCACATCCATGCAGGGAACAACGCAGCAGCAGCTGCCAGAGTTAAGTGAAGCCCTCACATTACCTCACACTTGCCAACCACCGCTGTGAAGGTAATTCATATAATTCTGACATGTTTAAACTGTTTGTTCTACTCTCAAAACCTAATTTTATTTTACTTCTTCTCTCCAAATGCAGTACCTTTAACGCTGATCGAATTTAGTAATTCTTTAAAGTTATTAAAATAACACAGTACAAAAAGTACATTTTCAAAAGCTCTCCTCCACTGAATACCAAACACTCTCCCTGACATTTAGTGCTAATGGATTTTTGAGCTGTTTTGAAACCTGCAATATCCTTTGCTAATCAGACCTTTTTAAATTCTGCATTTCCTCATTTTCCCTCTATTTACTCAACAACCTTTCACATTTTCTAATTCTTTTCTCCTATTACAAAACTTTTTCTGAGATAGCTGGAAAAGCTCATGATTAAAAAAACCTCTTTCTGCACTGCATCCTTAAAACACTCAAATTAAAGAACTGCCAATTTTATTTGCTTTAAGATCCTACCCATAAAATCATTCAGTGCATCAGACAACTTGCACTCCTCTAATCCATTGTATTTTACTCATCTTACTACAGACCAATGACTTTGTAGTCAATCTCCCCATATGCTTTTCTCACCATTACCGAGTTTTCTTGCCTCTTGTTGGAGTTAAACATATTCCAAGAACTTGCAAGATACACTCTTTGTGCATTTTCCTTGGAGAAGAGTAAACACCATGACCACAAAGCCCTGCAGTTCTTTACCCATTCTTCAGCTTTCCTAGAAAAGAAGTTTCCAGAACACCCTGGTTTGATGTTCCACAACATACCCTCAATACAACAGCAAGCTTGCTTTTTTAATCTGTTTTCCCCATCAGTACTATCTCTCCCATTTTTTTTAATTTATCTTCCCTCAAAACTTTAAACTCCAAGTCCTCTATGAGTACTATAATCTTACCTAGCAGCAGGCTCTCTCCTAGAACTCTAGGTTAGTCAATGTAAAAATGTGTGATAGCAACCAAAATATTTTATCTGCATGCCTAGCCAATGCCTACATATGGAAAATTCAGCCAATACTGACTGAATAAATTCCTTCTATTGCCTCACCTAAGGATGTCCAGTGTCTAAACCAGCTTCTGTTCTTCCTCCTGCTGACAGCTAGTACTGCTCAGACATATTGAAACATTCCTTAACTGTCCTTAAAACTGTTTTCTCCTGCCTTGCAATCATTTATTAACCATTAAAAGACCAAGACGGGATGCCTTTGGTACTGCTGAAACTAATGTTCAGAATGATACCAACTTGTAGCTTACTGCACGATACAAAATTTTCTTTTCCTTTAGACAGAATATGTAAATCTAACAACAAAAAGTCATACTGAGAAAATAACTACAATTGAAGAATGATCCAACTTTCCAAAAACACATCCGATCCCCCAACAGGAAAGAAAATTATGGATCCTGCTGACAAGTACTTCAAACCAGCCTATAAAAGAATATAATCACCTATAAAACTGTTTGTCCCCTTCAAATCCACTTAAATGGAGCAGATGAAAAAAAGGGAGAAAAATCAGTGAAATTTGTTCTTTTCCCTTTGTTCAAACCCACAATACCTGGCAACTAAGCTTTTCTGCAAGTACCTACTTTGAAGTGCTTGAACCTTGCTAAGAGGTTCTTCACAATCTGAGACAAGCCCTCTTAACCAGAATGAAGCTGTTACTTCTTGTCGTCATTGCTATGAAGCTTCTTGCCTCTCATTATAATGATTTCCTGTAGGCTGACACTTGCTGGATAATGCCACAGCAATTTTACTGTAATTTTTATATGCCGTTATTTTCTAACACACAAACCAGCTGTTTAGAACGTGTTTAAATTTGCTTTGATCTTCCAACCAGTACCACCAAGCTATCCCAGGATGTGCAATTAACTTTATGCAAGACAAGAACAGAAAATAAAATTGTACTTGTCAAATATTATTATTAATACTGGTCTCAGTCAGGCAATTCACAAGCTCAGTATTTCAATTGTAAATAGACCTCTGCAACACTGTGATCCTGTGCAGTTCTAGTATGTACTTAAGTAACACAAATAGCACTGAAAGCATTCAAAAAAATCTAACAGTTGTGAGAAATGAAATAAAATCTAGTATTTAATAGCTAGATCTTAAATGTAAAAATTCTCCACAAATGTATTTTAGTTTCTCCCTTCAAAGAGTGCAAATGCTATTTCCAATGCCTTTTAAAAATAATATAGGCTTTAGATACCAGTATTTTCTTTTACAAACACTGGATGTTTTCCTGTTTATACTATTCAAAATGAACAGATTTCAGTGCTTCAATAAGACAGAGAACAAATCTTTTTTAAAAGTCTCATTTATTGTTTGCCTCTTACATCCCTAAACTGCGCCACACACTGGAAATTGCTGCTGCATGACTAAGGGAAGCCATATATTAAAAAGAAAAAAAAACCAAGCCTGAACACCACAAATTAGTTCATATTGAATGTACAGCATAGGGAAATTGTAGTTCAACTTAAATTCTGCATCCTGATTTAGGGCAAATTTGGGAGGATTTGTTTCTTTTCCTATTTGTTTTGGTTAAACCTTGTTCTGAAGGAGAGATTGGGTGTAAAAGTCCTTCCCTGTCAGGGGCTGCTGAAGTAACCACTGCATTTGGTTTCTCTCACAGGGAGGTATCCCATCATTATCTCTACCCTTGCAAGGCACTGATACAGAAACCTGATTAATGTTTTTAGACAAAATGTCTTCCCCTGCTCCCCCAGAGAACTGACTGGCAGGGTTAACACCAAATGACCTGCCTGCACGAGAGAGAGCTGCTACTGCCACACAGGATGTAAGAACCACTTGCAGTAGCTACATGAAGTTTGCCAGTAGCCTGTGTACAAAGTAGCTGTGTAATGTCCTTACATTCACATACAGATGTTGAAAGCAGTGCTTGTGCAACAGTGAAAGGAAAAAGGTAAAGTACACTCAGGAGGAAGGTAATAACCAGCCAAAGCCAAGCCCAAGCAGGTAATTTAAATACTTCATCTTGAATAGCAATCTTAGAAGGCACACAGAAGAAGTCAAGACAGCTCAGTCAGCCTTCAATGAGTCATACAGTGACACTTTTCCTTTCTCAAAATACAGGGAGCTCTTAAAACACGAAGATTAACACCTCTTTTTCCTCTACTGGTCCCTCTAGGATGTCTTTGCAGATTACAAAGTACAGAAGATTATATACATATGAAGAACAGCACATAGATATTACATTATCTCAAAGAGCAGTTATGAGAAATGACTCAATCTGGTCTTCTGACCATCCCTAAACATCAGTTAATACTGAAGGCTGACCTAGTTTGATCTATTATTTTACAGCTACATAGAAGCACACATATTCCCTCCCCCACAACCCTTCAACTTCAACTATTAGACTGCAACTCATTTCAGATTAAAATCAACCTTCCACAGAGCTACTGACCACTGCTGCAGATGAGGCCGAACAGAGGCTGAATGGCACTATCAACATTTCCAACCAGCAGCAACAATACAATACATAGGTGACTCAGAAGTTGAAGGCATTTACTGGGTTCCTGGGTTTTTGCATGAATGCCATGATGCTTTCCATACTGATTTGACAAAAATAATTATTAATTTTAGGCTGTTTTACCAAGGGCAAAAGCATTATTTTAACAGCCCTTGGTACTCTGGGTTTTCCTAGCACTACAACTGAACCCCCATAATTTTAAATCACAGAAGTTGTAAATCAATTTCTAAGAATCATGCAAAAAGCCACTTGCAGCAGCCCATCATACACTATCAGGCACAAAGAATGGGAGTGGTTTCTATTAGTATAACCCATGCTTGCCCACCTCTCCTCTCAAAAGATCTCACATTTAATTATTTTTTTAAAAAGCTCATTTGTGTAAAAGTATCAGAGGACCGATTATCTGAAACAAGTTTTGAAATACAAGAGGCTTTTCCAAAGCTTTTATGTAATAATTTCAACACAGACCGAGTAAGTATGTTTATTGTTTTACAGCAGAATGCCCCAATTTAAGAACAAAGTTGCTAGATGTTCAGCTGTGCAAAATGGTACATAGTGCTTCAGTACAAGTGGAAAAAAACATGATTTGTTAGCAAATGCTTTCAAATACAATTTTATGGTCCTATAAGATAGGACTTGAAACTGAAGACTGATCCACAGACAAATGATAGTTTTTCTGCCTAAATTGGACCTAACAACTTTGGACCCAGAACCAACGCCACTCATTCCTTACTGCTGTAAAGAAAAGCTGTCACACTGAATTGCCAGATTCAGTGTTTTTATGCGTGTTACAGAGAAGTGGATCAGCCCTCTATGTCAGTTTCTAGCCCCATCTACAAGTATCATCTGGCTCCGATAAATAAGACTCACAGGAATTTCTTGAAGGTCAATGGTCCATAATGGTAGTTATTCTACATGATCTGCTCAACTTGATTTCCAATTCTATTTAGGCTGTTTAAATTACTTTCTTGAATTCATCGTACAGCACAAGCACGAAAGCACCCCCCATGCCTCTGAGAACATTAGACCATGCACCCTTGAAGAAGGCCTTTCCTCCTTCATCCCTTGCAATCTTCCGCCAGCAGTCAATTGTTCCAGAGTACATGATATCAGCTGCAGGAAAAGAGCAAAGAGTTATTCTTAATTCCTATTTCATCTCAGGTAATTTTAACATCTGCCCTGTGTTTCAATAAACTGCTTTGTGATGTCCCAAACCACAACTGAAAAATGCAACACAATACTTACTAAAACTATTACGCCTCCTTTTTAATATCTTTGTTTAACAATGCAAACGGGCAGTCCATTTTTTTCATTTCATGTTCCATAATGAAAAATCCTTAGCATAAATCCTGATAATCTCAGGTTGAGCCTTACTGCATTTCCTCATTGGAGTACAATATAATAAACCAGATTTATGGAACAATGAACTGTAACTCAGGATGGCTACTAGTAAAAAACCAACTCCATCTTGTTAATGCTGTTTCACACAGCATTGACAGCTCTGTGGATTTGCAGCCTACCTCCTTTGCGTCCTGACTGCATCATCATCCGACGCCGCACTGTATCGAAAGGATACGAGACCACGCCAGCCACAGCAGTCACTGTCTGGGCAATCATCCAGCTGATAACAATGTGAGTATTTCTGGGATCTGGGAGCATGCCTGCAGTAAAACAAAAACAGCAATTAGCTTTTCATCTTGCATATCCTCCTCTGGTTCACTCCCTGCATGACAGCTATTTTACTAGATGAACTAGTATGGAACACTGTAGAGCCATACTCCAAATAAAATTGCAGCAAGACACTTCACAAACTCTAAACATCCTGAAGCCATATTTGGAAGACTTTCTTCTCAGTAATCACAGCAGGTTACAATTCAAGCACAAGCAGTCTTTTTAGATTGGCATGAGAAGACTTGACTATTCACTAGGCTTTTAGTAAAGAAACATCACTAAATTAAGTCACTATCCCGGTGGATAACAATGCATTACGAACTAGCATCAATGGCTTATTTCCCCAAATGTCAAGTTTAAAAATTACTTTGCAAAACCACTGTTCAATCCCATTCAGCTAAACACACTTGGACTGGTCCAGTGTAACTTTAGTACGCACTGAACAAAAAAGAAATTATTCTAATAGTGTCTGGTCACAAACATATGCTCCTGGCCTTAGGAGCAACTGCTTGAAGTACAAAACCAGTACTTGCAGCCAGGCTGCTGCCATTAACACAAGTTTTCCCTTGTATACAGCAGTGTCACAGATGTGGTACTCATATCCCCCTTCACCTTCACATATCCAAAATCAGACAATACAATACTAAAAACAGGCTTTTCAGGTTCCCTCTGGAGTATTACCTTTTGCTGTATCATAGATTCCAAAGTAGGCAGCTCTATAGATGATGATGCCTTGGACAGAGACATTGAACCCTTGGTACAAGCCACGCACACCATCAGACTTGGTGATTTTGACTAGACAGTCCCCGAGACCAGAGAATTCTCTGTCTGCACCAGCTTTTCCAACATCAGCAGCCAAACGGGTTCTTGCAAAATCCAAGGGGTAGACAAAGCAGAGGGAAGTGGCTCCAGCTGCACCACCAGATGCCAGGTTACCAGCAAAATACCTCCAGAACTGAGTGTGCTTGTCTACACCTCCCAAAAACACCTGCTTATACTTATCCTTGAAGGCAAAATTAAGAGCTTGAGTTGGGAAGTATCTGATGACATTTGCCAGGTTTCCTCGCCAGAAGGACAGCACTCCTTGTTCCTTTGGAATACGCACTACACAATCGATGATGCCCTTGTACTGCTTATCAGCAGCAATCTGTTTACTCGCATGTTGCACCTGCAAATAAAAACACAGATACTGATCACTTGCCCTGACAGGTCTATGGTGCAGCTGGGCTTAAACCTGCTTCTCCTATAAAACAAAGTTGTTAATTCTGAGTGGCCATTGTTGGTGTTATAAAGAAAAAGACTTTAAAATTGCTTCCAAGCTTTCTCAGAAATCAAAAAAATTTGCAAAACAAGAATAGAAAACTGCGAGCAATTCCTCTACAACTTCCTGAAAGGAGACTGCAGCAAGGTGGGGGCCACCCTCTTCTCCCAGGCAACTAGTGACAGGACGAGAGAACACAGCCTCAAGCTGTGCCAAGGAAGGTTTAGGGGGAACTAGGGGAGGAATTTCTTCAGACAAAAAGTGATTAGACTTCGGAATGGACTGCCTAGGGACTGGTGAAGCAACCACCCGTGGAGGTGTTTAACACTGGACGTGGCACTTAGTGCCACAGTCTGCTTAAAATTAGACTACGTGGCATTAGGTTGGGCTTCATGATCTCCCTGAGGTCTTTACCAAACTGATTCTGTGAGATACAAGGGCAAGTACAAGACAAATACATCACGACAAATACAGCAGCCACACGTAGAGGTGCGAGCCTTTACTGACAAAGACAGGCCTGTGGTGGGAACCGCGTGGAAAGAGCCGCGTTAGGCGACAGAGGTGCCAGCCAGAGGGACAGGGGCTGGGGGCTAGTGAGGAGCTGCCAGCCCCGCGGCCAGAGCCGGGGCCTGTGAGAAGGTCACTCGAGTCACCCTGGGGCGCCGCCGGGT
>NW_005054342.1:3330830-3343263 GCF_000277835.1 Geospiza fortis | reverse complement strand
CCCGGCACAGCCACCGCCCCGGCCCCCGCGGGGCAGCCTGCGGGTCCGCCGCTGCCCACACCATTGTCCCCATACGGTCGCCTTCCCAAGCGCTCTCCGCGATCGCTTTGTGCCGCTGCCAGTAGCGCCCGCAGCGCCCCGGTACTGCCCGGCACGCAGGCTCTGCAGAGGGGTCTGGACGGGCTGGACCGATGGGCGCTACTTGTGTGAGGTTCTACAAGAGCAGATGTCAAATGCACTTGGGTGACAACAACTCCGTGGCAGACTGGCTGGAAAACTGTCCCGCGTAAAAGGGACTGGGGGTGCTGCTGACAGCATCGGAAATGAGCCAGCCCAGGCGGCCAGGAAAGTCAGTGGCATCCTGGCTAAAAAGACCAGGGCAGTAATCCTGCCCCTGCGCTCAGCGCTGGTGAAGCCACTCCTCGAGTACCGTGCGCTGTTCTGAGCGCTTTAATCCAGGAAAGACAGTGAGGTGTTGGAGTGGATCCAGATAAGGGGAATGAAGCTGGTGAAGAGTCTGAAGCACAAGTCCTGTGAGAAGCGACTGAGGGAGCTGGGGCTGGTTAGCCTGGTGAAAAGGAGGCTCAGGGGTGACCTTATCGCTCTCTAGAACCACCCAAAAGGAGGCTGTAGCCAGGTGAGAGTTGGCCTCTTCTCCCAGGCAACCAGCAACAGGAGAAGAGGAAACAATCTTGAGCTGTGCCAGGGGAGGGTTAGGTTGAATGTTAGGAGGAATTTTTTCACAAGAGTGGTGAGACATTGGAATGGACTGTCCAGGGAAGTGGTGTAGTCAAAGTCCCTTGGTGTCCCTAAGAAAAGAGTAGATGTGGTGGCACTTGGTGCCATGATCTGCTGGCCTGGTTTTGGGTCAGAGGTTGCACTTGATGATCTGAGATTTCTTTTCCTACATAACTGATTCTGTGATTCTGATTCTGTGAAGCTGAGTGTGAGCTGCTGGAGCACTGGCTTTGGGCTGTGGGTCTGTGGGCCCAGGCTGTAGTCAATGAGCAGCACAAGCATGTGAACTAGGAGGCTCTTTCTGCAGCAACTGCTGGAAGCCAGTCTAGGTGGAAGACACAGCTTTCTGCATGGGGTCCCAATGGGGCAGCAGCAGCTGTTAGGTGGAGGTGAGCAGATTTCAGGCACTGTCAGTTTTGCTCCATGCTCACCACCCTCTGGGTAATGCTGATCCATGGCATATCCTTCTTCCCAGGTTCTGTTCCCACCTCCTTCTTAGCACTGCCAGTGCCAAGGGTCACATCACTGGACTTTTCTGTATGTCCCTGAACTGATCCAAGGCAATGGACTTAGCTGCAGTTTCCTGTGGGACAATAGGACAGGGTGGTTCCAGCTTCTTGTATGGGCACTCAAAGTTAGATGTTGTGAAAAGCTCCCCTGCAGGCTGTCACAGCAAGCACTCATGGCAGGGAGTCAGGCCCTACCAAGACAGGCCTAGTTTCCATCAGTAACTTTGCTAATTTTACTGCATGCTGAAATTGGTATTTTGAACCTAACTATCAAACTTCTGTCTGAAATTATACTAGTTCTTTCTGAAACGTGTTGAAATTGTTCTAGCTGGAGGACATTAGTTCACATCACCTGCTTTCACTTTTTGTGGGTGTTTCCAACCAAAGTCAATAAGGCCAAACCTTTTTTTTAAACAGATGACTGGTGAACCACAAAGCTGCAGTAGCTGAGGTGCCAGTAACCACTGCTTACACATATATGTACTTTGCAGGATTTCAAAATGAGCATATCTCTCAAGAGGGCATGTTGTGAGAAGGAAAGGTGCCAGGCATAGCCTTTGTCTCTGCTCTAGTACAAGATATGTCACTATACTTTTTTTTTGCACACCACAAGATCAAAAGTAACTGTGTGCTCTCCTGAAGCATAATACAGATAGACTGAAGTGACTCCTGTGCTCACAGAGGGTTATGCACATAGGGTGTTAAAAGACCATATTCTGAATGTAATTTATGAAATGCTGTGGTACATTCATTCAGGTAGGCACACACAGTGTGGTAATTTTTCCTTTAAAAGAAGCTAATAACTGAATGTTAATACTCTCTTAGCACAATACCTTGTCTGCGAGACTGAGATTTTGTTCACCATAACATTTTCTATTGATTCAAAAAGAACTTCATATTCTAAGAATTTAGAGTATCATCAGTGCAAAAATGAAGGTAAAAGGCACATAACTTGTAATGGGGAACTTGTTCAGTCTGTAGTTGTCATGTTCTGTTCAGCTTGGGAGCTCACCTGCATATGACTGGAGGAAATCCTTTCTTCTCCATCACCATGCTTTTTCTTCTGTTTCTTCACCTTTTTTCCCCTCTTTATCTCATATTCTGCTATCCACTTTTATAAGAGCTCACAAATTAAATACGGCTAAAAAGGTGTAGGATGATGTTCTTGAAACAAACTTGGTGCCCTCACATTTAATCTCAAATTACAATCACAGAGGAAATTTGTGCTTTTATATAACTGCCTTTTTTTGGAAGCCTCTCTTAAAGCAGAGCAGTCTGTCTTGACTCTCTCAGGAACCTGCTGCTCCAGTTCTTGTTTCCAATCTTACACCATTGCAGTAGCAGTTTCCAGAGTTGATTGGAGTGTGTTTATTTACAGTAGAGGGTGTAATATAAAATGATACTAAAATGGAAGGTGATGGAGCATTAAAATGATACCAACATTAACCTCCTGGAATAGGGGCAAAGCAATGTGTGCTGGTCTAAAAACTCTACTAATTGCACCAAGTATGAAGAAAGTGACTTCTCAGCAGTGTGAATACTGCCCTTGGGCTGATGACACCGTTTGTGTCCTACACGTGTTGTGCAGTGACAGAATCTCCTGGCATCATTCTGTTGAAGTCTAAACTAAATGTAATAAACTTTTTAAAAGTAATACCACAAAGCTGGCATTTCTTATTACATTTCTTGTTTATGGTATTGATGAGAAATTGAGAATGTATTTGGATAATTACAAAACATCAAACACAAGTATAACACATCCAGACTACTGCTTAATATATTTTTTCTAAGTCTTTACACAGAGAATGACATCTAACAAATTTCCTGTTATTCTGATTTTGACATTTTTGAATCCATGTTGTTTCAGCAAAGCTTGATATTCAGAGCCACTTCTCTCCTTTCCCTCTGTCTGCACAAGCATGTTCAAAGACTGCAGCAGAGCTGTGCTCCTGTTCTTCTTTTCATCATCCAACACCATTTCAGCCAGCAAAATTGCACAGCCTAATTTAAAAACAAACACATGCAACAGTTCTAATGCATTATCAGGCAAGAAAATTTCTGCTGCCATATAGAGGGGTGCAAACTACAAGACCTGGGTGATTTCCTTTATCATTTATGGATTTTCTCTCCTATTAAATGACTAATCCACTATTAAAGGAATAATCCACCCCTCTCACAAACCCCAGGAAATTCCCTTTCTCAGTATGGAGTGATCAAACACTCACAAGTCAAGTCACGTCTGTTTTCAGGGGAAAAGGGGATGACTTCTGCAGACTTGGCATGAGGACTATAGAAAACAGTAAGACAGGAACAGAGTTGCATCTCTTTGGGATATACTGCTGCTTCACACTCATGTTGAAATGATGCCAAGCAGAGAGAAGAGTGGATGGCAAGCATTACAGAAGCAGAGGTGAAGTCAGTGTTTCTGTTCAATACATTTTGTACGTTATTTCTGTAGAGCCTGAATTCTTTGTGGTGGGACTGACCTAAAGATGAAAGCAGAACTTAAATGGTCTGATTTACAGAGTCTTCTCCATATTCAGACCTGTGAGGGGAAAGGGAAGCCAAGAGAGGGCTACTGACAAAAGCATGGCGGTACTTACTTGCCTTCTGGCCTGACACCAACTCAGATCAAAATAGTTCAGAGTGATTTTATTATGAAGTGCAGCATAACATTCATACCTTTCTGACCTTTAAGACAATCTCCTCAGAGCCACTCCAACTTGTACAGCTCAGACATTCAATAATCATCAAAAAATTTTAAAACTTAACCCCCCCTCATTCTTCATGTCAGGAAAATTTTCCTCAGTTATGAACATTGCTTAGACTCTTTTCAGTGTTAGACTATTAAATCCACTCCTACCAGTCAGCAAAAGATTTCAGAGCAACTGAAAAACTTGATTTGTGTATTAGTAAGATGAGCTTATACAGGTGACCAGGCTGCATCACATGATTGTAGAGCACCTGAGCCTGAAACAGACCACAGGAGATCTCTGGTCCAGCCTCCCACTCAGAGCAGGGCAGCTCTGCAATCAGCTCAGCTTCTTCAGGACTGGCTTCTCACATGGAAGCCTCCAAGGACAGAGATTCCACAACCTCCCTGGATCATCTGCTCCAACACTTAATTATCCTGAGAGTGCAAAGCTGTGGTACATGACCACAGACACCATGCCCGAGGGACTAATGCTTAGTGTTGTGCATTAATCACAGAGTAAATGAAGGCTGGGTGCAAGCCAAACACATTCTATTCCAATTTTACAGTCAGAGACATAGTACTTAGGGGCATAGTTTTAAAGTCTGTAACAGTCACAGGTGTGCCAATGTTAGGATTTGATTGTTTCTAACTCAAACAGCTTAAAGCAGCTTAAGGAATAGCATTATGAACTTCATGAGTAACTATGAGATGAGACACATCTGATTGCCAGAATGAGTCTCTCAACATACAAACCTGTTAAGCTAAAAGCAAACTTCATGTCAATGTGGAAAAGAAACATTTTAAATTTATTCATTTGAATATTCGGCCTTATCTATTTTAAATGTCTGTACAGATAAGATCAGTCAGAATTCCACTCATAGAAGCCTTCTGCTAAGATTAAAAACTCTAATGTGGGAAAGTCTGACATTTCCCTGATTTTGTACACTTGAAATGCTCTCTAGGAAGCCTGTTTCTCCTAATGAGTTGAGCCACTGTGGCACTTCTTCTTTACCCACTGGCCAAGGAGGAAAGTAACTCCTGATTAACATCTGGGCAGATGTTAACTCTTAACCTTCCTCATTAACCCTCTTTATTTTGCTGAGGTTGGTGATTCAGTACTGGCACAGCCTCTTGCACACTGGTTTATTTGGACTACTGCTGTACAAGCAACAGGCAAAAGCCTCACAACTGATAGAAAGAAAGCTAGTTTGAAAGTGTAACTTTAATTTCCAGAAAGGCTTCCATTACACTTTGAAAAGAAAAAATAAATATCAGTGAAGTATCAGGAAGGAAATAAACATTAGGCGAGGTGACATTTGTGACAAATTACTTGAAGAGATGGGATACAGTATGCAGTTCTCCAATTAAAGACTGAAGCATGAAGAAATTTTTATTTTTTTAATTTTTCATACAAGGTTTTATACATAAATCCTAAAACTCATCTCAATTAATGAGACAGAAAGCATATATGGCCATTCAACCATATTCAGAAAACTTCAGAAGTGACAGCAAGCACTATGAGCAGCTCTCAGTTGCAGCCTGTGCAGGTACATACTGTGGCTGGAGGCCAGAGGCTGCTGAAGTTCCTCTGTGACACTACAGGTAGTGTAGGAGCATGTTTGAGGTTTGTTCTGTTTTCTCTTTTGCTTGTAGAAGAAGTGCTTTAAAAGACTATATATGAGATGTTTTTGAGCAAAGTCCCACACAGCAGTGAAAAAGAGAGGACTATCATCCCCAAATTCAGGCAGATCATACAATATTAGTTTTTCTTATTTCTGATAAAAATTAATAGTAACCACTGAATACACTGCAGAGGGAGAACTCTCTTTAATTTTATGGCCAAGAAAACTAAGATATTGATGTACCTCAGTACAAGCTTGCAGTTTTAACCTGACATGCTATACACAGCTATGCCAAGTCTAAGCTTAGTACAGTATGCAGAAGAACTGGACATTAAGGTATTTCACATGCAGGAGTTTCAGCCTGCCCCAGATGCTTTTTAAAACGCACAGAATTCACTCTGGCAGAAGCTGCATTCCAACTTGTATCCAAGGCCTGTAACAGCTATGCTTCAGACAAAGGGCCAGAATGATCCTCAACTGCCAATAGGAGCTGGTTGATGATGGGTATATTGCACAAGGGGTGAAAATTCAGCATTCCAGATTGGTTCTGGGCACTCTACAGTGACAGATTCTTCTTGAAGCACAAAACAGCATCTAATAAGTTTCCTGTGATCTTAATTTGTATATCTGTGAATCCGTATTTCTCCAGTAGCTGTTTATATTCTGAGCTGCTTCTCTGCTTGCCTTCAGTCATACTGAGGGATTGTAGCACAGCTACTGAAGGGTGCGTCTTCTGTTCATCAAGCACGGTTTCTGCCACTAGCAAGGCACTTCCTGCATTTCCAAAACAACCAAAAGTGATTCTGTGTAAGTTCAACTTTAAAGTGTTTTTTCAGAGACAATTACAGAGGTCCCCTCAAATTGATTTTTTTAATGGTCTTCAGTGGAAATCAGGTAAAGTTTACTTTCAGTGATCTCTTCTTGGAAGCAATCATTTCATTGTTAAAAAGAAGGGAGAGTTTAGAGCACTGTCTCCAGAAGTTCAGATCACTTCCTGCCTATGCTCTTAAACTCAGCCTTGCTTTCATTTGAACTGAACTCCTGTAAGCATCTGTCATAACCCAAACTTTGCATAAGATTAAAAGTGTCACCCAAAATTTTCTTTGATAATTTATAATCAGGATTATAGTTTATGGGCTAGGCCTTATTTTGCATCCTCTCCTCTGAAACAAATGTCAGACCTACACTTGCATTAAGGAATCAGGCTTTTCCGCTTTTTGTCTTTGATCTTTAATACTGCCTGAGTATGAGTCAGCAGTGTGCCTTGGCAGTCTAAAGGGACAGCCATGTTCTGGGGTGCATCCAAGCACAGGATCACTAAATTCTGTGATTCAGTCAGATGATCACTAAACAGGTGATTGTCTCTCTCTACTCTGTGCTGGTACAGCCTTGCCTTGAGTACTGTGTGCAGTTTTGGGCACCACAATATTAAAAAAAAAAAAATATATATATATATATATTTATATCAAGCTATTAGAGACCATCCAAAGGAGGGCCACAAAGAGGGTGAAGGGTCTCCAGGGAAAGCCTTCTAAGGAGCAGCTGAGGTCACTTGCTTTGTTCAGCCTGGAGTAGATTGATGGAAGACCTCTTTGTGGTCCTCAACAGCCTCATGAGCGGTAATGGAGGGCAAGTACCGATCTTTTCACTCTTGTGATCAGTGACATGACTCGGAAACAGCATGAAGCTGGGTCAGGAGAGGTTTAGTTTGGGTATCAGGAAAAGGCTTTTCACCCAGAGGATGGCTGGGCACCGGAACTGGGAAGTGGTCACAGCACCAAGACTGTCTGAGTTCAAGGGGTGTTTGGACAATGTTCTCAGGCACATGGTGAGACCCCTGGGGCATCCTGCATAGGGTTAGAGACTGGACTTAAGGATCCTGATGGGTCTCTTTCAACCCAGCATATTTGATTCTGCATGTAATTTTGGGTGCCTCAGTGTATGTGACCAAGATGGTGAAGGGCCATGAGGCCAAAATTCATGAGGGGCAGCTGAGGTCCCCTGATCTGTTCAGACTGGAGAACAGAGGGCTGAGGTGTAACTTCATCACCATGTACAACTTCCTCAAAGGGAGCAGTAGAGGGGAAGGTGCTGATCTCCTCCCTCTGGTGAACCAGTGATAGACACAAGAAAATGCAATGAAGCATCAGGGAAAGTTCAGATGGGACATTTGGAAAAGATTTTTCCCCCAGATGGTGGCAGGCACTGAAACAGGCTCCCCAGGGAAGTGGTCACAGCACCAAACCTGCTGGAGTTCAAGGATCATCTGGATGATATTCTTAGTCATATGAACTAGTTTTAGTTAAGCCTTCAAGAAGCAAGGAGTTCAGTTTGATGATTCTTATGGGTCACTTCCAACTTGAGATACTCTGATGATTCTATGATTCAAATGTAGTAGAAAGTCAAAAAGGCTGCATATTTCTCAGGATATGTGTGCATAAAGTAGTACTGAACTTCAGCCAGTTTACCATATTCTGGACACAACTGAGATAGCAAAACAAAAGCAAAACAAACTGCTGCTTCTTGATTTACCCAAAGGAACTTTAGTTAGGCTAATTTTATGTATAGAAATAAGCACATGCTTACTTAATTGATGATACAGGGCCTAGTAAGAAAGACTGGGCATGACAGAGATTGGGGATATGATACAGTTGTATGTGAAGCCTGCAACTATAGTAAAAGCTTATTATATAGAGTTTTATTTGCAGCTTTGTTTCCTTCTTTTTCTTAGTAGGTATTATCATAATGCAAGCCTACACATTCAGGCAAAAGCTACTATGATTGAACAAAAATATCCTAAGTTCATACTAGAAAAGCATTAGTCAGTGCTCATTAAAGGTACATTAACATGCACCCTAAAGTTCACAAGATGAAAAAAACATACCTGGTCTGCAAACAGCTGATACCTTGCTTAACAGCACGTGTATCTTTTCATCAGGCCAGTCATGAAGAACACGTGAAAGGATGTAAAGATCTGCTTCTGGAAGATTATCCTTGAAGAAGTCACCTGTTGGAAAACAGAGTTAGTACATTCCTACAGAAACCACAGAGTACATACTGCAAAAACAATGTGCTTCAGCAGAGCACAAAAGTAACAAGAATGAACAGGTACAGTATGCCCTGATTTGCAGATAAGGAAAGTGTAGTTAAAGAGCAGATCATAGGTGAGAATTGTCTAACAAAAAAATGGAGAGTAAACATAAAGCAAGGAAGGAGACAAAGTTCTTTGTAGTCACCATTTTGAACTTGTCTAGAAATGAAATACCTCAGACAAGCACATGCAGCTTCTGCTTCCAGTGGTATTCAAAAAATTACTAATTCAAACCTACTTAGCCACATTCTCCAAGCATTTTTAATCCCCACAGTCTTGAAAAATACTATGCTCCCATTTAGCATGGGTGAACCTATACTGCCTTGTACTAAGATATGTTTGGGGTTGGAGCAGCAGCAAAAGAGCCTATTTGTGCTCAAAGACAAGAGAAACCAGAAAAATGATAATGTGCTACATTTACCTGACACAAATGTCACTGGAGCAGTGTGCTGTCCTGAAGGCTGAAAGTAAGAGGTGTTCGCAATGACTTCTGGAAGGTCAAATACTGTGACCTTGAGATTTGGGTATACTTGTACTAATTCATAAGCCAGAGCTCCAGTACAACCTGTTAAAAGTTTAAAGAAGTCAATTCAATTATTTTCTCCCAGAATTTGCAGACATTTTTAAAAGCAAGGCTGTATATAACATTGTGAAATAGAGGCATCCAATCAGAACCAGAGGTAGACAGCTCAACAACAAACAAGACTTCCTGGTTGATAGAGCAAGGTTTTAAAGCTTGTGGAATGCAGGCATGACTCCTTACTGACACAGAATTGCAAATGTGACCTTTGATATCAGTACCTCAGGGTTTTTCTGGGGAGTATCAAAATGTGAATGAAAAGGCAAATATTTCTATTTGCTGAAGAAGAACACCTCTAACTGTTTAGCATTTACAAAGCACTCATAGATGAGATTTGACACTCTCCAGCATAGCAAAGATTGTGAAATTCTGGAGTCTCTGCACAAGTGGCAACGGTTGTACCAGTATTGGGGTAATTTCTCTGAGATGCTGTCCACCTCCTCAGGCACGAAATAAATTATTCTTCCTCTTTCCCTATGTAATAACACTTCCTCTGTGCAGCTCCAACCACAGGGTTTCCTTTAAAAAAAAGTAATGCTAAAAAGCAGAGTTTCTTCAGGTATATATATCACTGGTCTTCAACATTTTGATGGACATATTAGATATTAATAACTACAACAATACACAAAACAAACCCATTAGAAAAGAATCAAAACTTTTGTTTTAGCAGGGCAGTGTTTCAAGTTTGACACCCCAGTAGTAGTGGTTCACTACTTGCATTACTTTTGAAGATCTTGGATGTGCCTAAGGAGAGCAACAACACTACAGAAAATGGCACTCCCACCTCAATGCTGTATCACCTGAGCCACTACCTTACTTTCTGCCTTGAACTGTGTAACTGATTGAGACAAACAGTCACTTATCTTAAGCTATTCTAATACCATTTAGGTAACTCTGCTTTCAATTAGCTGCACTGCTCTTTTATCCTGACATTGCAGTATCAGAAAAACAACAGTAGATAATATTACTGTAGTTCCAGTAAAAATATACATGTCTTTTAAGTAATAAAATGCAGAACTGAAATCAAGCTTGTCCCTTTATTGTATACAAGTTCAATTACAAGCAATACCTCCTAAATCACAAGCAGATTTAAACTGTGAAAGATCAAATGCTGTAGCCACATCTCTTGCTGTCAGGTGAGCAATGCTGTGCATGGCAGCCATAAAACGTTGATTTACTTCCTGGCTGTGATAATAGTCCTAAAAAGGGGGAAAAGCAGCATAATTAAAGTTTATTTTCAGAGTTAATTAAAACTACGTACAACCAAGGCAGTAGGTGAACATCAGAATTCCCAAAATGAAAATGGTCCATTAAAAGTGCCGCTGACTATTTGCTCATCCAAATCCTCTGCTGTAGTGATAAGCAGATTTTTGCATCCTCTCAAGAATTCTGATCACACAGACACCTTGAAAGGACAGATTCAGGAGAATGAAAGAAAAATTCCAGTGCTTCTTCTTGATATCCTGACAAATTGCTTTCATTTCACTCAAACATGTATTCTCCCATGATGGAAAAATAACTAGATAATTGGACTATACCATAAATCAGAAACGTTAAAGATCATTCTGTTTTTTTTTTTTTTTTGATTAGGGTTTGATCAGGGAACAAGCAAGCATTCAGGAGCAGAACCTCATGCCTTTACCTTTTCAAGGACACAAACACACAAATCCCTTTACCTTTCACCTTTGTACAGATTTCAGCAGTTATGGCTGGCTTTGCAACTACCATGAAGTGGCAGTATCTTGAGGCTGTGGTGTGCATAGTGCCATAGATTCTGCTCAGGCACACCATCCTGTACACATATGGAGCTCAGGTCCAAACTGGACACAAGCATCACCCAAGCAAAGTTAATAATCCAGATGTTTAACAAAGGATGAGCTCCAGTGGTTAATTAAACCACTTAAGTTGTATATAAATTTAGACATCTACTCCAACAGCTATCCTAAAGCAAAGTATTTTAATGCCTTTTAAAGACCCTTTGAATGATTTCCAATGGAGTTTTTGTCCTCCAGTTATTTAAGTACTAACATGAAGCTAGCAGAGCTTTTAAGTCTCCAGAAGTCCTTATTTTGTTCCATTGACTATACATGAGGGATGTAGACATGTCCTTCAGGAGACTGCCTTCATCACCATCTTGAAGTTTAATACAAATTAGGGACCGCAGGATGTAGTCTGAAGTACAATTTAAGCCAGCAGTGCTGTCAATGACATTCTCCCGCTCACACTACCAGCACTCTGCTTACACAGACACAAATATTTATGCCTCTCAACCTGCTTCACCAGATGGGTAACTGACAAGTTAGGCTAGTTACACCCCTAAGTGATTCTCCAGTCTGATCACATCCACTTGGGCTAGCATTGGGAAAGGAATAGCACAGATTGAAAGAGAAGGCAGAAGGATTATAATTTTATCAGTAATAGATATCAGCTTGAAGCTTATACAAAACTACAAAACTTCATAAAGGAGATTAGATCCCTTCTCCACTGCATCAACACAAACCACCTTTGACTACACAGCACAGCCTAAACTGGATGCACATCACTATCAACTGACTGGCATGCATTATGGAAGGAGTACATGTGTGGTAAGGTACGATCTGGTGTTATAAAAGGGACACAAACATAAATAAATCAGGCCCGGAGGTTGTTCTGAGAGTGTGTCAGTGGGATGGGCAACACTTCATCTGGAGAATTTTTGTCAGCACTCAAATTTCCCAATATACTCTGTGATTGCTCCACTACTTCACAGCCTAAAGTTGAAGGGAACAGAAGCCTGGGACTGGTGAATTGCATTGTGTTTCTACCATATCTGAGACT
Source organism: Geospiza fortis (assembly GCF_000277835.1). NCBI lineage: Eukaryota > Metazoa > Chordata > Aves > Passeriformes > Thraupidae > Geospiza > Geospiza fortis. Next base: position 3,331,211 of record NW_005054342.1, on the reverse strand, counting down.
GACAAGCTTTCTTCAGATAGCTCTATCTCCGTTTGTCCCCAGATCAGTTCTGGGCTCCACACAGCTGGTTTTGATACTAATAACAATTTATATTACCTTAAATAGATCATCTGCTTTCTTTCCAAAGGCTCGATGATTCTGCCTGCTCCCTTCTTTGACAGCAAACTCCAAGTTTGTGAAGAGAGGCCAAAGGTGGTCATTAGAATGGATAATGTAGCCATGAAGTGAGTATTTACCATCCGAGGTCAGGTAGGTATTTGCTGAGTCTGTATTACTGTAACCTTATGGGAAGAACATAGTTGTAACCAGATTTGTTTCAGTACAACTGTTGTTTAAAATCTGAAGGCATGTTTCCCTGCATAAATAACCAGTAAATCCTGA
>NW_005054342.1:3315380-3330820 GCF_000277835.1 Geospiza fortis | reverse complement strand
TTTTTTTTATTTTAAACCAGAGTACCTCAGTTAGATACCTAATATTCAAGGGACAGTATTAGAAGTTCCTCATTCTTGACTATTTTTGTTTAGATTATGACTGCTTCTTTCCTGAATTTAAGCTTTCTCCATTTTGTCTTTGGGTCTTTTTCATTTGTCTTGTCCTCTAACAGAGTTAAAAAGACTCCTTTATTTTCTTTTCTTCACACCTAATTATTTCAAGTCTTACTATGTAAATGATAAACATGGAAACTTAGAATTACTTAGTGTTGATGGAAAAAGTTAATGCTAATACTGACTCCCTCGTTTACATACACATTCATGGACTGTTCCAGTTTGGAGCACTAAAATTTAAGTAGCTGTCCACAAAGAGGGACAGATTGCAGAACTCTCCCCATTAAAAGCCTGATCCCTCTGCTGAAGACTGACAGGACTGCTGCAGCAGGAAATGGAATTTGACAATCGTTTTAGATAGAATCACTTCAATGGAAAAGCCTTTTAAGGTTATCAAGTACAACCTTTAACCCAGCACTGTTAAGTCCACCACTTAACCAGGTTCCCAAGTACCACAACATTTACACACCTTTTAAATACCTCCAGGGATGGTGAGGCAGGCACTTCCCTGGGCAGCCTGTTCCAATGCTTGGCCATCCTTTCAGGGAAGAAATTTTTCCTAATATTCAATCTAAATCTCCCCTGGCATACCTTGAGGCTGTTTCCTCTTATCCTGCAGTTAGTCACTTGTAAAAAGAGACCATCTCCCACCTGGCTACATCCTCACAAGTAGTTGTGGAGAACAAGAAGGTCTCTTCTGACCCTCCTTTGCTTTATGTTTAACACCCCCAGCTTCCTCAGCCACTCCTCACCAGACTTACACTGCAGCCCCTTCATCAGCTCCATTACCCTTCTCTGGACATGCTGCAGCACCTCAGTGTCCTTCTTGTCATCAGGGGCTCAAAACTGAACACAGGATTCAAGCTGTGGCCTCACCAGCGCTGAGCACAGGGGCACAGTCAGTGCCCTGCTCCTGCTGGCCACACTACTGCTGATATGGGCCAGGATGCTCACTGGTCACCTGGGCACACACTATGTTCAGCTGCTCTTGAACACCACCAGGTCCTTTTCCACTGGGCAGCTTTCCAGCCACCTTCCCCCCAGCCTTAGTGCTGCATGGGGTTGTTGTGACTCAAGTACAGGTGACAGATCTGAGCTATTACACTGCTCCCTGGGACTGTCCATGCAATCTTTTCTTAGAAATTTGGTCAGTATTATGTCCAGAGAGCAAAAACAATCCAAGGTTTCCATAAAGGAGACTTGAATGTGTTCATTACATAAAGCCTTCCCCCACATGAAACAATTCCAGCTACTAATAATGAAAGCAAAGGAATCCATTCCCCTCTGCCCCAAATCCAAGCTACCCACAATATCAAGTCAGAACCTGTGACCTTAAAAGCATCTCTTCCAGTCCTGCCTGTCTTTTAGTATATATAGTTGCAGGGAGGGTAAATTAATCACCTTGTGGTGTTTTCTCCAGTAATCCAAGAGAAGCACATGCATCAAGGAGTCTTTCAGTTCCACATACAGAGGTTCCAACATCATTTGCAATATCCACAGCCTTTGCTGGACCTTTATCTTTCAGATGATCAAATATCTTCAGCTTAGAGGCTACAAACAGAGCCTATGTGTAGGTAAGAAATTGTTATCATGCTGTGTTTAAAAGACTGCAATCAGAAAACAGAAGAACTATATTGTTTGCCTAGAATTATCCTACACAACTACTGTTAAACTACTGCAACACAATTTAACAAGCCTCCTAAAAAGTGCTCCCCCTTCCTTCTCAGAGGGTTTCAGTATCTTGGCCAAGTAACAGAACTTTTAACAATGGTGTTTGGGAGAGAAGGGAACTCACAGTATTCTGGAATGCAGCCTACAAATTTTGTATTAAGACCCACCTCTTTATTGAGATATTTGGCACTTCCCCATCTATATGGCTGTTTGACGCAATGGAACGTTCTTAAGCATATGAACCAATACCAAAATTTGATAATAAGAATTATTATTAAATAATAATGAAAAATTAAATTTAATAGACCCAAAGCATAAGGAATTCAAAACTCTCCACTAACATACTGTAACAGCTTCAGTTAATAAAATAAAGACCTGTATTTTAGCAAGATTAAGGAAAAAACCCAAAAAGATTAAGAACAAAAAGAATAAAACTTCACAGGACAACTATACTACAGGCACACCTTAACAGGATGTGTACAGATAGAATGGGGACAAAAGAACAGCAAGTGCCTCATACTGAAGAAAAGCTCATGGGCAATGGCTGCCTTAAATTGAAAGCCTTAGCTGAACTTTTTCAAGATATGCCAACCAAACCAGAGAGCAAAGTTAATGAAATATAGTAATATATACCTCTCCAGTCAAAATTAATTTGCAATTCCACAGTTTTTGTATTCTGAAGCAGGTAAAACACCTAAAATCGTGGAACTTTTGGAGAGCACAACAGTGGAGGCAAATGCAGCAAACACAGAATTCATTTCCTTACAACTGCAAGCAACTATAATGAAATTTAAATCTAAAGGTAATAAAGGTAATTAATGAAAGAACGACCTTGACATTCTGCTTAATAAAAAGCAAAGGGAGAAAAAGAGATTAACCTTGAGAGGTAGGTCTGTTACTGCATGTATTATATTCTATCATCTTCACATATTTTTACTGTATTTTATAACATCTTTGCTATTCTAATAAGAACATATACCTGGGATTTATTACAATTCAGGCTTTCACAATAGTGAGCCAATTACACCTAGTTTACAACCAGATTCCAAGAACTGCCCAGTCTTTGGATTCATCCCAACTGGAAACCATTAGAACAGGAAAAAGAAGGTCAGAAGATAAGGCAGAAAACTTGGCTGACCAACCCATTCAGTAATTCTCAGTCAAAAAAAAAAAAAAAAAAGAATTAAAGAAAAAACATAAAATATCTGAGTACAGATCAGACTATGTAAATTTGGAACATAGTGAACTTCAAAGTTTTTAACTTTCGAGTACTTAAACCTGATCATCTCCTGTTCTGCAACAGAGTGGTTCAGAGGAAAATAGACAGCAATACCTTCACCTGTGGGAGATTTTACTCTGCTTTATAAAGTTCTTGAAGCAACATCCAAGAATCAAAATGAAAAAAACTTGAGAGTTTTGGTGGAAATAAATGTTTTTTGTACTTATGCCTATTCTGCAAATGGAAACATGATGAGTTTTGTCAGATCACAATTCATCACTACTGGTAATTAATTTTACAAAGATCCATTTAGTGGGGAAAAAAATCCCACTAGTTCAACATGTGATTCAGTGCTTCATACTATGACTTTACTCTGGAGTAGTGAGAAAGTAAAGTTGTTTCTTTTGTTTCCAGCTTCCACTGTCTTTCACTGCACAAAACTATTCAGCATCCCATCACTGTAAACAGTGTAAGTAATGTACAGCACATGCTGATGATTATCCATATTTATTTTTACTTAAATTGAAGAAATGCTCAGCATCATCTCACCCATTCAAATATGTCACTCCCCATAGGTACACAAGAAGTTCACAAATGCAGCACCCTCAAAGCCACTTTATTCCAAACCTCTCAGGACAGCTTTGCATGCCTACAAGCAGCACACCCACAGAACCACATGATCACACTACAGTCTTCCTTCAGAGCTGAGCACAACTCTCCACTGTTTCAGCAAAACTATTGTTCACTGTCTGGTGTGCCCCCCTCCATTCACCTCCAAGTTGCTGGATTTTTAGCTCCAAGTTTGCATTTCACTGCCACTTTAGCACTTTTTTCCCACATCTTCCTAAAACACAAATAACTTGGAGACCAGTGATCTATTAGAATGATCACTGTTCATTTCTTCTTCCTCTTCTTCACTATTATCTTTGCCACACTAGAACTACGTAAAAAATCTGGGAGTACTTAAAATGTCCAGCTATGCATCTTATCATGCCTGGCTGAAACACAGAGCATGTGACCTTGTTTGTGAGATGTTAGGGGTATGCTTCCATCAGATACAGCATGGATATTATCAGTTAAACACATCCAGAACATGAAATATTAAAAAGTAATATTCTGAAGAGGCAATAAAAAAAATTAAGATTTTCCACAGAATTCTAATGTAAAGCCTTAAAAGTTACAAAGGAAATATAATATATACAATTCTTGTCACAGTTTCAAGTCAGGTGAGTTAATCACCTAAAATGGTTTTTTTTGAAGAGTATGTAATTCCAGCTTGGTTGTGCTCTTCTAATCAGTAAAAAAAAAAATCTGCAACTTCTCTCCTCTCAACTCAAGGGATAAAATCATCCAATAGGTAACTGAAATTTCCTAGAACACATAAAAACAAATACAAAAAGACAAGCCTAGCAATGCTTGCACTGCACCAGAAATCACAGCTATCTTACAATTCTCCAGAACGTCCGTGGTCCTTTTTTACTAATTATTAATACATTCCTTCCCCAGCTGAAGTATTTCACAATACCTGTTACATACTGAAATCCAGTGAAACAAATGTATCAGACAACAATGTAATGAGTAGGTTTTTTTCCCCTTACCTTTGAAGCTCTAAAACCATCCATCAGCTCTAGAATTTTGGATGGAAGTTTTGATGCACTCTGTGACACTCCATTCTGATTTTCCAAAGGTACTGTAAAACCAGTTCTGACAGCAGAAGTGTTTCCAGAAGTGTAAGCAGCTCCAGATGAACGCATCCCACTGTGGTCCAACTTACTAGCAGCTTTGTGCTCTGTGAAATTTGAAGATTCTCCATCGCTTAGGTTCTCAAAAGTGTCCACAGAAGGAATAGAGTCATACTTTTTATGTTGTATGTTATGTTTAGAGGGTGGATAGTACAACTCTGCTAGCTTTTTGCAAAAGTGATTTAGAGGAAATCCCACCACATTCAAGAAGTCTCCATGGACATACTCAACTAACATCCCACCAAGGGCCTGGATACCATATCCACCAGCCTTGTCCCTGAGGAAGAGAAAGCAAAACCAACAAAGATCTAATTAAGGTTAAGAGCAGAGATATCACAGAACACTAATAATACACCAGAACTGCAGAGGCTGGAATAAAGATTAGTGTACCTAAATTACAGGCAGATTAAATCTATTAGGAAGGCTCAACACTTCAATTTATAAATAACAAGATAAATATAAGGCTCAGTATTTCTACTACGGATGACGAGCCAAAGGTCTTGATGCTTCAGACAGTGCAACAGTCACCTAAGCAGCAGGTGACTGCAGTCGGAGTGTTGTCATAGGTTACCAAGTTGTGGCTACCAAAAAGGTAACAGTGTCACCAAGAACAACAGGGTCCCCGGGTCACCAGATGCATAATGACCCTCACCCAATTCCACAAGAGGCTGGAAAGCCTTTAGGTCCCAAAGGAGCTCAATAAAGATGACCTTTTAGAACTCAAATTATTACAGAATGCATCTTGCAGATTTCAGTCACAGGAATACCTAAAATGAGGATTGGGAAGACAGGACTTCCTTAGTAAAGAGCAACCTATTCAAATAAGATCCACTACTCTATTTAGCCCTATCCATCCATCTCTTGTGCAACCATCTGAGACAGAACAGAGCTGTAGTTCACAACACTGTGCTCTTAGATGTCATGGTAATGCTGGTAATTTGGCACGGGAATGTATGTACACAAAAACTAACCCTGGAAATCTAATTTGTCTTTAGGTGTAATTATGCAAATTCCACAGATTAGAATGGAAATATATACAAGTCAGATAAGCTGCAGGAGACCCAACAATTTTACTGTTCTCATACAAGGAACAAGACAGTTAAAAGTATGTTTCCTACATAACAGCAGAATCTGAAAGCCTACGTCAGCAAGCTTAGAAACCAAAGGTCAGTCACTCTCAGATCTATTAATTTAAGGTAGTATGGAATTACATAAATTGCTTGAGAAAGAAGGTCACTACACAAAAAAATTATTACTAATTTTTTCATCTTAGATTTGATCAGAAACAGCTCTTTATTTTTAGTACTTACCTCTCAATTCCCTTTCTAATAGCATGCTAAAACAAACAGAGGAATCAGTATACGAGCAAGTAGGATTTTCTGAATTGCTATAAATTGTGGAATAGGAATTTTCCTTTAATCTTGCTTTGTCAGCACTACCTTATAACTTTGTCATTGTTTAAATTATTTTTTCTTTTATAATATTTTTATGATTTACATAAACTAAATTAGGAATATTATAATGACTAAAATGTCTTTTCATATTTCAATGTAAGTTATAGTTATTTTGGTATATGCTTACAGGTAGGCAAAAAACATTATAACTATCAAAAGCAGCAGTATCATACTCCCAGCAAGAAGATTAACAGAAATGGCTACATATTTATTTTTCTACAACACTTTATGTTCTGGATTTGGATCCTAAAAAGAACATTTACATTCTATATTTTATTCCTTATGTGAAACTGTAGAGTTGAAGGCTCTGTCATCACCTCCTTCCTAGACTGCAGTACAGTCCTTTGGTTTTACTGCCATCAGACGAGAGCTACTAAAACCACAGCAGTTTTCAGGCTAGCAGTTGTAAGCAGAGACAGAAAGTTGTTCACAAGGGAAAGATTACAAAATAAAAAGCTGGGCCAAAGTCTATTCATCATACAAGCCCAAAACAGTGGGGATTACTGTGGTACAGCCTTCTTTCTACAGATACACAGAAAAAGAAGAGACAGTGCCTGCAAGGAGAAAATCCTTGGTTAGAAAAGAGGAACAGGAATGAAACAAAAAGCTAAACATCTTTCTGAAGCCAAAATTTGAGGGTTTTTATAGCCTCATCACAGACTACCTTGAGACAGCAATTCCCCCTCCTTCCGTACCCATACTTTACATCAGCTATGTATTTCTAGTATTACTCTCTGTCACCAGTGATTGACTTAAATACCATATGCCAATTTTCTTCTTCATTCCCATCAAGAACCATCACTGTCATCTTCTTGTCACTTCTCCAGAGATGACAAGATTACTTCAGACTCCTGTAACTGGAAGTGGATGAAGGAAGGTGCAATAAAGTATTGCACATCTGAGTATGGACTATACTGCACATGGTACACTTTTTCTTGCTAGAAAAAGAACTCAATTTAATCCTCAAGAGAGCTAGCCATTTTTCTTTTATTTTTTCATGTGATTATCAAGTCTTGTATTATTTCAGAAAATTATTTTGCCATGTAATTAAAAAAAAAGAAGGAATGGTCACTTTTTGTTTAGAAAAACCTATATGCATAGAACTGTGTAACCTGTATGAGTGGACATGGAGGAGGGAACAAAAATGACCAAAAAACCAGTGCTGTGAGATATTTTTCTTTACTGAATTTTGCAAAATTTATAGGACACTGTGTTTAGTAGCTCCTTTTCAAAGTCAGAACAAGTGCTTTCTATTATATAAACATAATAGGAACATATATACACAGGATTATATAAACAAAGATCAATTTGCTTCAGCCTCAGAGAATAATAAAATACATTCTCTGAACCTTTGGTCCTTGAGAAACCCTTGATGTCACACTCCTTTCTAGGAGAATGAACAGAACAACCCAGTCCTGCTCGTGAGCCATTTTGGTGCAGCAAAGTACTGCTAAAGATATTTGCTTCCAGAGGAAATACTCAGAATATTCCAAAACAATTTTCAACCTCATATTCTTTCTAAAAATCCATGGTAATTTCTCCTTCAAGCTGCAGCTTTATGGCCCACTAAATCTAAACATTGTACTAACTAGCATAGTAAACATCACCTTCCAAAAACCGATGCAGGAATTTATTACAAGCTGCAGTCTTGCCAAAACATTGTCTCCATATAATCCAATTTAAAAATCAGTCTATTCAATAAGCTGTGAACCTTACATGTTCACAAAGTACGCTTCATTTACACATAATCATTGAAGTATATCCAAAGTCCACAGTGCTTTCTTTTCCCCAGTAAAACGTGGCTTTATTGTTTTATAGCACAAATGAGTTTAAAAACCACCACAATTTCTTACATGGTCAGAATTGAAGCTACAGGGACAAAAGTTCACATCAAGTCACCTGATATGCAGTCCATAGTGCTAACTATGCCTTCAGGCAGGCCCAGCTAACACAAAGGGAAGACAAATTCCTTTCCCTTGCTGTCTCCATATAAGTACTTTTTTTTTTAAAGCAATCTAGTGAACTTCATTTTAGGACTAGTAACTAGGCATTCTGTTCTCATCCTCTTTCTTCCATGGAATAGCTCTTGTCTGGTATATTGTTTTTGCAAATGTTGCCTATATAGATCAGTAACTATATTACCAGTGTAGCAGAAACGCATAAACTGAAGGACAATTTTGACACAGCAACACACACAAACTGTGTATTCACTTTTCACAAGGATAAGTAAAAATTAAGCTGGTGTTCCTTGCATTAGAGCAGTGATTTTGATAAACTAAATACACCAAGTTCTAGCTTTCTCCCAATACAGTTCCATGATGCCCTGATTATCCAACACTAACTCTTTTCACCTGTCTGTAATGAACTATGAATGGTCTTGGACACTGAAGATCCCTGAATGCCTCTGCTAACTATTGCACAAGTGCTTGCTTAATCCAGAGTATTTCAAGTCTTCACTTTTCAAATTCATTAGGGTTCTAAAAAGGTAGCTCACTTTCACTGGAAAAATGACACCTTTACACAAGAACAAAAGAGTAAGTGCCCTTGCATCACTGATACTATCATTTCTCATACACATAGGACAAAATTTCACAGAACACAGACAATGTTTTACACTGGCTTAATAATGTACCCTAAGGCCTATTCTCAAGTGTTGTGTGGTGGCATCAGGGCCTTACTTACATGGGCTCCCCACTGTCAATGTACTCCCATAAGAGCTCTTCAGACAGCTCAGAAAATTTTACTTTAGTCTCCTCATAGAAATCGGTGATTTCCACCTCTAGCTGATTGTCTACAGAAAGAAAAAGGTCTTATTAGAAACAGGAATTGTAGTTTAGAGAGCATAACATCTAGGTTGTATTTCTTAATCATCTGACAATTTTGCTTGAGAAAAGTTAAATATATTGCACAGATGTATGTCTTCAGGGACAGTAGATTCAACTTTCCCAAAACAGAAAGAGTCTGCATTTTCAACCTCTGCAGTCCTGTCTCAGGGATTACAGACTGCTCTTCCTGTATGGAATATACTCTTAAATTAACAATGCTTACACAAAGCTATTTATGGATGCTGCCATACACACCCAAAAGAAGGTTACAACCACCCTTTCAACTTTATGAGTGTTGTCAAAGAACTCTTAACATATCAGAGTTCAACACGTAGCTGTCATAAAAGTGGGTACGTGCAGCTGCACCTGCACTTCAGACTTGGGTATCCAGCAGTCCCATCAAGAACCATCGCCATCATCTACCTATCATTGCTGAAGAGATGCCAATATTATTTCAGACTTCTGTAGCTGAAAGTGGATGAGGGAAAGTGCAATAAAGTACTGCAGACCTGGGTATGGACCCTGCTGTCACTGCAGACAGAGGCTTTTCCAAAACATGTTCAAAAGGTAACAGCCTTGCACAGATGAGTGTGCACATTGCAGATTATTAGCTCTCTCTACTCTTTGCTATAAACACCAAGCAACTCCCATTACCACAGTTCTGGTAGCAGTGGAAATGCTTGAGGAGGAGTAAGAAATATCTACAGTACAGACTAAAGGAAGAATGCTAACCAATTTCTAATATGATAGTGTGAAGCCCAAACAAAATAAGAAAATCGGTGCATATGAAGACAGATTACCATGTCTTTCAGTATTGATAACAAATTCTAGTAAAAAAATTTCATCTTTAGCAAGTTAAAAAGCACATTGTAATTATAAACTGTAAATACAGTTTATAGTAATTCCACAAAACTGTTCTATTGATTGCATCTCTTGGGGAATCTACAGACTAATGGTACATTGCTATTCATCTGACTGAACTGCAGTTCAAATTTGTCCACTTCAAATGATATGTGCTGTTACAGTATCACTACTACAGCTGGACACACTTAACCTTCTTCCTAGAGTAAAGAGTTAAAGGTGTTATTTACATTCCTGGGTTGTTCACAGGAACATGCCCTTGGTAACATGTTTTATTTCTTTTGCAGCAGCTCTCCCTCTACTGTACTAGCATATTAGCAGTACTGCAATATTAACTTTAATTCCATTTTACAAGAGTTAAGAGCAACCACTCCAGAAAAGATTAAAAACTGTTAATTTCTGTACATAAAGACTACGTCCAGCAAAATGTCTGCAAAAGCTCTACTATAAGACTATTGGCACAACTATCAGACAATGCCCTTCAAACACTATTAATGGTACAGTTTCCACAAAAATGACTTACTTTCTCTATAAATTATGCAATAAGGAAGACTGGTGTATCTCTCTCTACAGTTTCTTAACAGTCTGAGGCATTAAACCCCAACTGGCCTAAGCACAACACAGAATGAAGCTGATATGGATCACATTCAGCTCAGCCTCACAGTCTGTAGTACCTTACCTGAATTTAATTTAGAGTATTCCACCACTTACACTAGCCTTCCAATTAGTCTCACAGCTTTCAGAGACAGTATTTCTGAACTCCATTGTCTTGTCGCTTTCCCTTCTGTGTGAAAACTGAATACAGGAAGAAGGCTGGCTTTTGTGGGGAGACTTTAATTTATATTTTGATAAGGTAGTTCTTGAGCAGAAAACCAATTCAGACTGTATATGAAACATTTTCATCCTGTTTCTTTACTTGTACAAGCTATCATGAAAGTAATTTTTAATACAAATACTGAGTTGTAATAAAATGACACGTACCTTTACTGTGGCAGTGTATAATAGCCACTCCTGTAAAAACACTGTGCTCTTTCCCATTTAACCTGTCAGGCAAAAAATGTCCATTAAGCAACAGTCTTATGAAATGTTCTACATGAATATATTGCTACAGCCTGAGAAGCAGACCATTACATTAATGTATCACTCAATGGATCTGACATGTATCCTAAACAAATAAATTTTATTTCAGGATCACTGAAAAGATAATGGGAAAACAAACAAAAAATAACCACATAAAAACCACTACTGCAGTCATTTCAAGTCTCCAAAATACCACTTGTATAAGAATAGTCCATGGTATCAGCTCATTCACTATACATCAGAAAAGTGACTATTTCAAATGCATTAAAAAAGGCCAGTTGGCATAAATTCTACTGTTAGGGCCATCTTCACTGAAAGCTGGCTATAAATAGCTAGGTGATGTAACTCAACATGTAATAGGGAACTAGAGCATATGTTCTCATTTCATCCAGACTGGTCCCCAGAGATCCCATGGCAAGTCAGAGTGCGGAGGAAGAGCACAGATTCCCTTACCCGTCTCTCTATTGTAGCAGCTCCAGAGTGCCACGCTGTGGCGGATTAGTTCTGAGGACTTTATTATCTGCTGCGTAAGCAACACATGTATAATAGCAAGGGATTGTGAATCTTTGAAGAGACTATTTAAGGAATAATCTCATAAAGATTAGCCAGGATATTTCTGGATGAGATCAGAAGCATCTCACATGCTCTGTTCCCCACGAGATTCCACACCAAACTGTAAGGTGAAACTGTGTGAAAATTTTCACCTGACACCTTGGATATATGCAAAGATGCATCATCTTGTCTGTCTTTTGTCCTGGAGTTCTAAAAAGCTAAATATTAAGTGCTTTTCATATCCCTAATTAAGAGATTGACCTACTAAACTTAAAACAAACAAAACAAAACCCCAAAAAATTTTCAAGTATCCCTTTTGTGGAACTGTTTTGAGAATCTAATGGATGGAGAAATTGCATCTTCAAATTTTGTATCTTACTTAAAACTACAGACCTTGATAGCATCCTGTAGGCATCTTGCTTATCAACTGGTTTCTCCAGGATCTGCTCATCCACAGACTAAAACAGAAAAATAGAATGAGTGTGCTGCTTTTTCTCACATCTCAAAAACTGAGGTCAGAAATTATGTTCATATCATGATTTCAGCCAGGGCTTCAAACCTGAGTCTACTGAGTATAGCAAGAAGCACAGACACTTTGGTAGAACAGGTAATTTAGTGTCAAGCATGTGCTTGCCATACTCTATCCTCCAATGGCTACACCTCTCAAACAAAAGGATTATTCAGCTTTTTCTGTCCTTAACATTCCACTGTCTCTGTGAAGATGTCAGGTACAAAGTGACATCCATCTACAAGGCTCAGCACAGAACTGTTCACATGATCTGGACTTCCTGACAGACAACTCACCTGAGAACAGAATTTCCACTACATATTAGAAGATCCAAAGCAATATTTATGACTGTATTAGTGTCCCCAAAACCAGCAGCAAATCTTCTAGTTCTCAAGAGTTCAAAAATTACCTCATTGGGGAAAAAAAGCCCTAAAAGCCACATCAACACACCCCAAAAAGATGTATCATAATGCAGGTGTAACTTCACAGTGAAGGCAGTTTTCAAACTTAAACCTAAAGATACAAGTATTTTCTACATTTGTCATAAATTAAAATAATGCTAAATCACTAAAGACTTCTTACCACAATAGTGTCTGCTCCTATGACAACATCAGGTGTTCTCATATGCTTCTGCAAAAGCATAAGAAAGAAGGCATTTGTCAGAAGATGCAAAGAGAACAAAATCTTTCAAGACATAAGGTGAGAAAATAGCAGTTTACTGGTTTAGAAGTAAGGTTCTACACTAACCTTTAAACAAGACACCATTTCTCCTTTTGCACTGTTTGCAAAATAGTAAACGTTTATATCACCATAAAAGTGAGGCTCGAGCACACCATTCTCAAGCCACAAATTTGCCCAAATATGTTACTGATGAAAAAATGCATCCAGAAAATAAAGTGCATTCTCAAAAGTCAATCTGGTCTTCAAGGTGGAAAACAATTCCTTTAAAGAACTGCCTAGCACTTGGAAACCAGAGAATACAGCCCTTGAGGATCATTTCTCCAAGCAAAATTTTACTGAAAAATAAATCCCCTTTTTTTAGCTACACTTTGTCTTTTCCTCTTAAAGGGGAACACAATCTATTTTTTAAAATATGAGAAGTAGCGATATATAAAAATTCCTTGTAAACAGTACCTGTCCTTATAGCTATGTTTTGATTTACCTGCATATTATAAGGTATACTGCTGTTACTTATCACAGTGTGACATGAAACCTGTCTGTGTGACCATTATAATAAAACATTTACAAGGAGGCAATTCTTCTAGACAAAGACTTGATGTGCTCTAAATTGTTTAATGATATCTAGAATTAGTTCTACTAATTCCTGTATGAAGAAGCATTTTGAAATCCACTGAACCAGCATTATCACCAGCACAGTGATTTTGCAATAAAAGCCCAAAGTGAGTAATTTAGAGGTTGGGTTTAAAATCCATTCTCCTATGCTGTACCATTGTCTGGAAAGTAGTTGACAGAAAACTGGGTAACGATTTACACTGGAGATCATGCAATATTTGCTTTGAAGAATGGTGACATCTGGCAACAGTGTTAATTTAAAGTGTTCAACACTCCTTTTCTGCCGCTAGAATAGGATCAGCAAACACCCCTCTCTTTCAGAGCTATATTATTAAGAAAATATTATGGTCCATTTTGTGAGATTTAATCTGCTCAACTTTTGAATAGGTTCTGGTAGCAAGCCTTATGTGAGCCTTATGTAGCAAGCCTCTTGTGAGCCTTATGTGTTCAAACAGTGATCACAGCCAAGGGCATAAGTCAAACACCACAGAAAGTGTAAGTTGCATCACTGATTTTGATAAAATTTAGGATTCAAAATGGATGCTTTGTCTAACAGAATCTAAAATGATATAAACTTCTCCCTTCTTAAAATTAGATAGGCCAATTCTGTTTTAAAACATTCTGGACAAATAAAAAGTAATTTTTTTCTGCTTTCCTCCTGTACACACAATTTCTGAGCTATTCTTGTCACTCCTTCAGTGAAAGCTACAGCAAAGCACTGGAATCACATCATCATTTTTCTGTGGAGTCTGTCTCCACAATCAACAAATGTGTGGAATGAGATCAGCCACAGACCTGACTGTTCAAAAAAATATGGAATATGCATCCCATACAAGACTAGGTATGATGCTGACAAAAGATGCAGGCCACTTCAGTTTGTGGAAAGCCTGAACTGCAGGCATTAGACTTCTGATTAGGCAATTTCAAGACACCATCTTTCACAAATGACAGGAAAACATCCATCAGCCTCCAGTGGAGAAAAAGGACTCAGGGATCACTTAAGCAGTGCAAGCAAATTAAATCACAGTAATATGCACCACCTAAAGACAAAAAGCTCATTGCAGTAATAGTTAGTAACTTACTACATGCATTCTGTTTGCTACTTCAAGAGCTTTCTGTTTTGCTGTTTCCACAGCATACTCGTAAGGTGCTGTAAAAGATGACTTCTCTAGTGTCTCCTTAAACCAGGATGGAACCACCTCAAACCGCAGACCCTGTAACACAGGAAAGTGATGCAGTCAATCCAACCTCATTATAAAACATTGCTCCCAAGGCATATTAAGCAAATTTGACATCTGCTTTTTACACATTAACACATCTCCCCTCCCCAAACACACATGGAAAAAATCCCCCAGTGCTTCTATCAGTGCTTAGTGCATACATATTCTTTGCATACAATCTAAAACAGAACAATCAGAACTTGGAAATTGGTGTGTATATTTGATTTTGCCCTTATTTATTGGAACCTAATCACATTAGTAATTTCATTATTCTTTTCATATAAAAACTAACATTATAAGCTTACACACTTCATAAACAGAGTAAAAAAATACTACTGGATTTTTAAAATTTAATTGCATAGCACTTTACCCATGCAACAGCAGTGCACATTCTTACAGGAGCTTTACTGCACTTTATATGTCCTTACACACGATAAGCAGAAAACAAAATCAGACAGTTTCTGTTTGGTTTTGTCAAATAATGCCCAACTATTCTTCCAACTTTTTGCTCTAGGTTACACTTGTACATTTACTGCACTCAGCAGGCATGTATGTTTCTAATAACTTAGTGCATGACTGAACCTCGGTGCTCCTCCACACATCCGTATTTTGAAGCTATTTCTTCCACTTTAGTTCAATGTATCGGGAGAATTATTAAGAATAGTAATACTAAGCAAGCTAAGTTCGATAGGTAATACCCAAGTGCTACTCAAAAGCTTCCAGCAGCCCACCCAGTGAGGCCGACACGTTCCTCTGGAGGGACTGAACAGTCTCAATGATAGGTTACGGCCTCCTTTGCTCTGCACTAATGCATTTCAGAAAGAACACATGTCCTTTACTGCCCCGCTCCCCTCCCACTGCTCTCACGGAGCGGCCGGGCCGGGAGGCGTCGGGCCCCGCA
>NW_005054342.1:3313066-3315135 GCF_000277835.1 Geospiza fortis | reverse complement strand
CAGGGAGGGCAGGGTTGCAGCTGTCCCGGTCATCCCCTGTGCACCAGCTGACAGCAGCCTTGAAACACAGAGTCGGTCAGATTGGAAAGGACTTCTGAGATAGAATCCAGCTTATGACTGCACACCACCGATAGACCATGACACTAGTCCAGCTTTTCCTTAAATACTTCAAGGGATAGTGACCCCACCTTCTCTTTGGGCATTCCATTCCAATATCCAATCAGTCCGTTTGTGAAGAGATTCTTCCCTCTGTCCAACCTAAACCTCTCCTGGCACAGCTTTAGGCTGTTTCCTTTTGTCCTGTCGCTGGTTGCCTGGGAGAAGAGGCTGGCCACTGCCTGGCTACAGCCTCCTTTCAGGTGGTTCTAGAGAGTGATGAAGTCCCCCCTGAACCTCCTTTTTTCCATGCTTTTCACCATTGCCCTTATCTGGATCCACTCCATCACCTCAATGTCCTTCCTGAATGGAGGGGTGCAGAACTGGACACAGTACTCGAGAGGTGGCCTCACCAGTGCTCACATCATGTGTAATGTCCCATCCCTTCTGCTCCCCTAATGCTGGCATGAAGTATGTGGGAAAGAAGTGTTACCACTTTTTCTTAGCTCAGAAGGAGCCCTAACATAAGAAGGACATGAAAGTGTTGGAGCAAGTCCAGAGGAGGCCATGAAGTTGATCACAACTGGAGCACTGGATGCCAGTGGAGCTGGATCAGAGCTCTGCTATGAGGAGGGCTGGGAAAGCTGGAGCTGTTCTGCCTGGAGAAGGTTTCATGGAGACCTCATAAGAACCTTTTAGCATCTGAAGGGCAAAAACAGGGAAGTCAGAGAGGGACTTTTCACAACGGCATGTAGTGATAGGATGAGAAGTAATGGGTACAAACTGAAAGAGGGGAAATTTAGGTTAGGCATTTGGAAGAATCTTTGAGGACCCATAACATTCTACGATGCTGTGACTCTGTTTTCATCATCACCTGTTGCATTTTCGTCAAACTTTAAATATCCCCTCTTTGGCCTTTTAAATGAAAAAGTAGAAAAAGTAGTAGAAAAATATCATAAAAACTCAGATTGCTTTCAAATAGTGTGATGCTGCATGCTTTCTCAGTTGGCTTGGAAGAAAGTGAAATCTATCCTCCAGCATTAAAAATATGTCCAGTCATTAAAACAGCCGTTTGCATTCCATATTCAGATCTTTTGACACCTGTCTCATGGACCGTGTGTTTCATTTGCGGAGCCAGGCTCTTCTTGGTGGTGCCAAGCAATAGCAAGAGGCAATAGGCAGAAACTGATGCTCAGGAGCTTTCACCTCAGTATGGGGAAGAAGTTTAGTGTGCAGTTGACCATGCACTGGGACAGGCTGCGCAGAGCGATTGTGATGTCTCCCACATTGGAGATACTGAAGAACCATGTGTACACAATCCAGTGCAATGTGCTTTAGGATGGCCCTGTTTGAACAAGGAAGTTGGACCCGATGATCACTTCCAATTCCCATTCTGTGATTCCGTGGTTTGTGTTAAGGGTTGCCAAATCTGACAGCTCAGTGGAGGTGAGACTGCCACAGCCCCATGACCCAGCTGCCCCCAGCAGCAGGGCTGAGCATGAGTTCCATTGCCAGCAGGCTGACATGGACACACTGTATGGCACGTGTACTTGGAGACATGGAAAACCACCTGGAGCAACACAGACAGGGACACTAAGAACTCACACAGGCACAAACACCACCAGGTTCTTTATTCCCCTCTGGCTGATCAGGATGAAAAACTTTTTTGTATGCACACACATTCCCCTACCTACCTATCATATATGTGGATCCCCCAGTAGCACAGCTTGGACAGGGCTCCTGTGGCACCTGGAGGGGTTGGGACAGGGAAATTTGTTGGCCTCGTGGGGCTGCTGGGACTCCCCTCAGTCTTGGGCCTCCTGCTCCTATCATGGTGCATGGGGATCAGCCATTTGTCACCATAACCTGACAGGTTGTATATCATCCTAGCTACAAGGATTTAAAGCTTGAAATTTGATTTTTTTATTTTTTATTTTTAGTGGAGATGATGACTTGAGAGCAGAATTGAAAAT
>NW_005054342.1:3285481-3313025 GCF_000277835.1 Geospiza fortis | reverse complement strand
TTATGCTGAATTGAAAACAGAAATAAAGATTTAGATTAAGTACACCTGTGAATGTAGACAGCTGTGCTCTGCATATCCATAATACTGAATATAGTTCTGGGATATCTGGAGAGTCAGTGAGGAAAATAGGGCCTGTGTGAAAAAGGAATAGTGTATGCTTGTCAGAACAAATTCACTGTTCCTTTTTCAGGGCTGTGAAGTGTGACACTGCTCCTTGCAAATGACAGGTCTGAAAGATATTGCAGAAATGAAAGCCATAGTATCTTTCTTATGTTACCAATATAATTTTTGATGGAATAAAAGGAAAAGGATCTCATCAAGTAGCAGAAGCTTATGTTTCCCAGCACACATCAGAAAAGAGTTATTCCTGTGGGAAAAAATATTACAGCCCTGCAAGTTTAACATAAATGTAAATCCTAATATATGTACATCTTCAATGTGACTGCATTACTAACCAAAGAAAGGGAAATTGCAATTGTATGGGTGTTCCTAGAACCCGGGACATTTTTCTTATCTAGTCATCTTTCTATACTATGCCTTGCTTTGTGCTGAATATAAGCAAGCATAATAAACTAAAATCAGACACTCCAGAGGACTAAGATGATAATGCAAAGGTTTATATATCAAATCAACAGACCAAATTTTCTTTTCCTCATTTTATTCAGTCTTCCAATATAGTTTGGCCCTCATAGCAACAGAGCAGTGAAGCTATGACTCCATCCCAATCTGTGTGTATGAGTAAAGGAAAGACTTGAGATGAAAGAACACCTGTCCCTGGCAGCTTCTTTTGAGAGAGAGGAACAAGGACACATTGTCTCTAGACACCTGTAGAGCCTTTAGAGATGCACCCAACATAACTCCTCTTTCTTAGGTGTGGCATCCCATTAACTCAAGAGTAAAACAAGCCTGATTTGTTTCCCTTAACTGAATTCTGCTTTGCACAACAGACTTTTTGAAACTTGAACAAATAAATGGGAAATATGTGGAATTTCTATATGTTTTCCGTGAAAGTTAAGAAAATGCCCAAAACTAGAGAGCACCAAAAGAGGTTTTTACTTGAAGAAAATGAGATGTGGCTCTTGGATTATTATTTTTAAGGAGTGGTAATTACTAAATCTGTTATTCTGTTAAACTTACATGGCAAATGTTGTTTTTGTTCATTTACAAGACAAAACCACAAATCTGTTGAAATACATATTTTCATTTTCCATCTTTATATGTTATTTCTGCTGGTCCAAATGTCAAGCTGTGAGAAAAGCTGAACCACATCACATAAGCTACCATGTCTGGGAGAGGTTTGGCAGAGAGCTGTTAACTGCTCCACGGCAGCCTCGCAAGCCAGGCACAGAGAGTGTGAGGCTGCAGCGAGCTGACCGAGGGGAGATCAATGACACCAGCAGTTATCAGAAAAGTTTGTGTCGTGGCTGACTGTGCTAGTCAAAGATTAAGCTTGTCCAAGGTTGGTTATGAAACTATTGACTTTTTCAAATATCCAAAGTATTTTGAGCAGAAGCAAACAGCAGTTAAAACTCTGAACTGCAGAGACCTCAATACTTTTGTTCTGGATTTCTCTGCTTTTCTGTCTAGGCATTTACTTGGTGGCTATGACAGTAACACCTTCAAGCATGCAAAAAGCACTGTGATGATTAAGTTCTTGTGCCTACTTTTGTGTGTATTGTGATGAGTGTATTAGTTGCCTGAGCTACCTGTGCAAGCACAGGGTCATCTTGTTTGGGGAACAATGCATTACCATTGTGAGGAAATTAGTGAACCCTAGGGGCTTAGCTATAAAGTTTCTATGAAGGGAATGAGCATTTCACCTTTCACAGGGCGGCTTGACTTTTCTAGGAAAACCTCATCAATTCAAAGAGCTCACACTTATGTTTTTCAATGAACCTTTTTCTGCTACTGAAATCCTTGCCATGGTATAATGTGTCTGCCTAACTTGTGAAGTAATTAATACATCTTGTTTCTGTTGCTGTAGGGGAAAAGATCTTTAGTTGTTTGCAGATTGATTTCATCAGCTAATCGTCAGTAACTCTGTTTAAAATCATGATGTCATTTAACATTCTCCGTCCTATATTTTATTTTTGTCTTTTTGTATACAGCTTGTATTTAGCTGGCAGATGCCCTAGATTTCTTTCACAGTCTTATTGCTTAGCTCTGTGTTCTCATAAGCCATTTTTAAGAATCCCTATCAATTTGCAGCTCAGGTACAAATGCTCCTTCCTCCTCTTCTGTCCAGCTTGGAAGGCCTGTAATATCTCAATGTCTCTAGGTGATCACTTCCCAGAATTTCCTTTCTATTTGAAGTAAAGTAGTACTACAATCGTATGGAGACATTTTGTGGAGACCAGAGGAAGTCAGATTAAATAAGATTTAAATACGCTGTAGGATAAAGGCCGTAGGATACGTCATGTCCCTGTAAATATTTAAACACATACTTAATGTGAAGATCTTTGTCTTCACAGCATAGTTATCAAAAGACATCATACCTTGAGAAGAAACTTCACAACTGCTGAGAGAGTGCAGTATAACTAGTACCAGAAGAATACCAACCCATTTGTCAGGCAGCTCCATGCCCATCTCCTGGGACAAGGAAAGCAGCAGCTACAACAAACATGGATATAGCAGTGCTCAGGGGCAGGACATGGCCATTCACAAAGCAGCTTTAAACAATACAGAAATCATTATCCAAGCCCCAAAGAGTCATCCTTGGCCAGCACATTTAAATAGTGTAAAAAGTATCATTCCAAGAATAATTGAAGAAAGAATGTTAGGAATTCAAACTAACTTTGCTTTTGGCCTCTGCCACAGAAAACGTGTTGTAAATTGGAGAAACCTAGAGCCTTGAAAAAAATTCAATGTGAAGACAACTAAATCCTAGTAAGAGGACCAGAGTATGACAGATTTTTTGCCTGTGCTGCCAGGTCCACAGCAGCGACACAAGATAGAAGAAATAAAAGAATGCTTCCTTCCTTCTAGTTTCTACCTGATATCAAATAAGTGCTATATCCTCCTCCAGTATAAAGTGGAATGCTGCAAGCACATCCTGATTTACATGACATAGAAGCAGCATTACAGTTACAACAGTACCAATGCTGACTTTCCCAGCTGGTGCCATAGCCAGTGTCTGCTGCTGAGAGCAACTTCTGGTCTGCGGATTTCTTTCTCCATGCTGTGAGCTTGAGGCCAACAAGCAGCCTCAGAAGGGAAGACTAGTCAGAGTCTAATAACCCTGTAGTCCCTGGGACAGGAGGATAAGTGTTTGCTGACAGCATCCCTTGATATCTGTGTGCTTGTGTGTTTGACAGCCAGTGGATTATATTGAATCCATGAGCCTCTCTTGAAGTCATATGTCTGGTTTTTGCTGCACATGCAGATTCCACCTCTAATCTCAGCATTGCCTCAGTCTCACTTCAATTAGCACTAACAACCACTAGACAAAAAGAAGCTGTGTATCAGACTATAAAAACCACTGGTTCTGTGTTATTTAAATTTGAAAAATACATAAACAAGTACATAAAATATTTTGGGGGAAATTATGTGCATATACATAATATATCTATTATATATGCATCATGCACATGTTATCTATGTGATGTAAGATACAAATATATAGTTGCCTGACTGAAAATAGGTCTCCTGTCTTATTGTACCGTATAATGATAGCTGCAAAGACAATGGCATGAAATTAGGGAAACTTAAAATAAGGTGTGGAGAAGAGAATATTAATTTGCTCACTGTAATCCCAGCTTTTCCAGAAAAAAACTTCAAAGGCTCCGAGGTGAAGAGCATCTTGGAGCTCTTATATTTATTTTCTGAATCTCCACCGGAGGGCAGTGCGTCCCGTCTTTTCCCTACGTGTTTGATCACGACCCCTAACTTTCAAGTACCTCTAAAATGCTGTAACTTCTAAGAACTTAAGGCCACACACCCCAAACGCTCATATTCCTAATTTTAATTTTAATTTTAAGGACTACATAACAGAACAGCTTCAGGCCATTCTATCGGGTCCTGTCACTGGTGACCACAGAGAAGAGGTCAGTGCCTGCCCCTCCCCTTGCTCTCGAGAGAAAGGCAAGAGGACCTCGGAACCTCCATGAGGTCTCCTCTCAGAGTCGTCTTCTCCAGGCTGAGCAATGGATGCACGTGTGTGTGTGCAGATGTGTACTTTTAGGGACAGTCAGAGCTAATGTGAATGGCAATATGTCTAGCAATATCTTGAAAGAGATGCATTGAGATTGGAGGGATAAAGAGACACTATAAGCATGCGAAGAAGTGCTAAGATATGATTGCCAAAGATCTTAAGGGTCATTCAGCAAATTTTCATGGTTGTAAGAATAGGAATAATTCTACCCCATGAAATAAATACCTTTATTGACTATGGAAATAAACACTGTCAGTCTTCTGTCTTCCATCATCTCAATTTTATCAGATGAATCAAGTGAAGAACACTTTTTTTGTACTCATTTAGGGGGTTTTAAAAATCTCAAACATATGGACACTTTATGTGAAAGTTTACAGAGAAATTTGCCTTACTCATCAGAACGGGGTGGCATACCAATGCATTCTCCATATACTATGGAATGCAAGATGAAATAGGGAAAGGAAAAAAATACCAGCATGTTGACAATAATAAGGAACTGAGGAAACCAAGTCAGAGGTGTGGTGCTGAAACTTTTTGAGTGAGAAAAAGCCATTGTACTTCATAGAGAGTTTCAAATTGAGAAGATGGACAGACTTTTTTGAGGTAAATAACAGGAAGAGACTTTAGTTTATACATTAACTTATATATTTTCCTTTATTTTCTGGAGCCGTGTGAGTTTTGGGAGATAAGAAAGACCCACAGCCTATTTGAGGGATCCTCAGGAATATTATTTTAACCTGCTGTTACAAGCATGAAAATGGCAAATTCAAAAACAGCTGTCAAGAAGAAGATGGTAACAGCTGTGGGATACCAATATTTTTTTTGTAGTGATTGTCTACAGAGAGATCTACTGACATCTGGATGTCTGAATGCAATCAAAAACCAAAGCAGATATTGCTTAGGAAATGAAGGAGACAGTCACCAGTCATCATGAGTGCTTCCAAACAATAAGATGCTTAGGGCAACACTTGATCAGGTAAGTTACACCTTTTGTGCATGGCAAGCCCACATTTCAAGAGGTTTGAGTCACTCTGTGAGATGTTTGTTCTGTATCTCAATAGTGTTTGTTTGTCTGTTAATCACATTTCTTTCCTTACAGCAGAGGTCTGGAGATTTACTGCTGCTCCCAGCTTTTCTGATGAACAGGCGACATGTTTCTAAAATGAAAGTGGCTGTTTATGAAAAAACTATTTACAGACATTCTCTAACTGCAGATAGCCTAGTGCAGAAACTGACTTCCTGTGTCTCTCTGCAGACACCTAAAGTATTTCTCTGCCCAGCTGCCACAGAAGTTACTTCTTTAATCCTTCTTCCATTTTCTATTTATACTTCGTATAAGTCTGTTGTCCTTTCCCCTTTGATAAAGCTGCTCAGGTACACAGCAGATGAGAAAAACCTTTAAATTTCCTGAGATTTAAGGCACTCGACAAAACACATCTCCATTTTCCTGGTACTTCACCGTACCAAACAACTGCAGTTAAGATTGTGGAACATACTAGGAAAAGCTCCAAAGGACAATTAGCCTGGGAAGCTCTCAGTAGGACAATGGCACTTTTCTTTCTGCAAACTGGGGCATGCCAGAGCCAGGTCATGCAGAAACTGGGGAAAGAGAACCATCAGTGTCCCTGTGCTGAAAATCTCTGCAGAAGAAAAAGTCTGAGTGCAAGACATCATCCTGAGATAAGATAGTCAAGAAGGGAGTTGAGTTATTTATTTATGCTAAAAGCTAGAAAGGTAATCTGTCTGGCAGCTCTGAACTTCATGTTTTATAATTAAAGATGCTTGAGAATCTCCTCATTTGATAACATATTCCAGCTGTTTAGACTTCAAGGAAAAATACTAGAAGACTTGCAACTAAGTCATGAAAGACCAGGAGTTCAGTGGCAGTCCAGACTTCAGTTATGCAGGGTTGTGGTGGTTTTTTTTTGGTCTAATAAAAAAGAAAGCTTAAAAAAGATATTTCAACTAAGCATTATGCTGTACTCTGTTATGCACTACATAATTATACTTTATATGTTCAAGAAGAAAACAATTACTTGCAAAAACTTAATCCAGAATGAAAGTAATCCAAATATATCAAATTTATTAGTATGACTGAAATCTTGCTCTCAGTAACTCCTTTTGAGACTATGAACTGTGGCATAAATGAAGAAAGTACATTTATCCCTAGAAAAGATTCTAGGTTGTTTTTTTTTTTTTCCTCCAGGATGGATTTAATTGCTAAGAACAATAACCAAGTCTTATATCCTAATCATTCTTGTAAGAGTTATTTAATATTAGAATTTTCATTTGGGGCACTTAAAAGAACTGTGACTTTAGATACACCTAAAAATTTTACCAATAAAACTGATTATTTTAATGGACTTTTCCAGGTCATAGCATCTTAAATTAGAATTCGCTTTTTTAGAGGAACTTATCAGGTTATTGAAAAAGATTTTGTTTCCTTTTTTTTCTTTTTTGCAGAAAAGGTACACTAGAGTGTATTTGCCAATGTATTTGTGACAATTCATGCCAGAGAATTGTGTTCTTCCCTAATACAGCTGTGAGCTTTAAAGAGTACACTAGGCTGCTGCCTGAGAAATTAAAAATAAAACCAGCAAAAGTGAATTGCCATCCCTCAAATGCACAAGCAGGTCTGCTGCTAGTCAGCTCCAACAGCAGAAGCCTGTGAGAGAGATAGGTGATGGAAAAAATGAGACCAGAGATGAGACAATATGTCAGAAATGGAATTAATAATTATGTGTTTTGAAGCAAAATGGATGAACTGTTACAGGCATCTGGAGAGATTGGTTGAGGGGTAAGACACAAGTTCATCTTTACCTGATCGTGAGAGATCAGTTGGTTTGGGGGGGGTTGGACATGGTGACCTCCAAGTGGTCTCTTCCAGGTCAGCCATCCTGTGATTCTGTGATCTGTCAAGAGGACTAAATGACAGATGATCAAGCTTGTGCTCCATGCTCCCCTGACTATGCAATGGCCTCTTCCAAGATGGTAGCAGGCTGAATTTCCTGCTAAATCCCTCTGGCAGTGCCCCAGAAGGCAGGGTGGAAGAGGCCAGGCTCCAAGGTGGTTCTGGCAGGGCTTAACTGGGAGTATGAGATGGACCAGAGGGGAGCCAAGGGGCTGTCTTGCTTATGGAGTCCTGCCTCAAACACTGGCATTTCAAGAGAAGGGAGAACAGGCAATTGCATACTATGACTTCCTCTTATTACTCCTCCAGCTTTTGACAGTTTTAATCCTCGAGATCTTCCTGAGCCTGTGGTGGTTTTCCTGTTTAATAACCTACAATGGATTTCTTTTCCATGCTCTTTTCCAGTTTCTCTGGACCAGTGAATCCACAACATTCTTGGCAAAGTGTTTTCTAATTGTACTATGTGTTGTAAGAAGAGATATGAACTTGATCTGATTTTAAGCCTAGATCTCATTAGCTTAATGTGTTGTTCACCAGTTATTGGGCAAAGGCAGTGTAAGTCATCCAAATCAGCTTTTGCAACTTCATTAAGGATTTTGGAGGCCTTTTTCTTACCTACCTTATATTGTCTCTTTTCTGAGATGAGCAGTCCTAAACTACTTGACTTCTAAGATTTTAAATTAATTTCTTAGGGGATACCATGTGCTCTTACCTCGGCCTTTTCTAGTCCTTGTTGATCCTCTCTGTGCCAGAGGCCAGAATTGCAGAGAGTAAACTAGGGATGGGTGAACTGTGGATTTCTATGATGCTGAGCTGATGAATGGACTTACGGATTATCATTCACTGTAGTCACTGACAAGTAACATAATTTAATACACAAAGCTGTGACTGGGTTTCCCTGTGTGCATTACTTCACACTTACCAACACTGAATTTCACACACAAACATTTGTGCTATCCCTGCCATCTTTGGGTAAGCACATACCCTAACCACCACCTTAGAGAAAACACCCTGGTGGGTATCAATGTAGATAACACCGTGGTGGGTATCAATGTAGATAACACCTCATGTTATTATAAACTATTTGAACTGGAAAAAATAACAAAAAGTGATGAGTTGACTTCAGGATAATCTCTGGCCCTCTCATGTATCAGCATATATGAGGCCAAACAGAAAATGAACACAAAATGGAACATAGTCAGTCTAGGGAACATTTGTGAAAGCACAGCATCACAACCTGGTTGAGCAAGGTGATTGTCCTGCTTTTCTCTGTGCTGCTGTGGCCTTACCTTGCAACCTGGGTGCCACAATATAAGAAAAACATGAAGTTCTTAGAGAACATCCAAAGGAACACTACAAAATAGTGAAGTGTGTAGAGGGGAAGCTTTATAAGGAGGAGCTGAAGCCACTTGGTCTGTTCAGCCTGGAGCAGAGGAGACCGGGGAGACCTTATTGCAGTTACAACTTCCTTATGAAGGGAAGCAGACGGGCAGGCACTGATCTCTTCTCTCTGATTACCAGGAATAGGACCCAAGGACTTGGCCTGAAGTTGTGTCAGGTGAGGTTTAGGTTGAATATCAGGAAAATATTCTTTATCCTGAGGGTGTTTAGGCACTGGAACAGGCTCCCCAGGGATATGGTCACAGCACCAGCCTGACAGAGTTCAAGAAGTGTTTGGACAATACTCCTGGGCACATGGTGTGACTCTTAGGGATGGTCCTGTGCAGGGCCACGAGCTAGACTTGATGATCCTTGTAGGTCCTTTCCAACTTGATATATTTTATGATTCCATGACTACTGACTGACTGTCTGTTCCCAGTTTCCTCCAATGCTCTGCTCCAGTCTGGGGGTGGGACAGGCTCAGACTGCTAGGCTCCTTCTGAAATGCATAGAAATTTTAAAAAATATATGTATCGGTGCACCTATTGTATAAGGAGAAGGATTCAAGTTAGCCAACACCTCATTAAAGTATTGATATTTTTAAAATTTGTGTGAAGTGTCTATGACAATGCCAACTTCTAATATATATATCTATCATGTAAAGAAATCTGAAAAAACCTGAAAAAATCCACAATAACAATGAAAAATAGATTAATTTTATTTCATAACTTGGTTTCCTTGCCCTCTTCTATGCTTGGAAGTTTTTCATGCATGGCAGGTAAAAACACGGGAATGAATCTTAAATCATGTACTTTTTTTTTAATTATTATCATTACATTACAAAAAAGTTCAAGCACATTCATAGATTAAATTTATATACTGTAATTAAAAAAGAATACCAAACACAAACTCCCCTCCCAACCCTGAAAACAAACAGAAGCCTTTACATTCTTGTCTTTTCAGTAAAATTACATTAACTACATAGTAATGCTTACAAGTAAGCAAGTTGCCCAGGGCCCATATTCCCCAAATTGAATGTAATATGGACATGACTTCTCAATAACTTCACAAATTGCAATGTATATTTATATGTATATATTTATATATATATATGGATGTCAACTTACACTTACTGATCAAATAGGGTAGAAGCCATTATTCTTATGGTGCTCCAGAAGGATATATTTCCAGGATAAAAGAACAGTATGATGGGCCTCTTTTAATAATAATTTATTCTCTTCCTCTCAAATAGAAACTCTCCAAGACTTCACAGTATATGCCATCGCATATACTGTGAAGGATTGCTGTTAATGGGTGCATTTTTGCATTCCTTTCTCAAGGAACAATCTCACTGACCCAACAAGAGTTCACTAGAAGCTAGTTAGTGAAATGGCATGAAGTGTACTCAAATGAGGCATCCTTCCTGTTCCTTTTTAAACATTTTCAGAAGAGAGATGAAGGGTTATGAAGAGATGCATGGGTTTGGAGAGAATATTTTTAGTCCATTGTGAGCATATTTTTCACTTGAAAAAGGAGGAATTCACCATTTTTCAAAATATAGCAGTTGATGTCCAAAGTGCAAGGTTTCTGCCCTTTTGGCTCTATGTTGTGTCAGTTATAGTTCAGGCACTTTGCAGCATATTTTAGGAGGGACTATGCACTTGAGGACCATGTTCAAGATAAAACAAAGTCTGCATTAGATGTAGGAGAAGTAAAGGCCTTCAATGTAAAAATATCTCCATGTTTAAAAAAGAAAAGGAAAGAGATTTCAGTATAAACTTTAAAAAAATTTCTGCCACAACAAAATGCAGAAAACAATTAAACAGTTGTGATAGTGAGAAAGCTGGAATCATGTAAAAATGAATAGTGAAGGGTAGCTTCCAAGTAAATTGATGGGAGGGTTTAGGTGAGTTACGTATCACTAAGATTTGCCTTGTACTCAGAACATGTGCAGATCAATTAAAACTAGCACTGTGAAATGCCACAAATGAATGTTCACATTGGCCTGTAAACAGTAGTGCTAGGTCCACTCACATTTATTCTGCTCTAAAAACTGACAATACTTTAGCAGAAGATAGGACATTCAAATATCTCACTGTGATTGTTGTGGTTTTCCACCCTCCACTGTGAAGAAATTCCTGGTAATAAGTGGTGGAAAATTGGTTTTAAACCACAAGATACCCAAAGAAAAATGGCAAATTTTAAGGGCCTTGGGCGTTGCCTATTATTTAGGCACAGGAGCTCAGGAATCTGTGCAGCATGAGATGTCTCAACCAACTACCTACAACACTGCAGACGGCTTCCTCCTCAGTGTTGGATGGAGTCGAAACGCAGCAAAAGCATATGGTGTATTTTTGTCTTGCTTGTGAGGGGGTCTTGTCTGGTCTTCTCAGGTGGTTTGCGTCTCTCCTCTGTCAGTGAGAGTCAAATGTAGGTAAAAAGCTGTAAATACTACAGGAAAAACTTCTCTTTTGTCTGTCCCCAGTGCATGTTCTGTAGCAGTTGTCTTTCCAGGCATGCAAGCAGTTGTTGCAATGTCAGAAGAATTAAACATGGCACACAATATGCAAACAAGCTGTAGAAAGATATTTCAGAGGGCTCCAAACACAGGACTGCTCAACCTACCTGCCATAACTTATTTTCGGGATGTTTTATACAACTCCTGTTTTCAAACCTTATTTTCCTCCTTCTTTTCTTCTTTCTTCTTGCCTGCCTGAAAGAAGTCTGTTTCTGACATCTGGCCATCAGAAAAAGCTTTCGTCTGGTTTCTGCTGGCACAGAATGACTCTCCAATCTGTATTTGAATTTTCATTTATCCAGCTGAAAGTCTGGTTTATAATCTACACCATCTCTGTAAGGAAGAAAACATCACTCCCCAGGCACTATGTAAAGCTAAATTCTGCTGAGGGGGATGGTTCTTCTATGTGTAGCCTTTTCACATTGTTGAAAATGACCAGTTGATACTAACCCCATACAAGCAGCATTGGTACTGTAATAGGTTAATGTGGGAAGGTCTGTTACCTTAAATAAACTGCTCCCCACAGTCCTGAGAAATTAATAACTTCAAGAAGTGCAGCTGTATTTGCAAACGTTGTTAGCTTTCCTTTCATTGTATGAGATGTTTTGCTGTATAAGATTGAAATAAATAAATAATATGAGTCAACCTAACCTTTTCAAGTGTCAGTGTGGTTTGACTCTGAAAAGCAGTTGGGGGAGTGTTGTGGTGATTTCACAGTGGCTCTGCATTATGCATTAATGGTGAAATACCATGCTACTTTTATTCTTTCTTTTATAAAAATACAACATCAGAGAAGGAAATATAATCAAAAAGCAAAAACAAACCACATTCTTTGGAAAAACAACTCAGTTACTCCCAAACCAGCTTTGATGTATGCTCTACTTCATGTACAGTAATGTTTCACATTCACCGAGAATTGCAAGTCTTTGGTTAACTATAGTACAACCTGAGAGTAACCGTTCTAAACCTATCCCTTGGTCTTATGCAGCAAGGCTATTTCCAGGCTAACCCTGCTTGATTTGCTTCAGTGCCTTCTTGAATAAATTCAATTCCTTTAGCACTTCCGTGACCAGAAAATCCTGAAATGCAATTTAAGTACAGCTTGAGTTCTGTCACTGGAGCAAGGTATTTTGAGCATGGCCTTTCAAAAGGAAATATTTTCTGTGTCAACTCATTAGTTTCACAGATGTCTTTCTTCTGAGAATATCTAAAGCTAAAAAACACTTTCCTGCCTTTGCAAATTGATCCTTACTCCCTCTAACCCATCCATAGGTCCGCTTGACATCGATCTGGCTGACATGGTCCTGCCAGAGAATAAACTTTCCCTTCTGTTTTCCAAGCTGTCGCTGAGCGGTACCTTAGGGCGAAACAATTGCATGAATTTCTGGTAAAATTCTTTTGATGCAAAATAATAAATGAAGGGATCTATGCAATTGTTGAAGCAACTGAGGCACAAGGTGAGCTTGTAGGCAGGGTACAAACTGTGGTTGTAAAATAGGCGGCTGATCATATGTGCAAGTAGGATGAAGTTATTGGGGGCAAAGCAAGTGACGAAGGACAGAAGGACAATTGTCGCCAGGTATATGGATCTAGTCTTTTGCTTATTGCCATATCTGCTTGATGTCTGAATTAGCTTCCTAATGATACCAATGTAGCATCCAACTGTTACAACAAAAGGGATCAGAAACAGCACAACAAATAAAGTGAGGAGAAAGGCTACCCAAGCTGCAAAGTTGGGCAGCATATTCCATTTAAGGACATCAAAACAGGTTATAATCCCTAATTCTTTCACTTCATAGGTCAGGTCTGTAGTTTCTAGTGGGTAGAAGGCTAGTAGCAAGGCAAACCACATAGCTAGGCAGGCAGCCAAGGCATATCTTTTTCTTCTCCACTTGATCAACTTCAAGGGGTGTACCACACCCATGTACCGCTCCATGCTGATAAAGGTCATGGTCAGTATGGAAGAATACATGTTGGAATAGAACATCACTGTCACAAGGCTGCAAAGAGTCTTGCCAAATGTCCAGTGATTGCTTTGGAGGTGATAATAAATCTGGAAGGGGAAACATAAGGCCAGCATAAGGTCCGTGATGCTTAAGTTGATCATGAAAATAACAGAAGGTGTTTTGGGTTTGATGTGCCAACAGAGCACCCAAAGGGAGAACAAATTGCCAGGGATGCTGACCAGAGCCACCACTGTATACACAATTGGGAGAGTGATGGAGACTGTTTTATTCTGGAGCATTGATAGTGTCAAATCGTCCAGGTGGGATTCGTTTTTAACCATTTTTCATAAGTGGCTTGTTGATCCCTGTAAGCCAGCTGGGTCATATCATGAACACTTGGCTTGAAAACCTAGAGGAGAAATGTCAAGTGAGAAAAACAATATGTCAAAGCAGAAATTTAGGACATGAATCATGTATTAATCAACTAAAAAAATTCTTTAGTTTGACAGATTTTCCTTGAATGCACTCAATCCATTAAAATTACTTCCTGAAAAGTCTTGCCTCCCTTCAAATCACCATAATGTTTTACCAATCTGACTTCTTCCTATCTTGGAGCAGCTACCTCTCCCTGGTGAATGGTTTTCTGATACTTAGAATCACAGAATCATTAAACTTGACAAAGACATCCAAGATCATGGCATCTTTGAGCAAACATCACCATGTCAGCTGATTATGAAGAACCCCTGGGTTCTTCTCCACTGGGCAGCTTCCCAGCCACTCTGCCCCAAGCTTGTAGTGCTGTGTGGGGTTCTTGTGACCCAAGGGCAGGACTTGGCATTTTGCCTTATTGAACCTCACACCATTGACCTTGGCCCATCAATCCCTCTCACTCTGTAGTCTATTCATTATCACATCTCCTATATTACTGTAACATAAGGAAAATCACATATCACAAGTTGACATTCAATTTATGTCTGCGTGAGAACACTAGTCCATAGATTGTCTGTGAGCTAAATGCATTGCATCTACTCTAGATGTCATAACCTTGATTTCTGTAGTGCACAGTATCTTCTGACATTTTTTCCCCACAACTAAACTGTGATCCATTTCAAATTAGGTGTGGATTTTAATTTTTTTTTTGCTTTTTTTTCAATTTAGGGAAAGGAAAACATGCATTCAATGACTCTTGCTATATTTATAATATAAAAAGAATATAAGGAAAGAAACATGAGAACCAGGGACAGATTGCAATTGCTTGGACTGGTTTACAGGCCGGAGAAGCACTCTTCTATCAAGAAAAAAAAAAACTATTGAGCTTCAGTTTCTGCAAAATATGTTAGTTAAAAATGTTCTGTTTGCAGCTGTCTTATTCTGTAATTCTGCAAGATTACTTTCAGTTTTGCAGTCTGCAAAGCAGACCCATGCTTTCACTGTCTGCTTTTCATAGATCTTTCTTGGCAGATGCAATAGCTCATGGTTTAGTGTATTTATTTTAAGCAGCATGGAAGCATTCAGCAGCTGCAGGACAGAACTCACACCTCAATGTGTGTGCTTGCTTTCCTTAAGCTGTGAGTACAGGGGGGCAATTTCACAAAAGTACAACATTGAAAAAGTGAAGAAATGGCAACAAATGCCCAAAAAGGCAGAGGATAGATTTACAGTAGCTTCTGCAAAGAGTTATAATAAGGGCTGAAGAGGTGCCAGGCCAAGTCAGCTGATAACTATGGGCACATCTCTACTACTTAATTACAGGCAGAATGGGTTCAGGCACACTCCTGCTTGTGGACTCTCATCACCTGCATGGTTTATTCCAAGCATCTTGTTGCAAGACGGCCCTGCTGTAGGAGGTTAGATTAAAAAACATGTTGGTGTCACTTAACCTGATATCTTGTTTAAAAAGAGCTTTAGTTTGTGTGCTCATAGGCCATGAGCAATGCAACCAGTCAGTCCTCAAAGAGCTCATCCCACATTGCTGAGAAACTCTATAGTTTCTGGAAATAATAATTCTGACAAAAAACTGTACTTTCTGAGAGAGGCTTTTACTGAAAAACTTGTTTTCTGAACCATTGATGATTCCTGGGACCTGGCAAATGTGAAGTCTCTACTGGAGGCTGCAGTGCAGTAAAGAGATAATCAACTGAGAAAAACCCGACTGCAGATCCAGAAAAAGGTACAGCTACAGCAGCAAGCAGCTCAGTGGGGGCTTATTAAAGTTCTTTCTTGATCTGATATATTTGACAATAGTGTTTTAAATGTCAGCTAAAAATATTTAGAAGTGGTGAGAGTCAGTATCAAGAAAGTTGTATTGATTAATGTTGCTTCCAGCTGAGTTGTTGGAATCCTAGATAAAGGAACAAGAAAATAGGAATTTCAACGAAATCAGAGATGGACATATATCATGCACATGACACAGAGCAAGCATGTTTCAGGTAGTGAAGTGATCATCATATGGGCACAATTGCAAAAAGCCCTTTGAGCCAAATCTGTTGCAAATGAAATTCAAATCTTATCAGGGGAGATCTATCAAGATTGAAACCAATTCTTCATTTTTCAGGCTAACTTGAAAAAGCACTCACTGTCACATAACTCTGGGAAAAAAGCCTTAATGCTCTCTATTTCAATCCATCTGTCTGTGACTTAGCATAGCAAATGTTTATTAAGTCTGTTGCCTCAAAAATCCTGCTCAAGTAGCACCCCTTTGTGGCTAAAAACTCTATACTTCTCAAAACAAACAGAAAATTGTTGTCTATATCAGAGTTACCACAGAGCTCTAATAATATAGAGCAAGTGAAAGATATTTGCTTTCACAGGCCCCTAGAAGCTATTCCTATAGAAATTACAGGTACTTGGGAAAGTAGGAATATAGGTAAAAATTTCCATTATATCTATCACACTGGTCATAAAGCTATCTAATATGTCTCACATTTTGGTTTGTTTTAATCTCAAATGTATTTTCTTCTGTACTTGCTTTTTTCTGAGAGAGCATCTTGATAAGAAGGAGATAAGAAATGCATGCCTAGATGCTGCCAAATGCAAAACAGTGTCAGCATTCACAGCCTGACTAAAGGTGAATTTTATGCACTCATGGAACGCTACTGTCAGTAAAACAGAAGTGCCTCCAAATGCAGGCACATTTTGAATTGGAGTTGAAAGACACCAGACTTACTGATTATGTGCCTGACAAGAGCTTTCCAAAGAGGGTAGGTCTCCTTGACATCGTTTTTGGTAATGAAGATGTCCATCGCAATGAGCAGAAGAATGATGGGTGGTTCCTTTAGAGTCTTCTGCAGGGGAGAAGGGGGCATGCAAAGCACACAAGACTGATGTTGCATGTCATTCGTGAGGGCAGATAGCCTCCTCAGGAAATGTGGATACAGAAAAACCTCCTAATTTCATCTTTCCTTTTGCCAGATTCTCTGACACTAATCCTGAATTCCTTGTCAGGAAAGCCTGGACTAGAAGAAATTCCTGCTCTAATTCACCCTTACTTGTGATGATTTGCTTTTTAAATGCCCAGGTGTGTGGGGTTTGGCTGGAATGGAGCCAATTTTCTTCACAGTGGCTTGTATGAGACTATTTTTTGGATTTGTGCTAAACACAGAGTTGACAATAGAGAGATATTTTTGTTATTGCTGTGCAGTGCTTACACAGAGCCACCACACTGCTTTTTGTAGCGCCATGCTGGCAAGGAGGTTGGGGATACACGAGAGGCTGGGAGGAGACACAGACAGACAGGTAGCCCAAACGGACCAAAGGGATATTCCATTACCTGTATATAAAGTAGAGGGAAGGAGGAGGAAGGGGGGACCATTTGCAGTGATGGTGATTGTCTTCCCAAGTAACCCTTTCATGTGATGGGGCCCTGCTTTTCTGGAGATGGCTGAACACCTGTCAGCCCATGGGAAACAGCAAATTAATTCCTTGTTTTACTTTGTTTGTGTGCATGGCTTTTGTTTTTCTTATTAAATTGTCTTTTTCTCAACCCACAATTTTTCTTCCTTTTACCCTTTCAAATCTCTCCCCAACCTGCCTAGTGGGGGAGGTGAGCAAGTGACTGTGTGGGGTTTGGCTGCTGGCTAGACTGAAACTACAACAGCAGGTTAAGCTTCTGGAACCACAATGTACCACTCCCATTCCTGCGTCTGTTGGGGTTTAGTTAACACTGTGTTTACATTTTCATCAGGTTCAGGGTAACTGTGTCCTTCCCCCACTGCACCCCCAGTCTCTCTGTCTCTCTAGTGGTTTAATTTGTAAATGTAATACATCGAGAGAGAAAAGAATCCCTCTTTAGAGGTTTAAAATTAGACTCCTCTTACATTTTATGAGCTTTTTCCATCCAACTTCAGCTTTACAACAGAATTCAAATCAGTGAAGCTTGCACGGATTTTAAAACATACACCCTAAGCTATTGTTTCGTATGCATAATTTTTCAAAATATAGTTCTGTTACATAAATTTCCCTGTTAGAAATACATGCTTTTTCTTTAATTTTGGGAGACCTGTATTTAAAATACGACAGACCAATGGACATACTGAAACAAAAAGTAAATAAGGATTCTTCAAGTGACATGATCCAGTCTTAGAGACATTTATATCAGTCCTCAAGCTTGTGACATAGAAGGAGAAATGTTAAGCTTTTCTGCTTGCCTGATTTCTGAAACATTTAGTAGATGGATGTATATTAGTCTCATATTAAGTACTAAGCCTCTGGAGTAATGCTCACTAAATCCATGTAGGATTTTTTTTGCTACTGTTTGTACTCACTGGCTCGTGGCACTCTGCACAAAAAACTCACTTGGAAATTCAATGGCATCATGTTTTCATCTAAGCTGCAACCATAAGCTACGGTGACAGCTGCTTAATGCTTTTCCGATAGGAAGGAGGATTTCATTCCCTTCAATTGACAAAAGATGATAAATAAAACATTTAAGGGTTTACTGAAAATCAAACAGTAAAAAAATCACAAGATATGTGTTGCTTCTTTGCTGTGGAAGAAGAACAGTAGAGATGTCTCTATTTTTAGAGAACTGCTAAATTAAGCTGATGTGATTTCTCTCTTACATCTATTATCTTCCTGTTCTCAGCATCAAGCACACCTGTGAAAAAGACTGAAAAGCCCTTGAGTGAAGTCAAAATGAAAATTGCCGATTTATAAAAAGATTGAGATTTTCTTTCTGATTTGAGAGAGAAAAATAACTCTTAAAATATATCCCGCAGCAGAAAGCCTTTCAAAACTTACTGTGTTTCATAATTTTTGGTTCACTACCTGTCAAAGCACTATTGCATAGGGGAAAAGAGTTCTTATTTCATAAATTCTTTGATATTGTTACACTTTTAGAAAGACACCCTTCTAGCTGAAGAATATAGGATTGCATGTTTCAGATTACAAGTAAAACAAGCTGAAATGCAATTTCAACTCAATTGCAAATAGATTTAGAATGAAGTAAGGTGAAAGCACAGATTTTATTGCAAGCACTTAGAAAAACCCTATTAATAGTTTTTCACAAATGCAAGTGTAGCTGAAGAATGTATTTTGTTTTTTCTCAAAAGACTGCTTTTAGTATATTTTAATTTTACATTATTTTTTGCTTACTCAGTTTGATTACAAAGCAGTAACAAGAGCTAAAGGGTTAGGATAGTTTATGTCTACCTAATGGTAGATAAAACTAGAGACAGCTTGGGGGTTCTCCGTAAGTCGTGCTCCTGCTGGGTTTTCAACCCCTCCTGGACTGTGTGAATTACTACTGAGATGAGTAAAAGCCCATAAAACAAATGCTTAATTTCTATTGTAGACTGAGTGTGAGGAGAAGAAGGAGTCAGGAAGGTAAAGAGCCAAGAGTTGGTTGGTTGTCTTGAGCTATGGGAAAAGTGACAAACACTTTGATATTTAAATAAAGTAAGGGGTTTTAATATGAAGAACAAGAAGTGCCCTTTTGTAACACATCTCAATTACAGTTCCTAAAGCATCATTCATGCGATTCAGAGAAACACTTCTGCAAATGTTCAAGTTCACCAAACTGAGCAATGTAAATGAGTCCATCGCTGTCTGAATGTTTCCTAAACAGAACATGGGCCTTACCGAAAGGGGCTGCAGGTTTTGTACTGATGGTTCTTTCTCACCCTTGCAATAAACTTTCATGCAAATTTTAGCTGGCAGTGTTACATCTCTACATCTCTAAAAGCCAAGAGTTTGGTTCACTCAGTGAAGATGTGAACCTAAGTCTTCTAAGAAATTTCTTTGTATTTGGGCTTCCTTGTTCTTTTAGCTGATTTGCCTTCCTATTGTTCTATTCTGAGTATCATTATCACAAAGGTCAGAAACCGTTGCCAAGCCTTAGTTATGTTATCACAAAGGCAGTATTTGATGTTTTAGCTTACCTTCTTTTGGGAAATGGCACTTCTACCCTCTGTGCGCTTGTATGTGCAAGCATTACTGAGCAGAGAAAAAAAATCTGAAGGCGTCGAACTAGCTATGATATTCCTGACCTTCCATGCCATTTAGCTTTTAAAAAACCCTGTTCTTTATTTCTTATTTTTCACTAAAGATCACTCAGATAAAGGACATAAGTAAACCATTTGTATACCTTCACTGCAAAAGCTGGCATATATTTTACAATGAAAAAGTTAAGCTATACTCATTATGTTAATCAAAAACTCTTTCAGACACAAATGTCAGTCTTTATCTTAGTACACACAGTCAAAGTAAACCCTATGGTGGTTATAGCTCTGACCTCAAACCATCAGGGCAAGGTGAAACAAGAGTGTCTTCTCTCCACAAGGATTTCACATTGAGAGGTAAAAAACCCGCTCTTTTTTCAGCAAGAAAATATAGAAACATTACCAGCTTTCATGTAGTAGAGGGGTGCATACATGTTAGAGCTTGTTAGCTGTATCATTCTAGAGAAAAACTGCTTTATTCAAAAGTGAGTAAAAATAATGTTGTCATTTCTGCCTACTAGGGAGTGCTTCTGTTCTCCAGCCTGACAGAGTAAAAGCAGGCGCTTTCCAAGATGGAACAAAAAATTTCTTACCGTGAAATTTAAAAAATACAGATGAGAGGCAAAGAAACTCCACAAGCAAATACTGCACTGAATCTTCAGAATTAGCTTAGTAGTAAAATTAAATGTACATATCTACTTTCAAATTTCCTGTGTCTGTCCTGGACTATGCAGTTTTGCTGATAGTTGAATTTTAGTTCACTTGAACCTTCATCTTTTTTAAGTATAAATCAGTAAGGTCAGGATTCTCTGCTGGAGTTAGCAACATTCACCCTGATTTAGGTGAGATTTGCATAAACACAGCCACTGTCATCTGTGTCTATGAGCCGGTTCAGAGCGAAACTCATCAGGTTCTTGGAAATAGTAAGTCTGTGGGCCAGTATTGACAAAAACCTCTCAGCATCTGAAGTATGATTTTACAGTTCAAGTGCTACTTAGATTACAAAATAAATCAGTGTGCAGTTTTCTTTACCAGTGCACAAGTCAGCCTATAAAAATGTTGTGCACAAAACCTTAGGTCATTTGAAACCCAAGTTGTGTAGCTACTGATAAATTTTGTAGGGTGGTTTAAATTTCAGTAAAAGTAAGTATCCTAAACAAGATTTGAAGAGGTTCCAACTTTTTGGCTAATACCTAAAATATTATATATATGTTGATCTTTCCTACATAAGCAGATTTTTAAGCTTAATTTTTTGAAGACAGATATTTAAAAAAATATTAGCAAAGCTAAGGCAACAGAATAGTTCAACATATCAGCTCAAGAATTTATTTTGTAGGACATAGAGCCCTCTGTGATCACTGCCCATATGCACACTTGTATTTCCCAACAGCACAAGGTAGCTTTCCTCTGGGTGAAATAATGCTATCTTGCACAGGGAGGAAGAGCCATGCAAGCAGTTCCTGAAACTGCTGATTCCTGGCAAGAAACCTTCACTTAAACGCGCCACAGTGTTTATCAGATGGTGCAGGGCCATGAACAATCAACTTGTAAACTTCCTTTAACTCCCCTGGCAGACATCCTGCACAGTGTGGAGTTATCCTGTGCCAGAGGGCACTCCTGCAGGTACCTTGGCCTTGACTTATGGCAAGATGAAGACACATGTTTTTATACAACTTTAATGAAATTGCCTGATCTAGTTGAACTTTTAATAACACATGAACTGGTTTCCTTTATAACTTTAAGTTTTAAATATTGTCTGTATCCAGGATTGACAGACAATGGCTTCTGGTCATCAACTACTTCCCTCTACAAGTAATTGCCTCACATAGCTGTTGTGAGAGTCAGAGGAAAAAGTGTAATCAATTATTTCCCTTCCGACCTCAAATTCCAGGAAAAGAATGTAACAGTTTATTGGCACAAGGCAGTTGTGGTAGAAAATATGACAGATTCCTAACAGAGAATCCCTCAATCCTCAGAAACTTGGTGGTCTTACACTGAATCTGTGTGCTCCAACTGGCATTTTGCAGCAAACAAATATATATAAGCATACACACATAAAAGCACATATGCTTTTATGCTATACACATATATGTGTACATATATTCTGTTTGAAATCTCTACTTTCTATCTTTTCACCTGTCTTTTCTGTGAAGTTCTCTTCAAGTGTTTCTTCTCCTGATCAGTCCACAAAGGAATTGAGGTGAGTTGCTGTGTGCTCTTGAAGATTATCTTTAGAGATAAAAATTAAAAAAAAAAAAAAAGAACCTCAGATTATGTTTTTTTTTTTTTCATATTTGCAGTAAGGATATGACAGCCTGTAGCTGTTAAATGATTTAGCTTATGATTGAGCCCATAAACAGGACAGGCCGTGAATTTTTGCAGGAGTACCTGAAAGGATAATTTCATGTGGTATTTGGGAAATGTTTTGGGCAAACAATGTAGAGTAATTCGAACAGCCATATAACATATTCGGGCCTGAAATTGTAAGTAATATTTGTAGGGGTGTATCAAATAACTTGTTTGAGAGTGTAAGCTGCCTTCAGATGTGCCTTTTTCCACTGCTTCCACTAGTTGGTCTCAGTAGATTAATCTTTCTACTCCCTGAATAAATAGATGTATCCCAAAAAGCGTGTACTGGATCCATAACAACTGGTGACTGGTAAAAACGCAGGATGAATTGTTGTTCCTCCTATTAATTAAGATCTATATGAATAGGCAAAAGTCTTTCCACAGTAGGATGTGGGTATAGGTGGCCTTTCCTGCCTGGTCTTTGCTACAGCTATGGATTTATCATCCATAGAAATCTAAGTATCTATTTTAGGGTGAGTTGGAAAGTGTTTACTGTACTGGGCAGATCTCCAGTGACTGCAGTATTTGCATACGTAGTCACTTCACAGTAAATGCAGGTGTTTGAAGCTGATTCCAGCCTGTTTTAAACATCCTGTTGATTCAGATCCTGATTTCCTGGACTCCCACAGTTGCCTGGAATCTGTCAGAATCTGAGCTAGTTCACTAAAACATAATTGACTCCTTTCACACTTGGATCATCCAGCTGCACTTTTAAATGACCAGGTCAGCTTTTGTGTGAAAATAAATTGACACAAAATAGGATCAAATGCATTGTTTTACCTATATCCATCTTCTTCCACCTGTGTGTCAAAGCCTACAGTCAGTTTTACATGATCATAAGGACTCAGAATAAAAATTATTTTGTCTTCTTCTGTTCCTGCTGCAGTACTTGCCCAGCACATATCATTCAGCCCGTACTGGCAGACCATGGAATGGACTGACCACTGCTCTCCCCCCAGGTGTCTTCTGCAACGTTCTGGCAGTGAACCCCTACAGACTGGGTGTTCTCCTGATTTTCATGTCAGTTTGGAGTAATTCTCCCATCAGTGCTAGTGAAAACAGTCTTGGCTGAAAAATACGAGAGCAGTTTAGCTCTATTGGAGCTAAACTGATGTGCACTGTGCAGCTTCTTGCATATCTTATTCTCTGCTCCCGAAAGGGTAATAGGAGCTAGATATACAGAAAGAATGAGCCTCGCTTCCTGTCAACTGCACATCTTACTGGAAGGCTTTGATACAAAAACAGGCTGCTGGAGGCACTTTGGTATGACTGGAACTGATATTGCATTCAGCCATTCTCCTGTACCTCTTGT
This sequence comes from Geospiza fortis, assembly GCF_000277835.1. NCBI lineage: Eukaryota > Metazoa > Chordata > Aves > Passeriformes > Thraupidae > Geospiza > Geospiza fortis. The sequence goes on along the minus strand of NW_005054342.1, from coordinate 3,290,022 downwards.
CCATACCCACTGAAAATAGGTGACTGCATATATTTCAGGAGGAGAGGTGTGCCTGGGCTGACAAAGGGCTAGGAGGCAGAAATGTAGGCAATCCAAGGCAGTGGGAAACGTGAGCTCATTCCCTAGGACTTTGGACAATGCTTCCTTTCCAGCTTGGCCTGAAGGGACTGGTAGTTGGGGCACACCTCAGGTCATCTCCATGAGGAACCTTGCACTGTTGAAACTCTTTCCTTTGCCCAGTTTCTTTTACTGCTTATCGTCACAGATCAAAATGTGAACCCTGAATTGTACTACTGAGCTACAGATGAGCTGTATTTTTCTGGAGGGATGTTCAGTTGCTGGTGTATATGGTCACATATAAGTGGTTGTGGTCCTCTGCTAGAGAAAGTTTCTTCATTTTTTAAACAAAATATCATCACCATTCAATAGTATTCAAGCTATAGTCATGGCTGATTCTGCCTTTTAATTATGATGATATCATCTCTGGGGGCCCAATGGCATGACCAGGAAGCATTTCTCTCAGGAGTAGGCCTGTAGGTCTGGTATTCATGCAGCTCACAGAGAAGTCTGAGGCAGCTCTGTGTGTAGTATGCACAGCACCTCGGACTTCTTTGCTTCATAGGAAGAAGCAAGATCATTCTTTTTCAGCTTGTGCAAGATCACTTTGTTCACATGTGGAAAGAACTGAAAATTGGCTTCTCTGCAAAAACTCACAGCTTATGTTGAGTATCAATAACTGCAGCTGTGCTGCTTGTGGCCGGCACAGGGCACAACATGGACTCACAAGTGCCTGAAGAGTGCAGAGCTCATCTGCCCGAAGGCAAAGTGCACAGGTAACAGGAACCTCAGAAACAACAGACTACAGGAGCAGATATGACCTAGTTTTAAAAGCAGCATCATATATGCACAAAAGGAGGAGCAAAGAGTCAACATAATTATTACTTTCTTTGTGACTTAACACTTTTTTTCTTGACTTCTCCTCAGCTTGGCAATCTGATACCAGTTAGAGATATGACTGGTAACTTACAAGAAGCAGAGATTATAAAATGGGGGGAAAAAAAAGGAAAAAGGATTTCTGAGAAAAGCTTCACCTTTAGTCCAGTATCTTTGTGACCACACTAATACAAATAGCTACAACAGGAATAGCAGCCTGAAACAACATCTGCCTCACTCCTCTTGATATCCTTGAGTACAGGTGAGACGGGAAGTCAAAGTTCAGCTTTTCAGCTGAACCTGACTCCAAGTGCCATGGTACTCAGGGTTTGGTCTTCTCTCCCATCCTCTCTGCACTTAGTTATCTTCAATGCATAAATAAGAGAGAAATTGGATTCTATCCTTGTCTAACATACTCGTTTTGCTTGGAGAAGCATGTAAGTGCCCTAACTATAGTCAGATATATGCTGATACATTATTATAATGAATGCTACCTAGGAAATAATCACAGGCAGCAGTCAAGTGTTCTGCAGCTGGTTTGTGTGGGGAGCCAGTCCAGGTCTCGCAGGCTGACACCTCAGCACCCTGGTGTTATCAGCCACTCCTCCCAGTTCTGTATCACCATCAGACTCCTCTCAGTTCTGTATCACCATCAGACTCCTCCCAGTTCTGTATCACCATTAAACACCCCAGCTAGACTCTGCTCTAAGGCAATTTTGATGACTGGTACAGTTATGCTTCAATAAGATACATATAACACTAGAGCACTAGGAGAGAGTTCTTTGGAGACAAAATTTGGGCTGTTAAGAACCCTAGAGATCTCTAAGTGATGTGCTCTGAAATACTACCACATTCCTGAACTTTCAGTGTGTAACTTGACAGCAGATACATAGAAAAATGATATAAATGCACTCAAGAATAAAGGAAATGTTTGGTGCAGATGGTACCATCAAGAAAATATGGTTTGACCTAAACTAAAATAGGGAAATTTTCTGTTACTGAAAATTAATGTTATAGCTTTTAAACTAAAAATTAGAGAGAGCCAAGTGGCACAGAAAAGTGTACAGTTCAGGATGGCACATATTTAGTGGTGGGAATGTTATTAAATGCCCTGCAATCTTAGTAAAAAGGACAGGAAAAGGTGTTAATAAAGTCCAGGAAGGAACCCGACAAACAGTTGCTACGTGTCAAGTGTGTGAAGCACATCACATAAAACAGTGAGCCACAAAAAAACCCAGATACATAAAAAAACAGTTAAATGAAAAGTGTAAAAATGCTGAGGCTGATTGCCCTGGTTTTCATCTGGGAATCTGACCTAATTTAGGCATCTGAGAAGTCTGATGACAGAAAGTGATTGTTAGGAATGGTATGGCCAAGGCACACACTGATACAGCCCTGCCAAAATGGTCCATGCTGCTTCAGGATTGTTACACAAGACAGAATTTCCATGGGCTGAAGGCTGTGACTGGAGGACTGCATCATTAATCCCATGATGAGGATGGTAAATGTGGTAGTGATGTGCTTGGGATAGAAAAATCAGCTGTGAGAACAAACAATATGGAAATAACAAAACCTTTCAAGTATCCCTAACCAAACTAGGAAAACGCACTCTGGCAATGTGTGTCTTCAGGCACATCAAACATGATTCCTTGTGGAAATCAGCTGCTCAAGACCCAGTGAGGAGGTCCTCACAAGATGAGGATTAGCACCTTTCAGCTCAGGCCTTGGCCATCCTGAGTGTCCACAGCAGCAGGAGCACTCACCTGGGGTCTTCCCTTCCCAATCAAGGCACCAAAGAGCTTTGGCCTGTAGACTATTGCAGATAAATTTCTACAGCTTGAACTCTTTCACTGAGAATTTTTAGCAAATGGCAATCTTGAAACCTGTACTCTCATGAGGGCTTCCCTATCAAAAGGTTTTGGTTCTCTTTTTCACTCTGTTGTGGTGCCGCAGATTGTGAAGGAGAATTGCTGCTGGAAGCTCCTTTGCTGGCAGACACCTGATGCTTTGGCAGTGGCTGAGGTGTGATCCCAGCCATCACAGCAGCCACCTTCTCTTTGGAAACTCCAAGGATGCCCTCAGCTACGTGGGAGTAGAGACAGGATAGGCCTTTTGAAAACGCAGCCTGCTCCCCAGCTCACAGTGAAGAAACATCAGCACCAACTACTTTCTCACTTCTCTTTCTGAGAACAGTAGAGGTTATCTATTTTTTACTATTGCTTATTTCCCAGCTCTGTTTTGGGACTCATTGCTCATGCTTGCTCTTGAGCAGTTCAGGGGCTCAGAGCCTTCATGGGGTTTTCCCACCGAGCTGCCAAGACTCCATGTTCTCCCCAGCCCTGCTGAAATCCCTTGGGACCTTGGCTCACTTTCTGCATGTGCACATGGCATCCAGCCAGCATCTCTGTGTGGCACCGACTCAGCAGAGGGGAGCCTGGTGGGGCATGCCAGATGAAGTCACCCGTGCTTGTGACAGCCACTGAGCAGTACAGCCTGTGGCAGGGTTTAATGTGGTTTGGCAAGCAAATGAAGAAAAATGCCAGTGTTTTGAAGCTTTTTCAGGGAACTGAAAGAAACAGACCTGAGTCCTTTTTATTTCAACATCTGAGAAAGACTTTTATAAAAACCTAAAGGCAATACTTTTCAGGAGAGCAAATTTCCTTTCTTTGTGTGTTTCTCTCTCTTACATTGCCTTATTGTCATACAAATATATAGAGAAAGAGAGAGAAAGAAAAGGAAAGGAGTTTTAAGCTTTAAAATAAATCAATTTTCTTGAGGATCGTGGTTTGATAAAGGCTGTGCATTAAATTTTCATAAAAGAGCCTGGAAAGACAAAATAAATTCTCAGAATCCCTTCTAGCCCCATCCCTCCATCTGCCCATGCAGGTGAGCAAATCATAGTGCCAACATACTAAAGATAAGAGTGCAGTGATAAAAGATGTTTCACCACACGCTGTGGGGAAAGTTTTTGACAAGTTGGGCCTAGTTTCTCAGTGTAGGTTCCTCTTTCCATTCTCCGAAATTGTTTTTAAAAAATTGCACACACAAAAAACCAACTTTCAAAAGCAGTTTCCTCAGCTCAGCCCTCCCTTCACTCCCACACCATCTCTACAGATGCTTCTTAGATGTACTATTAACTACATATAAAAGTTACTTGTGTTTGTACTGCGTAGGTTGATAATTTTTAGAGCATTCTGTTACAGCATGATGCAAACTAACCTACACAAAACCCTCAAGGCTTGTCTTTTAGTTTTGTTTACCTGTTTCTTTAAGGTTAAAGAAATCCCTTTACCAAGACCAGCAGAAAGAGAAGACCTAGCTGTTCACCAGCTCAAACTTATCCTTTCTTTTTAAAGGTTATACAATCACAACAGGAAATATTTTGAAATGGTCACATCAATCACAAGACAGAGTACTTTTTAGTCTGAACAAGTGTTTACATAAGTCCCCTATTTTTAGGTCGCATCACATGCCAACTCCTTGCCATTCCCATTTGTATTAATACTAGTTTTTTCTGGGTTTTTTTTCCCCCATTTCTTTACACACCTGATGCAAAGCAATATTTGGACAATATGCTGATTTTGCCTTAAGTCCTCAGAAGGCATCCA
>NW_005054342.1:3244076-3285448 GCF_000277835.1 Geospiza fortis | reverse complement strand
CCCTGTACGCTTCTGCAAAAGCAAAAGCAAACAAAACAACACAATTTGTCTCCTGCTGCCAAAACTGTCAATGAGAACATGGCAACAATACTTTGACCAGTATGTCTGTGGCCTGCCCATAATGCCACAGTATCCAAAGCAATATGACTTTCTAGATTAGAGTCAGGAGCCTCCTTACCGAACTGTATAAAAGGATCTGGCACTCCAAAACCACTTCTAAAGTGCTGGGATGAAGTGGACTGAAGGCAGCACTCACAGAGAGGTTCCTCATTATTGTTCCTGCAGAGAGCCATGTCAATAAGGAGATGAAAATGTTAATGACTTCTTTGCATCTCTTTGTGAAAAAGCCTCCTTGCAATTACAAGAGGTAGATGATTAAGAATCAGGTCTCTTCTGAGGGCTGACTGGATTGGCAAGAGTTGGCAAGACTGTAGGTGTGTTCTTGAGGATGATAGCAGAATATCTTAAATTCCAGTGCTCTCACTTGCTCAATGCCTTCTGAAAAGTAACTTTCCTAATCTCATATAATTTTTTCTTTAAATAATGCTAATATTTTTTGCACAACTCAGTTACCTTGCTGCTGATGGCTCAAGGCAGATTAGTGTCTTGCTTTGTAAATGTTACAAGAGTTATAAGGAGAACATTAAAAAAAAAAGAAATTGAGCACTTTTGAAATTGAGCACTTCCTTGAACTTTAACTGATGATATAATGAGACTTCCTAAATCAATTATCAAAATAAATAAGTATTTCTTTAGAGATAGTGGATTTTTTTTTGGCATGAATTATAATAATGTAATAATATCCTAAGAGGAAAAATCTCCACAAACTGCAGGGTACTGTAAGATTGTCTGGTTCTCAAATGACTGAATGCCTCATATTACAGAATCAATATACTATTTTGTATACTGGATTTCTGATGTCTCATTCTTGTTACTAGTGAAGCAACAGTTTAGCTGAAAACCAGGCAAAAGACTTTCTTTAGAAACTGGGTGTAAAAAGAGATTGTGGTTAGATTTGCTCAATCACAAAAAAGAAAAGAAAAAGAAAAAAGAAAAAGACAGACACAGGAGAGTAGCAAGTACCTAGAGGAGTTAAAACAGAATGTAAACCCACTGAGAGAGCCCAGTGCACCACCATCCACACCTACTCTACCTTAGGTTGTAGAAATGCAAGTTTTTGCACCTGCCTGCTACTGCCAAGTAGTTTCCATGGCCTGGTCTGAGATGTCCCCACCTCATCAGCTCATAGTTAGGCATTTCACCATGAAATACAGAAAACCAGGACACTGAACAGCAAGAAAGCTAGACAGAAACACCTTAGTCTCTGAGAAAGCTTCAGAGGAAGTGTGTGAAAACCTCCACACCCTTTGTGAGGATTTCAAGGAGATCTCTAGATACAACCACGTATTACCCCTGAAATTTTTCCTGCAGTGAGATGTTTGCCTCTGTCTTATCTCATAAAACCCAGAAGTATCCAAACCAGCAAAAAGAGTACTATTCACGCTTCCTAAATATCACACAATGGGGAAGTAGGAGATATGAATTTATTTCTCTCATCAGAGTGAGGAGATTTAAATCTACTCTCTCCCCCACCCCCCCATCAAGCAATAGGCTTTTCTATTAGTTGATTCACAGAAAATATATAAATTACATTGAAATAGGAACTGCATTTTGGATGTCTTCTCCTCTCTAATACTAAACAAACACTAGAGTTTGTTTTTCTCACTTATGGAATTTATGTCACAGTGGTACTATGCAACCTGAAACAAATTCAGCTGCAGGAGTAAAGACAACTTGTAGATAAATAACATTATGATTAATGCATTTCTGCAAGAATGCTTGGCTCCAATTAGGCCAGGTAAACGTCCATAGTCTGTAGGGACTGCCCTAAGTATCCACAGGACTAAAGGGCACATGGCATTGACATCCTGCTTCCTTCTGTATCCCATGGAGGACGTACTTCAATAAGTGTTTTGGCAGTTTATGGTTTACTAGGTTCTCGAACTGATACAGCACAAGGAACAGTCTTCCCCCCACTCAACAACTGTGATTTCAGGCCTGCAGCCTGGGCTGGGTATTAGGATATATGGGTTTCTGAGGACTTAATGCTTGGGGTTCATAATTTTTGTAATGGCACCTTTAGCAAAAGCTGAACAGCTGAAGATGATAGTGCCCTTTAGCAAAAGCTGAACAGCTGAAGACGTTCATTCTACTAACTAACTAAGCGAAGAGCACTGAGTGACAACAAAAGAGTATTTAGGTTCCTAAAGCCTCTTTCAGTGCTAGCATAAAGATCAGAAATTGGAAATTCCACCTGTGATGGAAATTTTCTCCTTCAGTGTTGGGTTTCAATGGATCCGAACAAGAAGGTCAGGCACATGAACAGGCAGAGGCCTGATGCTAGGCATATAATGTGAATCACAAATAAACATTTGCTTTGCTCTACCTCCTGGGATTATGCTCCTTTTGCAGAAGAATCTCTTATGCTCCTAGCTAAATCATCCATTGGTGAGCATAGTACCACACTGGATAGATGGTCTTCATCCTCTACTGTAAGAATCAATGGCAGTCAAATAAAAATACTTCCTTTTTCTGCTTTTCTTGCAGTGCCAATTGCTTTTCTCTAGTTCAAGAACTCTGGCAGATCTTCCAGAATTAACTGGCACTCAATCAGTCTTCTAGATCATGGAGTTAAAATGTCTTGCTAAACTCTTTGAGAACAGATATCCTGTCCCAGCAGACTAGGAAAGACATTCAGCATAGAAAAGCTACCTGGCTCAACTGCACATTTTAACACCCTTCCCCCAGGCAGATATAAGGTGCTTGCAGAAGTGTGTGAGGGTGAGTTTGGTAGGTGTGTGTGATGCTTTCACTGCAAATTGCCTGGCTGAGTGTTTGTGTATCTTTTCCCCCTGCGACAGGCAGGGGTGAAGTAGAGCTGTTTCCAGTTGAACAAAAATTCCTGAATTCCTGCATTGTTTAGATGGATGATCTCATGATGATGAGCTTCAGCCTACAGGGGTATAGGTATCTACTTGCTCTACATCTTGCTAAGATCCTTTACACATTCCCCCTTCCTGGCTGGAGTGGGAGAAGAACAGTAGAAAGATCCCATACTTACACTGACTGCATTTTCTGCCAAGGGTGGCAAATTACACAGGGAAATACCTAGGAAGCCAGGCCAGAGAAAAGGACTCCAGTGAGAATGAAAGCTGTGTTCATGGAGATATAACAAGGCTCAGGCTGGTCTCAGAGCAAAGATCAATCCAATGTTTTTTTAACAGAACAAGGCTCACAGGACATACATGGAGACGATCACACACACCTTCTTGTGCCAGCACGAGACCTCAGCTATCTCTTGTGACATCCTGTCATTGCTGGCATGACTAACTCCTATCAGTGGCTATGGGGGTACATCACTGTGAAGGACAAGGTTTGCGGAAAGCAGCAGATGATCAAGTCATTTTCAGTGTTGTGTGGTGACCATACGATGCTATCTGTGATGCAGGCTGTCAAAATAAAACTGTCAGAAGGATGAATGGGAGGACTACAAGATTTTCAGTGGTAAAAGACTGACACAACCTCTCCCACACTCCTAGCAAACTGTTGTCAACTCTTCAACTCTATCTTGCTGTTCTGATGAAAAGCTACCCTAAAGTTTGCTTGGCTTTCATAATCCCAGTTGGTTGGAAGGATGGACAGATCAACTTATTCATAGACTGGAAATTAAGAAGAAAGGCACACGTAGAGATCCCCTATTAAAGAGTTAAGAGGAAGGGAGGAGAAATAAGGAAGTAGTGGTTGAAACAATCTGCTTTTAAGAAAAGAGAAAGGTTAAGAAATACTTGATAACATTTTAAATGGTGTATAAACAACACAGAAGAGCCCCAACCGAGGTGTTTTCATTTTTTTTCCCCTGGAGGTGTGGGTGTTCATAACTAGTGGAAACTGCAATGAGAACTTCAGAATTGGAAACACTACACTTTTAGCCAAAAAAAAAGCAGTTTTCTTACCCACCAGACTGAAACATGAAGTGAAGAGATTATTTCTAATAAGGAGAAGAGAGGTTGGTTTCCAAACCATTTCAGTGAAGGGTAGCACATTTTTTTTTCTATCTAGTTATTTAATTTGAGAATGAGTGGATCAAAAGTATGTAAAACAGAGCAAGCACATTAAAACCCTTCATGAGGTTTACCACAAAGGACACTGAGACAGTCAGTGTCAAAAAATAAATACAAACTGATTTGCAAAGAACATTTACATACTCTGTAATTCTGATCTGAGATCTCTGTTGGCTTTTAAAAAACTGTACCATATTTGGCTGTTTCTCCACTGGGGAAATACTCTTGTCATTTACCATGATCGACAGTAGTGATTCAGTAGCAATGCAATCTTTGTAGCCCTAACATATAAAAAAATTAATGCATGAGACACGTTGCAGACGTATTCAAAAAAGTGCTGTCATTTGCAATTGTCTGTATGTAGGGCCTTGCCAAAATCTGTGACATAATTTCTCACCACTGTGAGTTGTTGTGGAAAGGATTTAGATTAAGGATGGTTTAGGACTAATTAATTTCGTAAGTGAAATAAATGTGAATAAAATAAGTATAAAATAAATAGATAAAATTGAAAACATTTAATTTTGATGTTCAAAACTATTTAGAAGTTTAATTACTGCAAGCTTAACCTTCTGCTTCTATATAATCCCATTTAACTCTGAACATGAAACAGTAAGGCAGTGAGTAACAGTCTGCGAGATATTTATTTATCAGCACTGCTGTGAGTTATTTATCTTTGATGCCTTTGATGGCTACACATCAAGAGACTTAAGCTTTGGCTCAGATCTGAAAAAGGAAATAAGCCCCCACAAGTCTTTACAGCACATTTCTCTGGAGGAGGGGGGAGAGCACTGAGACAATAATGTCCATGCAGAAAGCTCAGCCTGAACCTATTGTCACCCCCCCAGAAGAAAGTAAAGGGATACAGTGACACTGGGCTGCAGAAATGGAAGCTGAGGGCTAGGGCTCATTGGAGCACACTGGATATAACAGAGAAAACCTACACTGAGATGCTGGGCCAGGCAATTCTTTCTCTGAGTCAGTCAATGAACGCTATTTACAGAAACCAGCTGGGCTGCTTAGACTTAGAGGTGAAAGACTCTGGTATTTCAGTACACTTTCTTACCAGACAAATGAAGTCTGTGGGTGAGCATGTAGCCTCATCTGTAGGGGAAGGATGTTATACAGGACAATCCAGAAGGGAATGTCCTGGGTAACTGTCGGCCAGAACAGGTATCACACATTTGTTCATTTTATCCTTAACATAGAAGCAAGAATGTAAATAAAACCCAGAGAGCCACTGAGCCCAGCTGCTGTCCAGTTTTGTCTGAAAAGGATCTTTGGCCTGTGTACATGAGTCTATTTTTCTCCTCTCTCTTTTTCTCAAAAAATGTGAATTGGCTGGATGAAAGCCTGAAATTCAGACATTTATAATTCCACCTAATGTTTTTTAGCTCCTCTCCCTGATTACTGCAACTGCTTATGGTTTTCTGTGTGTAATGGTCGTAATAATTCAGGAGAAGTTTGTAGGTCTGTGCAATGGCAATAAGGAAAACATTCATTATGTAATATTTCACTGCAATTCATAGTAAGAAAACAGACCAGTGTTTTCTACTGTTTCCACAGTCACTGGATCCATACATGCTGGTGTTATCTCCCCTTGCCGGGAAGTGCCACTGTCTCATCCTCACTGTTCAAAATGCCTTTCACTTAGTGCTTTTTTCTGTCTGGGGTCAAAACAAGAAAAATGTAGCTCAGAATAGAAGACAAAGTATTTCTTGTGGATGCAAATATCAGTCTGCAAATCTTGCACCAAATCCTGCTTGACCCAACATGTGACAGACCTTATTTATGAATGAACCATATATTTATCTTCCATTGAAGGAAGTGAAAGCATCTAGCATTCAGTCCTCTTGGGCCCATAGCTGGACACCAAAATATCTTTAATATATAAGCATGGCTTTATTTCTAATACCTGGCACACTTTGAATTTCTGGGTGGTTCTTTGTGAACATACCCTTACTTATTTTCTTTGGATTTACTAGAAAAGTTTAACCTGATGATACATAGAAGGTGTGAACATTTTTACTTTGCTGTGGCAGGTATGGACAGGGGAGCATTTATAGCTCCTGTAGCACATTAGTGTGAACAAGAAAATCATTGGCAATGGCAAGTTGCAACACTGGAGTTTTTATTTCAAACCTGAGAAAGTCAAATCTCCAGGTGACCACATGCGCTTTTGAAGACAGCAAAGATTTTCAGTTTTATGGCCCCTTACTGCAAGAAAGACATTGAGGTCCTGGAGAATGTACAGAGAAGGACAACGGAGCCTGGAGCACAAGAACAGCTGAGGGTGCTGGGCATGTTGAGTCTGAAGAAGAGAGGAGACCTTATCACTCCCTACAAGCACCTGAAAGGAGGTTGGAGCCAGGTGGGGGTTGGTCTCTTCTCCCAAGTAACTACTGATAGGAAAAAAGGAAATGGACTCAGGTTGGCCTGTAAACCCAAGGGAGATTTAGACTGAATAATAGGAAAATTTCTTCACAGAAGGGTTGTCAGGCATTTGAACTGGCTGCCCAGGAAAATGGTGGAGTCACCATTCCTGGAGGTAATTAAAAGATGTGTAGATGTGACACTTCAGGACATGGTTTAGTGACAGACTTGGCAGTGCTGGGTTAAAGGGTTGGACTCCATGACTTTGAGGGTCTTCTCCAACCTAAATAATTCTGTTTCTGACCACCACTTTTTCCTTTTACACTCATGACTACTGTCGTCCCAAAGACAAGTTGAAGCAGTCAGAAAACAGGCACAACCAAAGGAACTGATTTTTCTGTAATATGATTGATTCCTTTCTCTCTCTGCTCTCCCCTGCTAACTGACACAGCAAAAGTCTTTCCACATGCTGGTGCTCCACACTTAACAAAGAGATTCCCAGGCACTGCTGGGAGAGTTTGCAGTTGGTTTTTGCAGTACTGCAGCAGCGAAAACTGGGAAGTGCTGAGAATCCACCCCACTCAGTGTAAACATCTACATCTCCAAGCCCAGGGTAAACCCATCATATTTGTTATTGACATACATATTGGCTATGATTTCTGCCCCTGTCATGTGGGGATAATTATGTACTCAACCCACAAACATTGGCAGAACAGACATGTGAGTTGAGCAAACCTGTCAGCTTACTATAACATGTAAAACTGTGCCGTGTCCTGTTTCTCAGAGAAGAGGTGCTGGTAAAAAGCATTTCATTTAAAAAGCGCAAAAAAAAAATTTCACAAGTATATATGGTTTTAAATGTCAAACATTTAACATGCATTTCACCATGAAAAACCTCAGTGATGAGTTTGTGAGGCTATTTTATCCACCAACACCAGATTTTAAGATTATGTGTCTGCACTGCTGAGAATTACTGAGCTTGCAAATGCCAGACATGTAACAGGAAACTTCATTCTTCATCCTCTTAGAGGTGTTAAAGACATATGGGAAAAATGGGTGACCAAGAAGGCACATCTTTGTGTGAAAGTCTGGGTTCCAGTGATTTTCTGTGACAGGGATATACAGATTTAGGTCACAAATCAGGCTGATAAGGAGATGTATGCAATGTGCAAGGCAGTGTTTAGTCCAGCTTAAGGTCTTGATCTTGCTTCTGGTTTAACTCAGTCTCACATTCACGCGCTAGCAGCTAGCTTCTGTTAGCTGCAATCACGGATAGGTTGCAAACTTTTTGACTAACTGTGTGTTTCTAAAGACCCCAGCAGCTCTGATCTGTGCACTGAGGATTTAAACACTATGTAACTGAGATCAGAGCTTTGCAGAGACATGTGACTGAGGGGAAGAGAAGGTATCCCTTATGAAAATGTCGTGTGTTTTCCTTCCGTGTTAAAATGCTCACAATGCCCATTCATCTCAGTAAGGCTACTGTTCTAGCAGCCTGAATAAATAAACAGCTGAAGATTTTGAGAGCCAGAATTTCATCAGCAGGTTCCCCTGGTTGCTTTTTAGCTGAATGATCCTACTTGTGAAATGGTGTAAGTCAACAGGCTGAAGACAGGAAATCAGCCAAGATTCTCTATCTCTATTCTAACTGAACTCAGTTGCCAAGAAACTCTACAAGTCACAGGCTTGAAAATGGACATGTTTAAGCTTGCCTTTTTCCACTTGATTTCTGTTGGAACCAATGCCTTCCCAGCAATTTTCCAAAGACCCTATCAGAAAAATTTCGACTTTTTTCTCTTGATTGTTCAATAAATGACACTATGCCCTATGTAAAATGCACTGTTCAAACTCTTGTCCTAAATACTAAATAAACAATTTATTTTGGGGCATTTTTATGACATCCAGTGTTACAGCATCAAAGTGCTTCAGAAACACCTACAAATTTCTTATTTGCAGCCTTCCTCTAATATAAAGATTATTGAACCCCGTATTACAAAAAGGAATGTGAGGAATGAAGGGCCTGAGTTAGTTAGCACCTGATTTCTAAGAGCATTTGGCATTAAATAAAATGTTACTGTTTCAAAACCACACTTCTATTGACCATACCTGGATTTTTATGAGTACTCAATACTCTCAGCAAGTCAGATCCAGATATCTTTTAATAAGCATTTGAAAATTAGGAACTCAGAGTTGGTGCCTGTTTCTGAAAGCTTAACCCCTTGAAACCAGATTTGAAACAGAATTTCAAGCTCTGTAAGATAAGCATCACATGGGTGGAAGGATGAAGGCGCCAGTGAAGGCTTTGGTGTCTCAGAATAGGATCTGAAATAGTCAGAAAAATTATAAGGAACAGTGTTAAGTCAGCACACCTCACATGCCACACACATAGATCATCCAGTGCTGACAGAGAATGAGCCTTAAAAACATGAAAATTTGGGGGAAAAAATAGTAATTCTCACAGAACATACTCTCACAGAGAAAATACAGGGAGACCTTGAACCCCTTTGCCAAAGTTTCTTTTGTTAAAATTCCCCGTTGCCTTTTCTTTCTGGGGCCCAAATATAATTTGCTACAATTTTTTAAGAGATGGTTGATAGAAGAAAAACACTTCCTTTCCCTGTCTGAACAATAATGCAGTGGTTAATTTCAGGAAATAGAAGCCTTAAGCTGCCCTCCAAGTCTGACCATGGGAGTTAGATTATCTGAGCTGGAGACTGCTTTAGCCACAAAGCTTCTGGTTACTGCTCATCTTTCACATCAGAGATGCACACTACAAAATTATTAACACAGCAACTCAGGAAAAGATGAAAACACCATGAAGGAGGGCAAGTGATTCTCTAGTCTAGTGACGAAGGCAGCCGTCAAGTGCACATGGCCTGGAATCTAGGCTTTAGTTTGGCCTTTGGAATTATCCAGTGATTACTGTGAAACTGTCTCTGAAGACAAGACTAGAGATAAGGTCTTTAGCCTCCCAGCTGAATGGTATTTCAGGTTTCTGACCTCTTTTATCCTCTTTTGCTTGCTGTTCCAGCTTCTACTAGCTGGGTGCAATTCAGCCTAGTCCATAGTTCTAGCTTACTACCTAGGAAGGGGGTGGATAAGACATTAAATACTTTCCAAAGAACAGAGTTGAATTTGCCCACTCTTTCTCCTAGGAGCATGCTCTAGAGGAGGAGTTATACTAGTTCCTACTCTTTGACCTTTTTAAAAGCAAGTACCTGTATATGTAAAGAAGAAACAGTTTCACTGACATTCTTTAAGCATTCTCCTTGGTGGCACTTGACCAGCTTTCTCAGTCCTGCCAAAATCCATTTGTTCTTATTATTGCTAATGGATATATTCTCTATTTTTGTCTCTAAGTATCTTAAATACTGCTATCTTGTGTTATAAGAAGCAACTACTATGGTATAATCCCCCAGTACTCAGAGGTTGCATCAGAATTTTGCCTGTCCAGAGCTGAAGTTCTGAAGTTCCATCCTAGCTCCATTTCAGGCATTTCACATGTATCCTTTTCTTAAAAAGGTGACCTTTTTGTGACCATCACAAAAGCTTTTATCAGCATCTACTCCCAGGTAGAATTAGTGGCAGAATCATATTTCCCAGAACATTACTCAGTCTCTAAAATCACAAAGCGGCTTTGCTTTTTCCTGTAGTTCTACATCTCAGTCAGAATATGTCCTCCAGCAGCAAGTAGATGAGAGCTGAGCAATGAGACAGGAAATGGTCTCCCACTTAACAGGTTGTTCATTGATTTTTTTGTGCTGAAGTATTATTCTGTAATATTTACCCTTAGGACTATGAAGAGTATATCACCTGCACAAGGGAGATTTTACTACACGTAAAGCATGTCAATATTAGTAAATTTAACAGTGTCAGAACAGCGCTCAGATCATGAAATTCAACTGCTGGGCTGTTACAGTTCTGGCATGGTTTTGTTTCACACCAGCTAATGCTCCCTCAAAGAACTCCGAGTCACAATCAACTTCCTGTATAGTTCAGGAGATATGACAGACAAAAGATCATCCCAGAAAAAGAAGTTTGGATGCAGTATCATGTTATAGAGGCTGAAAACAGTTATTACAGGTGTGTCTAATATGCTAAAGACCATAATATGACTGGTCCCAGGAAATGAAGTGGAAAGGGTCTGCTGGGTAAAAGTATATTCTGTGTAATGTAATTTTCTGCTGGGTAAAATAATTTTCTGTAGCCCACTAGAGGGTGCAGACACACCTGTGCTGCCTCCAAGATTTACTTCTATGTTTCTGAGACCTGGATATTTCAGGGGTTTCTCCAGAGTATTTGGGGGAAAGACATGAAAGAATCACACCTTGCTGTCCTCTACAAATCCACTATCATCATCATCATCATCATGTAACCCAAAGTGTCTCTTCCTCCTGTTAACTGCTCTCCAGATCCCACCCTCTGTTCTCATCTACCCCAAGTTTGCACTACCAGTTTTCCTTTTTTTGGTCTCATCCTCACCATTTCACTGCTGACTTATCCGCAGTTTCCTACCCTATCTCTCACCACTGCCTGTGTTCCAGGGGGATTTCCCTTTAATCCCTACACTGCTTGACTGTCTCAAGGTGAAGCAACAAAAGTACAAAAGGCTTATTCTCACAGCTTTCAACTGCTGAAACATTGCAGCCCTAAAGTGGGGTCTATTCAGTGTATTCAGGATCAGGATTCTGGAGAACAGGATTTCAATTGGCCATGATTTAGTGAGTCTCAAAGACCAATCATGTTTTTAGAAGTTGTAAGGGGGGGGGGGCATGGAGGAAAGAGAAAATCCTAATAAGATAATTTCTGCCTTTGTGCTTACTCACCTACTCAAAGCTTGCGTTCCTGAATATTCCCTTATTGCCTCAGCAATTGCCTCATACAGCTAAACTCTGCATGTAACATCCTGCCAAAGAAAATGCAAAACTTTTCATCTTAAATGTTGACCAGACTTACAAGCAGCTCCCTAAGGAATTTGTCTCGCCATCTCACTGCTGATGTTTCCGTGCTGCAGCAGATCAGATTTCCTCTATGAGTAAGATCTGCAGAAAGGAACAAACAAGAAATCTTTTAAGGGGGAAAAAAAAAGAAAGAAAAAAAAAGAAGAGGGCATATCTAAAGATAATTACAAACAGTGACAGTGACAAGCACTGATAACATTCTCTATTTTCTTTCACAGCCTTAAAAATATGGTTCACTAGCTGTAAAATATACCTGTGCAGGACTACTAATGCTTCAGAATATAATCTGAAGATGAAGAGAAGATAAAAGAGCACATACTTCTTGTTGGTTTGCTGTTTTCCCTTCTCATTTGTGCAGATGTGAATCAGGTGCAGGATATCTCAGAGTAAGTAGCCCTAGCTGCTTCTTCACGACCATAGCAAGGTGTAATTTCTGTTCTTATTTCAAGATTTAGTCAGCAGTTGGGCACGCAAGGATTTTCAATTCACCAGCTGTGAGCCTGAATTTTTCATGCGGTAGTGTGAAAATACGACAAAAATGTGCAGCTCTTGATGACCAAACTTACAGATCCTTGGCCCCAGCCTGAACAACTCTTGAACCCTCATCAGTCTGTGTGCAAAAAGGGAGAATCTCTTTGTTAGGATATCAATGACAGCTAAAATCCAGTATTTAATTATTGAGCTGTTGCATGAAGCATACACAGATTTTTCTCTCTCTTTCTCTGATATTTAGCTTTAGTTAAATATTCATCAACACTGAAAAATAAGATTACCAATGGGAAATTTCAGTAAGGACAGAAGGCTTCCAATCAAAAATATATGATTTTTGGATTGGAATCAAACTGACATTACCTGATTCAAAGATGTAGAAAATTAATCCTGTGGGATATTTCTGATTGATTAGCAACTAAATTTAGACAAAAAATATTACCCATTTAAAACCTATTTTAAGTAACAACTTTAACTCTCAGGCTGAGTCCCTTTCAGATTTCCTGTGTATAAATAGTAAGCCCAAGAGGAACACCAGCTTGACTTTCCCATTTGAGAGCTGTCAGTAAGAATAATCAAGCCAAAACAACAATCCCACAGACATTTAATTATAAATAGAGCTCATTTCATCCAGGAATTCTGGAGGCAGTAGTCAAGGTCCAAAGTGTAGTGCTATTTCTGTAATGTCATTTTTCAGAGGAGAGCTACATTTTCAAGCTCCTTTTTCATGCTGTGAAGAGCATGGAACAGTGTCAATAAATATGCCTCATAAGAAAACCTCCCTTCTGTCCATCTGAAAGCTTTGCAAACATTAGCAGTGAAACCCCCTGAACTTGTGTTTCAAAATGACTTTTTATCTGGAAACTGTGCAAGTGTGAAGTTTGTAAGTGGCAATACAAGTGAACAACACCAGCACGTATTTTAGACGTGTGGTGACACAGTCTTGGTGTGCCTTCATTTTTGAGCAGGACAGGGGAGTCTATCACAAAACAACTTGTTGTGGCTGAGTTGTGTCTGGGTTTCTCCCTTCTTGCCGCTTGACCAGAACGCAGCAGTTACTGTGGCAGACCAAAGCTGCCATACAATGAATCACCTTTCTGCTATTTGTTTGTTTTCAGTGCTGTTACACGTAACCGCTGCACATAACACAATGCAGCCTCCGACAGAGGAGTTCACCCTTTTTCCACATCAAACAAAGATACTGATGCTGAAAGAGGGCACCGAGAGCAAACATTTCATATCACCTGAGCTGGCCTTTTCTGCACTAACAGTCATCAGTGAAAGCCTAATTATCTGCATGGGCAGATGCATCTGAGTTGAACCCAAACCCACGCTGCAAAGACAGAAGGTGAATACACGAGCAGTGAGTAAGATGCTGGTTGGTGACAGGGGATGCCTGGGTTCTGTTTGCTCTTCCCACACAAAGCTGCTGAGCACTTTCCCTTGAGCCATGCCTATTCAGTAACTGGGAAATGCGGCTGCAGAACTATAGGCACACCTCAGCCACCTTTCCTTCAGCAAACTATGGCAAAGGCTGCAAGAATTTACCAACTAAGGCCATACAGACCCCTAAGGAACTGCAAATTGCTTAGCACTGATGTTCAAACTAAGACTAAGGCTGATGCAAGTGCTTCTACCCGTGCCACAGTCTCTTCCCTAGCAAAAGGGTGACATGCTCTCTGGTTGTTTCTAAACTGACACAGCTGTTTGCAAGGGAAGACTGGGGTTCTTGATCAGATTGCTTGCATGGGGCAGCTGTAAAAACCAGGGCACAAGTCTGGCATCAGCTGAGATTCGTATTAAGTCCCCATCTGTAGATGTGGTGACAAAACTTCATGTGGATCATTGAGTCTGTTGAGCGTGAAATTCATTACAGAGGTCCAATTGCTACTCTAATAGCAATTTCACAAATAAAGAGGAAATGATTTAAGAATGAAGTCCCAAGAGGGATGGAAATTTTGTGTCTGAATCAAACAAATGCTGTTAAAAGTCTTAACTAGATTCTACTCTGTATAAAATCCAGAAAGCGTTTAAAGCAAACATTCAAGGAGTCAATATCCAAACATCAAAACTGATAACAAGCAAAGACTTAAAAACCCGCAAATGCAAAAAAACCCCTTGAGTCTTAAAAAACCCCACAAATGCCATATCAGTGTATGATTTCACTCAGGGATCAGCATGGCATGTACAATTTCCCTTTCTGTATGGTGACACAATGACAGTACATTATTACAATAACTTCCCCACAGATGACTACTTTATGCTTGTTTCTGAACTATTAAACAAAACAAAAAGATTTTCACACAAGTAATCCCTCTCCTTATCTATTAAGAAACAACAAATGCCGTGTGCTAAAGTGCACTGTGTTGTGGGACTTTCTTCTGGTACCCGTCTGTCTGAGTTCAGCTTTTATGCATCAAAAGAGCCTGATGAAATTGTATCATTTTATGATATTGTTCCACAGTCACTTCTGTGTGTATGTTGGGCTGTTGCAAACTGCCAGAGCAGTCTCAGGATGAGTACAGTACATGCTAAAGATAGATATCAGGTCCAGATTTACAACTAAAACTGGTCCAAAATTATCTGGGTTTGATTTTTTTTTTCTGTCCCCAATATGTAGAAGCTCATTCTTCCTCGTTTTAAAATCAGAGTTGAAGACACGCTATGATTTTTACTACTCTCCTCACTAAAGCAAACTGTACCTGAGAACCCCTTATTTTCTTAGTGGTTCCTGCAGAGTGAACTCCTTAAAACTGGTGATGCATTTTCTTTCTCTTTTACTGCAGTATTTGCTGTAATAATTCTGACCTCTAAATATATGCAACATAATTTCTTAACTATCTTTGCTCTACTATTAAGCCATACAGTTCTTCATTTATTTCTACAGTCATCTGGCACAAAGATACACATGTACTTCTTGGACTGCAATGAACTTCGTTCTCACTTCAGATGTAAATAATAGGAGGGAGAAAAATCAATCTTGACTGAGTCTGGCTCTTCTGAAAAACTATTATGAATAAACAATCAAGAAGTGAAAAGCTGTACTCCTTACCTGGTCTGAGAAGTACAGTGCACCTTGAAAGCCTCTTAAATGACACAGAAGAAATAGAAATAGTTGAAAGTTTTTACTCATCCAACCAGAGGACTCAGGAAATGACTATTTTGAAACTATTAACTCCTTCCTTACTTCGAAGTCTTTCAAGTACAGTTCCACGGCAGTTTGGTAATGAATGCTCTGCCCTACACATGATTTCTGTTTCACACTGAGAATATGCAGGTGGACAGAGGAGAAGACTCTGATCACCTCTATGAAAGAGAAAAACTTCTGCATAACTGTGACCAAGTACCTTTTACTGTTGAGTGATGCTTATGTAATGAAATACAGAAATGACCTAGAGTAATGGCTTGACCTCCCAACTCTCATTTACAGAAGAGGCTTAGAGCAGTGGAGCAACATTCTCACCATGAATTCAGTGTTGTGGTGCCCAAGAGAGCAAGGTAAAAAACGAGGTTGTTTGAAGGAGTGGCATCTATTACAGACTGGACAAGCATTTCATATACATATGATGTATGATACTTTCATACACAGAGGGTCTCCAGCTGAAAGGCAGGTATCCCAAAGTATTAGGAGTTAGTCCTCTGCCTATAAAACCCCTCTGTGCCTAAAACCATGCCTGTTTTCCTTGCCTAAAGGTATATGTTTGACTAAAAGGCATTTTTGAGACTGAGCTTATAAACACCCCCTAGCCTGAAAGCTATTAAAGGCCAGCTGCCCACAAGAGCACAAGGTGCTTCTGGGGAGTGGACACCTCCATACAGAACCCAAGCTGTCACCTGGGCTTCTGAGCCTGTGGAGAGACCCCATGTTGGGGTTTTCTGAGACAGGGATGGGGTTGTCTTGCCTAGCTCTGGGTATTTGCACTGTAGATGTCTACACCAGAGTTTGCCATTCAAGGCACTCTTGAATATAAACAGCGGGAAGAAAAAGAACTTTTCAAGACTCTTTATGTGGGAATTTTAACATCCAAATAAGAGTTTCTTCTGTTTTACATATATATATATATATATTCACACAATTTTTTTAATGCAATCAAGATTTTATAAAAACTACAAATTTATTTATTCTCTGCAAGTTGTTTTCTTTTTTTTTCTTTTTTTTCCTTATTCTCTGCAAGTTAAGTTTTAATGATTATTTCCAGTAACAAAGACTCCAGAGGCATGCTCCCATAAGACACTGATGAGGCTGGTCTGCACTTGAAGTTTATCTTTTTACAGTACACCACAAAAAGAATGAGGATGCTCAAGGTCCTAGATCTGAGCAGGTGCTTAGTGCTGTCTTGGAATGGAGGACAAAATGTTTGCGTGACTCTTCAAGCTATGGCTCTTGATGCTATAGCTTCGCATGCAGAAACACCAGGACATTTTAATTTGAAGACGGTTGCAGGATGGAGACTCAAGTTCTTGCTTTAACTCCTCTCACTTCCACATATAAAAAATTGAAACCAACTGTCAGTATTCTCACCATGAGCCCACAGGTAAACAGGAAGGAGTTTCAGTCTCAGCTTCAAAGAGTACAAAATATATTAAATCAAACTCCCTAAAAACTCCTCCAAAAAATGAAATTAGATTTGCTTCTTTTGTTGTTATTTTTTTAAACAATCTTCTTTTAGTTCAAATATACCAGGCTAGAAATAGAGTTTTTCATTTTCAACTTTTTGATCCTTAAGGCTACAAATAATTAATATTTTTCAACTTTTAGTTCACTACAATTTTTAAAGAAGCTTTTCCTCTCTAAAACTGGGGAAAGAAACTTTCAGAATGAAAAGACCCAGCATGTACTTTTGGCAAAAAATCATTAAATTCTACAGTCCTGGAATATTATAATGAGTATATTCTTAATTAATGCTACAGTACAATATACACGATATATCACAACACAGTATAATGAAAATAAAATTATTTAATAATTAAATATACTAATTCTACAAGGTAATCAATTTGATGATGTTCATTTGGCCATGCTAAAATTTCCTCAGAAAGCAATTAAGTGCTAAGAAAGCATCCCTCTAAACACCGGTCATGTCTTTCAGAATGATTATGAGAAACAGTGTGAATATTTATGGGTGAGTTTCCTTTGGGTAGAGTCCACATTTAGCTTCTCACTGAGCCCAGCAGGCTCTGGAGTTCACTTTGAGAGTCTTCCCTGGACCTGTTTCAAGCAGTCTATGAGTATTTGGGATCCTGTCTTTGTTGGTAAAAAAACTGCAATTCAACTGTGTTCTCCTGAGAGACAGGGACATGAATTTTGTGTAAGACATTTTAGACTAGTCTGGTGGCATTTTAGACTTTTTTTTTTTTTAGTGATGTTAGAAAGCTCCTCAGTATCTTTCCAGTGCAGAGGTCTTCCTCTCCAGTCAATCTGCAACAGCCTTGAGGTTGACCTGAATGTGCCTCTGGTTCCTGGAGCCCAGAGGAAGCAGATGCAGATGAGGATCTGATTTGCACAAGACTCTGAGGGCTACCCAGCCTCAGGCCATACCGACCCTTTGCATAATAAAAAGAGAAAAATTAAATGGTTTTGGGGAGCTGCACTAAGGCTGAATGTTATCATTCATTAACAGCAATGCTATTCCCAGAGAAGCAAACATTGGATTCTCTTCTGCAGCTGAGGAGGGTCTGAAGGAATGCAGAATTGCAGGCTAAATACAGGACCTGCTTTGGGGTCTCCCTGACAGACCTAGCCTGTCATTCCATAAGCAGAGGAATGTCTAACAGTGGGAGGACATGGCACAATGTTAGCTGTGACATGAAAACAAGCAAGCTGTCATTCCATCTTCCCAAGGGGTTCCTCATCTCAGCTTGAGCTGAGCTGTGCAGGTGTGGTTGGAGCTCAGCTTCAGATGCACTGGGACACAAAGAGGTCAGCAGCTTGCACAGGTGGTGGTGGGAGGTCTGTACAGTAAGTACAGTGATATGGGAGTGTGACAGTGGGCAACCTCCAGAAAGAAGTCCTGTGATTTGGGAGTGAGAAGATGGAAGGAGGGTAAATCTGTATGAAACTGAGAGGAGGTGGCAGGAGCAAAGGAGACTGAGAGAAGGAGTCCCTGATCTGTGGAAGGAAGGCAAGCAGAACAGAGAGGGAGGAAAAAGGGTCTGGGGAATCTATCCTGTATCATAGCAAAGGTGAAGGAAAGGAGAAGAGTTTTCTGAGAATTTCTGCTTCTCTGTCATCCAGCCCAGGAGGTTTTGAGCAGATCTCCAGGGCTCAGGAGCTTGGTCCATTCTAGGCAGGTGAGATAATCATGTCATGAATTGTCCCATAGCAAGGTGAGTTTTTTTGAGGAATGAATGGCAGACAGGCAACCAGTGAAAAGAATGAGGAGACCCACCCCTGATTCAGAACCAATCTGATTATCTCCAATCTGTGGAACACTCACCCACTCTCAGAACTGAGTTGTGATGCCAAGAGTGATAGGAAAGACAGAATACATGGCAGGCAGAATACATGACTTTAGTGCTCATTGTCCAGGTGGCAAAACTTTTTTGCTCAATTCTGTTGACCTGTGCAGTGATGGCATTACACATCTGAAGAAATTCCAGTCCTCAGTTATGACTGATTGTCCATTTTAGTGCTAACATGGAATCGCCTGCGGAGCTTTCCAGAAAGGATACATTTCTATTAGTTCTTAAGGAATAAGCAGATATCCCAGCCAATTACTTCTAGTTAGATTCATTACAGATGTTCTAGGCCCATAGAGGGGTGGTATGGTGAGAAAGAATATGTACCCAAGAGTTCTTTCTTGCACGTGAGATGTGACCTGGCTCTTTGTCCAATGTCACAGCCTTCAAGGGTCAAAACATTTTATCTGTCAGTTATTCAACCCCCAAACTGCAGCTTTGTGTAATGTTAACCAAGAGCAAATGAATGGGAAAAAAACTCAAAGTGAAAAAATTCACGTCAGTGTTTTCAAACTGACATCCTTTCATTTCAGCATAGGAAATTTCTGTCATTATGAAATGAGACCTGCTGCCTAATTGAGTGGCAATGGTAGTAGTACATGATATGGGTCTTTGCTTTGTTTGAGATGGGTCTTTCATCCTCTGAGGGAGCATTTCAGTCACTGGACTGCAGAGCTTTTTGGGGCCAGGATCTCTCCAACCAGATCTGTTCTACCTTAGCCAGGGAAACTTCCTACTTTCTACACTGATGTGAGTGTCCTGGTCCCACCTCTGAACCAAACAGTCTCAACACTTCCAGAGTCTCAACATCTCCTCCCCCTCCAAACACACTCACACTTTCCTCTTGGTTTTTGTGCAAAACTGGAGGGATTCTCCAAAGCAGACTCCTGGCATATGTTTTTCTTGCAGCAAAGGTTCAGGTGAATGAAGGGGTGAATGAAGGCAAGCAAGGGGTGAGAAAAAGTCTGTGAAGGAATAGAGGGAGAGTGATGACAGAGGGCAGAGGAGAGTTAATACTCTGTGATGTGCAAGGGGGTGGAGAAGCAAGGGAGCAGAGAAAAGGGGGAAAGGCCCTTAGGCAGGATGAAGCAGGGGGCACAGCCACCAAATCCGGAATAACCAGGCTCATCAGATGCATTGTGGTGTGCATCAGAGTGCAAGTTCAGATGCAGAATTTGTCTTTGCTGTTCAATGTTGTACAAAATATTGAAATACTCTCAGTACAAAATAAATCCGTGGTCCAGTGACTGGTGACTGCTCCTGGGAGGGAAGTGATGCTTGTAATGAGAACCAAGAAGTGTCTCAGTTTCCTGCAGCTGAAACAAAACCCCACTTTGTGAAACACCAGAGCTCTGTTTCCAGGTCTGTAGCTGCCACCTCACAGCGCTCCTGTGAATCCAGCTGTCCCTAGAACCCCTAAAAGCATTTTTAGAAAAAAAAAAAATCCCAAATGAAAAAAATGCCTCTGGACTGAAATTAAAAATTTAATCAGCACAAAATAAAGTACACGTTTCTTGATCTAGTAGACATTAATGAGATTTTTATCTCTGATCCTCACCATGGTGGTGTTTTTAAGGTTCTAATCACTCTGTCATTGCTGTTTTGATCACTGCCTCCATTGTGATGGTTCAAAACCTCAGCATGAAATAAATCCAACTGCACAGTATGAAGCAGCTAGAGCCTTAGCTTGAATTGACTCAGCTTTGAGAAAACCTTTAACTGCCTTTGAAATAGTCAGAAAATTGCACGTTTGCTGACAGACTGCTGGTCTGACTAACCCATACAAGGCAGATTTCAGTTTGATAATCGTGATAGTCAGTCAGCATTAAAAGTGACTTCCCCTTGCTCTTATTTTTATTTCAGTGTTATCCCTACATAAATGAGTCTCCCTTTCCAGTCATTGTAAAGGAGGAGGGAAAAAAAGTGCAGGGATCAGAACTTCTTACCTAGTGTTTAGTTATTGGAAGTATTTTTCCTCCAGTTGTGTAAAGTCCAATTCTGTTTGTCATTAAAAAAAAAAAGCATCTAAATTTCAGCCTAAGGCCCAGACTCAGGACTGAGAACCTCAGGTGTTAATTCTGTGAGACAAGTGTTGGAAGGAGACAGGACCCATGACCTTGGTCTATCAGGTTACTGCATTTCACAGAGGGAACTTTCCCTCAGACAGAGACAAGCAGAGTGATGAGAAATTTACCCAAGGTAACTTATATTGGGAGAAAATGTAGTCAGTAGTTGCCATTTGTTTGAGCTGAGCCCCTAAGAGCAGGCAGACATGGCCACATCCCCCATTGCTCTAAAGCCCTCCCAAAGTGGAGGTCAGCTCAAGAGACAAATATCTGTGGTCCTACAGAAAGCAGTGGTCTCTCTACACTCTTATGGTAGAAGGAATTGAGTGTTGCCCCAGAACTGAACTCTGTCTTGAGTCTCTTCCCCATAGTTCTCAGGAGATGCTGGTAAAACCACACCAACCAAAGCAGACATATTCTTGGGTGTCAGTTTCAGGGATCATGCCTTGAAACTCCTAGGGACTGACCAACTGAAATCAGTATGGACAAGGCTTTGGTCAAAGCTGTGTTACTAGGGACACAGCTTTGGGCAAATTCATCCAGCCAATTCCTACTCCACCGAACAATCTACCCTTTGAGTCCCTCTCTCTCCAGCTTAGAGAGAAAGGATGTAGGAAGGGACCATGTCAAAGGCCTTATAAAAGTCCAGACAGACAACATCTCTCCCCTTGTCCACTGCTGTAGTCACTCCACTGACGAAGGCCACCAGGTTCTTCAGGCAGAACTTGCCTTTGGTGAAGCTGTGCAGACTGTCCCGAGTCACATCCCCATCCTCCACGTGACTTAGCATAGATTCTGGGAGGTTCCATGGTCTTCCCAGGCATAGGGGTAAGGCTCACAGGCATGTAGTTCCCACAGTCCTTTCTATCTTTTTTAAAGATGGGTAAAATGCTTTCCCTTTTCCCAGTCACCAGGAAATTCACCTGATTGTAATGAATTTTGGAATATCAGAGAGTGGCTTGGCAACTACAATGGCCAGTTCCCCCAGGACTCTGGGATGCATCTCATCAGGTCCCGTAGTCTTATGCACAACCAGGTTCCTCAAGTGGCCACAAACCTGATCTCTTACAATGGGATGCACTTTGCCCCCGCAGCTATCAAGGCTCTTTGGTCCCTCACTTACCAGACTTGTTTCCTGTCAGACCTCAGTAGCCAGACCAGACACTTCAGTGGCTAGTGGGCAGGAAACCAATGCTTCCTGCCCGCCCGTTCCCTGATTAACCAAGGTCATGGATATAATACAAGGTTTGGGTTGGAAGATCACCTAGTCCAACCCAAAATGAAGGACATGCAAGTGGGAAAGCCTTTCCTCAGGCTGACCATCCTTGTAACCACTAGACAAAACCAGCAGGAGAATGGTCAGTTCCTGCAAAAGTCAATACCTAGGGAAGCAAACTATCATATGTAGTTGAAAAAAAAAAATTATAATGCTTTGGAGTTTATTTTGCTTTTTGTTTTATCAACTAAAGTGTTTCAGGGTTTGGGTTCTTTTGGGTTTTTTTTTTGTTTTGTTTTTTTTAAAGATATTTGAAAAGTGAAGGTGTTTTTTTGATTTGTTGCCCAGATGTACGTGTGACAAACTGAAATATGGCCAGGAGATGCTTCAGAGCAGCCATCTGCTCTCAAGTGGAGGGTATTGAAAAAGGAGGCTGTGGTGTTGCATACAGGATGGTGAGATCCCTCCAGGTTTTTGATTGTGTTTTTTTTCCCTTTGTCCCCATCTTGCATCACACAGCTGCTGGGAAAATGTATTCACCCATGTTTGGGTAAGCAGATGCTGTCAAGTCTTGTCTGCCACCACAAATACCGTGAAGTCAAATCTACTTTTACCCCCAAGACAAGGCGTGCAAGAAGCAAGCCTGCCTACTGAGCAAGAAGAGAAAATAACAGGTGAAAGAGTTACCAGCTGGACAGCACCAGCAATTCCATCTACCAAGAACCAGGTTGTCATCTGGATCTTTAAGAAGACTCAGGATTAGGCCCAACAGGGAGGTTGGAAAAACTATTTTTTTTTTAACTGTTAAAAGGTTGTTTCTCAGACGTTGCATAAGACATCCTATTTATCTCTAACTTCTCACTCATTACAAACAGATTACAGGAAGGAAGTACTCCACCCAATTTCTTAAATTATCATGTACCATTGCTTAAAGGTGTCTCAAGAAAAGTCTGTTTTTACTCTTTCTTTTTAAGAGAAAGAGGAAAATAAAAAAACCCAGATGATCTTACTGCTCATTAATTATTTATTGTATGGCTATTACATTCAGAAAAGCTCTTGATTTTTCCAGACACACATTTGCTAAGAAATCGTTTCAGCAAGATACAAAAAAAATTTTGTTATTTCTTGCAAAAAGGGAATGGGGTGTGTGAGAGGGGGAGGTCAGGTTGTGCATATTTCCAAAGGGCTCTGTATTGCAGTTTAAATCAGAAACCTGGATTCTATTTCCTATGATAAATGCATCAGTCTTGTATTTTTACTCTTGTAATTACTCCTGAGACCATCACACACAAAAAAAAGCAAGGGTCAAATTATGTTCCCAGCTCTGCTAAGGGGGAAGTAAACCATGGCAGTTCCTGGAATGATTCCAGTATTCCTGACATCCTTATGGGGCTATAGCCTTGCTCCTGACATCCTCATTGCCTTCGCTTGCAAAGCTGCGCATCCAGAATTCTCCTATTCAGGGCAGGTCATGCACTTCCAGGTGACTCAGGAAAAAGCCTGCTTGCTTATGGCTCTTGTGTTGGAGGGGCAGAGGGGAGGGGAAAGAAAGGAGGAAGTAAGCAGCATGGGTCAGGAAGGTCTGCAGCTGCCACCTCACAGCACTCCTGTGAATCTAGCTGTCCCTATAGGAGTTTTATAGGAGTGCCCGGGTAGCTGGGCAGGAGCCGTCTGGGGCACTTGCTGTGACAGCTGTTTCTTGGAGAGGTGTTGCTGTGACAGGTACTTCTGTGACAGGTGTTGCTGTCACAGTTGTTGCTGGGACAGGTGTTGCTGTGACAGGTGTCCTTTTAGCTGCAGGTTTCCAGAGGAGTGGCAGCCTCTCATGCAAACCTGCTGGGCTACAGCCCTAAGGAGCCGCTCTTATGGCTGAGGCTCCCTGACAGCAGATGTGGACCTGGGAGCAAACCTTGGGCAGCAGGTGAGGCTGCCAGGCCTGTGCCTGGAGGGAGGAGAGGTGCAGAATACTGGGCTGATTTTCTGCTGTGCTGTGTTTTGCCATACACTTCAGATATTTGGGGGTATGTAATATGATGGGTCATGCCTGGAAATGGCAGATAAAGCACAAACACCATTAGGAAATGTATGTGCAATGTGTTAACACTCAGTGATCAACAGCACAAACACTGATGGCAAAGAGGAAACTAAATTTACGTAGACAGATTGAAGATAATCTGTGGATCCTTCTGCCATTCAGTTTTTAACTGCAGGGTCTGTCAACTCATCTGCACTTACCCTTGACCCAGGCAACAATGTATTTTGCTGTCAGTCCAGATATTGCTTTGCTCCGTGACTGAATGTTTATTGT
Organism: Geospiza fortis; assembly: GCF_000277835.1. Taxonomy (NCBI): domain Eukaryota; kingdom Metazoa; phylum Chordata; class Aves; order Passeriformes; family Thraupidae; genus Geospiza; species Geospiza fortis. The sequence continues at coordinate 3,261,458 of NW_005054342.1, read as the reverse complement.
ATTGTCTTGAGTCATTTCCTTTAGGAATGCAAAAGGGAAAGAAGCTTTGGAAGAATTTTTTTAAGCCCAGGAAATGTAGTCCAACAGGGTGCAGGGCCCCTGCATTAATGTACACCTTGCATTTCTAATTCAGAGACATTCATATGCTGGAGTGTGCTGATACCAAGAAAGATCATACTCAGCTATTCATACTGAGCTATATTGTGATGATAATTGTCTCCCAAAGAAGTTGCAATTGTTCTGGCAGAGAGCAGTTTGCTGTCTAAAATAGCAGTCTTTTCAGGTTCCCAAAATATCATGAAACGGGCATCTATTCCAGATTAAATGCATTTTCAGTTCTGCAATTCTTTTCTCAGGAAGTTCTCAGCATATCTTCATCTCCAATGCATGTCTCAGCAATGTATCTGCAGATCTTCATTTGTGCCTTTCATTGAAACTCTTTGCAGCACAGTAACAACAACAGGATCAAAGTGGAGACTGTTTAATGCCAACAAAAGCTTATATGACCCCAAACAAACTCTTCAGTTTGGCAATATAGGCTAACTGGATTATTGTTATCACTGTTTCAGGCATATAGAACATCATAAAAATCCTATGCAGTATAAAGTTGAAAGCACCAGTGTGCTTTTTTGGTTTCCCTGAACTGTGTACAAGAGGAAGTGAAAAGTTTTTAGTAAGAAGTTTTTGAATAATTGTGATGCCATTGCGAGTGAGCAGGAAGAGACACGTGAGCCAAAGCAGAATCTCTTATGTAAGCAGTATTTCTTCAGGAAAATGTAGGTCAGGGAAACAAACATATCAGTTAGCTGTTGTCTGTCATTCCTGCACTGAAAAGTGTGATGTGTCTTCCTAAATTAAAGAGTTGGAGAAGGTGCACACCAAAAGGAGCAGATTTGAGCACCTCAAATGGTTGCAATGTCAAGGCAGGCAGTGCCTGAGGCTTCTGTGTGCAGCCTGAGCTGGAGCATCACCTCCTCTGCAGAAAGCAACACCTGCAGGGTGACAGAGGCAGGGCTGAGGAGCTGGCTCTTTGCTGAGAACAGCAGGCAATGCAGACACTTGTGCTGTAAAACAAAGGGCTGCTGCTGCTCAGTTTATGGGGGAATTTCACAAAGGGAGCCCAAGGCATCAGGCAGCTACAGGATTCCTGCCAGAAGCCTGGGCTGGCAGGAGAATGAGCAGGCAGAGGACTGACAGGGCAGTGTGCAGCTTTTGGTTTTGGGCATCTCCTCTGTTTTGGCACCAAATGCTGACACAGTTTTAGGATGGATTTGGTGATCTCTACTCAAATTGCTTTACAAAGTGAAAAAATAAGGCCTTTTTTAATGGAAGAAAGCCAAATGAGTAAAAAAGAAACCAATTATTTCTTTTTAAAATTTATATGTTATATATATATTTAAGGAAAAGTGCCCTTACAGATCGGAAACCTTTTCACTTCTTCATTTTCATCTCAGGAAAGAATATACATTTTCATCCATAAATATTTTTAATACTTCTTTTCTGCAGTATTTAAGATGTCTCCTAGTTGTAATAGCAATTTAGGTATTGGTACATAATGTATCACAAGAGTGTGTTCTCTTAGGCATTCTGAGTAGCTGTTCCACCAGTCGAATATTTCCTTTAATGTATGTTTTTAGCCCCAGTCAAGGTATTCCTTCTTTCTCTGGTGGGGAAGCACATGCTAACACTGTGCTGGGAATAGCTTAGTGGCACCTGCCTTGCTCTGTGCTTGAGGCGTCATTCTAAAGAACAGACATGGGCAATCAGCCTAAAGGCAAGCTCTGCTCTTACACCACCCAGCTGCTCAGTTTCCTGTGATTCCCACCACCCCTGTGAAGGTGGGCAGGGGTCACTGCTTGCTGCTGCTCACCCCACAGTCTGCTACAACACAAACTGGAGGAGAGAGGTGGGAGGAATTTGGAGACTGAAAAGCACCATCACCATGTGAATTCAGAGAAATTCCCTCCATCCCTCCCTGGGTTTCCTCCCTGTGCATTATGTGGGTTTTCACTTTTTCCATCCATCCTCTGAAAAGGACCCACTCACCACCGCAGAAATTCCATTTTTGACTTTCCACAGCTCCTGCTGCTGCAAGGTTAGTGAGGTGTAGAGGGAGTCTTGGGCAGGCATGAGAGAAGACAGGTGATGGCTTCTGCCATGACGCTGAGCTCCTGAAGCCACAAATGCTAAGTCCTCAGCTAATTGTTGGGCACCACAATATAAGAAAGATATAAAGTGTCCAAGGGATGGCAATGGAAATGGTGAAGGGCCCTGATGGGAGATGCTGAGGTCACTTGGCTTGTTTAACATATTTTTGTAGCTCCAGTGGAGGTGTGGGATGCAGCAACAGCCAAGCCAGTTAAGGTGACCAACCTGCTGGCCCATTATGAGCCATTCTTCTCTTACATGACCTGGACACCTTTGGGGATGCTGGATCCAGTGGCACAAAAACAAGCCTGTTTGGCTTACTGGGAACAAAAATTCAGCCCAAAAACTTCTGCAGCAGCATTTTCTTTGGTTCTCATTGACCAGTTCAGCACAAACTCCTAAGAAGCAGATAGAAGCCAAATAAGATGAGCAAAAAAGAAAATAATCAAGAAATTCTTGGTTTCCTATGTAGTTAGGCACTATGGCTTTGTGAAAAGGCTAAGATATAAAATAAACTTTTCTCAGGTTTGATTTCATTTTCCGCTTCTAATGTTGAAGTATACTTAACCTTAATTTAAGGTCTTGATGGAAATTTAAAGATATTGATTTTTGAACTTGCAGTGGCAGCTAAATTTTCAAATCTCTGAGCACATGTAAGCTTCCAGAAGAGCAAAATATTTTGTGTTGCCCCAGTTCCCAAAGTGTGAACTAATTTGTTCTGGATTTTCTATTTTGCAGATTCCTCTTGCTTCACCTCAGATGTGGGGACATTATTGACCTTCCACACACAGATATGAGTGGCTGCCTTAGCTTTTATTAACACAAGGAGTGATCTGTTTGTAACCTCTGTTCTTAGAAACATACCTCAAATGTGAGAGGCTGAGTCTCTAACGAGCCCATGGCCATGGATGATAAGGCATACTTCCTGCGGGTTTCAGCTCCATCTATTGTTTTTTGTAACAATGGAGAAAAATGAAATGTGTTTTTGAAATTAGCAATTTTATGACACATTTAGTTTGCATTTTCTACTGATGAAGCATTAGGGAATATCAATTTATAAAGGAGAAGAAATATGAGCAAACAGGATAAAAAATAAGGCTAGTGCATCCCTAATTGCAGCTCATTGAGCAACACTGAATACATTTAAATTTAATTATTTGGTAGGTTAATCACACATGTAGAAGCCTTGACTGACACCCTGTACAGGAGCATGGGCCTTCATGAGCATCAAATCCTGAAACTTTGCTCCCACCTGCTACAATATCCTCCTTCTGTGCAGAAATTCCTGGCTCCCCACTTTTGAGATGAGCTGTGCTCCCCTTCCCCTACAACAACAATGGGCACCCCAAACATCCTCCTGTTCCTGCCAGAACAGGGCAGGAGCAAACAGCTGCTGTCCCAGGGAAGGGAAGAGACACAGCAGGAGGGACAGCCAAGCCAGATGTTACTCCAAGTGTCTGCAGTGTTCCTCTGTTGTTGGCAAGCTTCAGGAAAATCAGATTAGGTGACTTCCAAGTCTTTGCTTTGTACCCATACTCTCCCCAGCTTTTACCCCTTCAGCAGGCTCTGGACTGGATGCACTGCGGGGCTCTGTCCCACAGATTGTATCTTCAAACTGCTGCCCCATGAACTCAATGCCAAACTGAAGTGTGCCACTCTCAGGGTAGCTGAGACTGTGACTTGGAGAGCCTGGGATGTCATCAGGAACCTGCCTGGGCTCTGCTCTGCTTTGGCTGTCAGATGCAACAGAAACCAGAAAACTTTGATCACCAGCAGGGACCTGCCTCCCTCCTCTCCCCCTCTCCCTTGCTTCCTCCTGGCCAAGAAATTAAATCGTTTTTCTAGATAGGAGTGCCTATCACTCCCCAGTTTCCAGGATTAATCCAGACTCTCCCATTTTAGACTATTTAATTCACATGAGCTGAATGCCATCCTCCGTGACTTACTCCAGAAAGGCAAGTTTTAGCTCATAGGTTTTTTAATGAGTTAAACTCATTAAAGCCATTGCTGAGCATACATTCAGGATGTAGGCTTCCAAAATAAGCCTTGGTATACTCAGTCTATAGTAACAAAACTACTTTAGACTGAAGCTTAGATGAAATCTGATTACAGACAAGCACAAAAATTATTTTCTCTCTCCCATCCCCATTTCTCATAAAGTGATATAACTATAAAAGGGATATAACTATTACATGTCTGTGGGTGTACACATTAGAAAAAGAGTCAGAGTTAGTACCAGTTGGTGCAATTGATGCTCTAGCAGATTAAGTCTATAATATTGCTAGCTATGTGTAGAGATCTTTCAAATTAAATGTGGCAGAATAAGAGAATGGGACCAGAAAGTAATGTTTTTTATTCCTTCACACTTTTACTTGGAAGTCCTACTACCAGTCTCATGCATCTAGAAATCCCAGATGTCGTAAGTACTAAGAAATGGTTTCAAATAATTTATTTATTATTTATTTTTTAAACAATTACTTTATGGGTTGTCATTCACTGAGATCCGTATCTTGAAACTCTTTCCTGCAACTATGGGGATGGAAAACTTTCTCTTAAGAGCGAAAAATAGGTGAAGAAGAAAGTTCAAGTTGTAGTTAAAAAATAACCAATTAATGCAATTTAAAAAAAAAGGATCTGAGGTGATATGGAGCTGAACCTTAACCAGTTAAATTTATCCACAACAGACTTCACCCCAGTGAAATGAAAAAATCCAGCATCATTAACAGTTTGCAATATGAGCTGGTGGAAGAATCCCAGGCAGCTGCACAGACACATCATGCTGCTGTTGCAAGATGTAGGAGAGTCCTTCTCTGAAGGATATTGTGGCAGCTGCAGCACAGAGATATAGACTGCAAGCTAAATGTTTTCAGAACAGCAGGAAAAACCAAAAGGAAAGTGAGCACTCCTTAAATGACACTTTTAGAATTAGCTTGGAATGCCAAATTGTATAGCATGAAAACCACGCTCTCCCTGCACAGACACTGTGAGAAAGCTTGCTCCTTAAGTACATACCCATATTCCTCCTCTTCCTTTGACCTCAGTCAGAGGATGCCTATTTTTAGGCTACCTTACTCTACTTGCCTCTATGGATTCAAAGGACTATTAATGTAAATCATACATGCTAAAAAAACAGGTTTTGTTGATACTGCTCATTAGAGCAGGAGCTTCATTATTGCACTCCAAGCCCCACAATTCCATTTCTTCTGTGTCTGCACACTAGACTAGGCGCAGTTTTGGCTCAGTATCTACAGATAATCAGACTCAATTTGCAAGCGGACAAGCCTGGAGTACACTTGACTTGACTTTTGAAACCTGGAGAAGAGCATGATGATGGGACAAAGTTTTGAAGACCTGGCTATGCCTGTGCCCCATCATGGACTGGGCTGCGGGTGTATCTGGGCTCCACTGAAAGACCAGTTGTGAGCAAAATGCAAAAGAACTCGCCGGGGAATTGCCGTCAGACGTGAGGGATTTGGAAGCTGCAGGGACGAGCAGGTGGTGCCATGACAGCACAGGAGTTGCCATCCCTGGTTTACAGCGGGACCTCGGCTCCTTCAAACTGGAAATTGGAGGGGTTGTTTAGTTTGGTTTGGTTTTGTTATAGTTTTTAATTTTGTTTGAGGTTGGTTGTTTTTTTTTGTGTGTGTGTGTGTTTGTGTTTGTTTGCTTTTTGGTTTTTCTGAGCAGAAATCAACCCTAAAAAATAATTCTTGCAAATCTGTTTCTGCTCTTTGGAGATATATTCTATTTTTCAACGAACAATGTAAAGTAATCATGAAGGAAAGAATAAGAAAGAAACTACTGATATAATTAATAGCTTTTAGACCCTATGTCCATGTACTTTCTTTCCCCTATTCCCTGAATGCATGAGCATGTATTCAGTCCTGAGACGAAAGTTTCAGTTGATGATTCAGAATTGAAAAGCTTGGGGTTATCAGCCATGAGCAGGAACATTGGTGTTACAATAATGGAAAAGTTTTGGTTTTTGGTCAGCAAATATCAAGACTGACAGAATACAGCTTGGGATGGAAATACACAGATCTGCAGTCCCAGAGTAGGAGGTGAGCTCTGACATCCAGTAATACTCTCTTTCACTTGTATACACAATTATTTTTACTAGCACGCCCTTCCCCTCTTCCTCTCCTTCTCTCTCCCTCATCATATCTTTTCAGAATCCAAAAAGGTAATCTTCAATTCTTGGCCTTTCATCTCCTTCCTGAACTCCCCAACAGGACTGTTTACTCATCTATACCAAGCATTTGATTTCCTTTCCATTTGACTCATTCCTTCCAGGTGCCTGTCATCCTTTTCAGGATACAGCTGATCCTCAGGGCTGAGGAGCCACAAGCTATAAGAAAATCTGGTCATTTTGAAGGCAAGAGATAAATACTGAAGTACAGGCAGAAGGTGGGAAGGGATTCTCAATGCATCACAGTTTAGGGGGGTTCTTTGCGTTATTTGGAGATTTGATGAGAGGAAGTGAGGAAAAAACTGATCAGTCCTGATAGTTTCACCCAGACAGCCCTGAAGTATAATTTAAAAAGCTTTAGAAAAATTATTTAAAGAATGTTAAAGTCCAAGAAGCAATGGCCCACAATACAGTTCAGTACTGTCCAAAGAACAACTTCAAAGGGAGCCAGTCCAGCTCACAAACGCTGCAAGGGATCAGCACTCATAAAAAGCATTAACATAACACAGCCATTTTGAAGCAGGACCCTGAATACTCTGCTGAGGAGTGACAAGAGTTTTCAGATGCTGAAAGCAAAACCCCTGCACCTATCTCAGAACTCCTGGGACACTACTGGGCCCAGGGCTCGGTGCAGCTGGCTTGGCTCCACATCCGAGGAGATCCTTGGATGAAGGTGCCTGAGACTGAAGGACAGAGAGGCAACGTGCCCATCTCAGCACGTCAGAGAGCTGCCTCGGGTTGAGCAGGCTCATAGCCAGAGGTGCTGCTGACTCAGTTTTGGATTCCTGAGGTTGGGGCAGTGGCACCTGCTGAAAACCCCTGTTGTTCACTTCCAGGGAATTGCTGCCAAAGCAGGGCAGGAAGAACATGTTTAATGCCATGGCTTTGTTGTATGACTGAATTGTCAGGTTTCTGACCCCCAAGTGGAGGGTTTAATTGAAAGCTCATTCCCATATTACGTTCTAGTAACAGTAATAAAACACCCAAAACACCTCTGAAGAAAAGGACATTTTTACTCTGACTCAGATCAGATGCCTAAAGCCTTTTCATGTCAATGCTGTGGCCTCATGCAGATTTTATATAGTTTCTACTGTACATTTGAACATGAGGGCATAAAAGGTCAAATCTATCGGCTTTCATGTTATGGCATGGCCACAATCAGTGATGCAAGAAAAATATCTCAATCCATAAATGAATCTGCATTTACACTGTCAACAAAGTTCTGTTTCCTCCCTATAGCATATCACGAGGAACAAGAAGATGTTAATTTTTACTCTGTTGTATTCAGGTGAGGCTAGAACCTCAGCCCTGTGGCAAACTGCCTGAAGTAGAATCCACTTAGGAGGGGTTAGACAGACTATACAGACCATTTCCTAGAATCCATTAAGACTTTTATATTGATGTGGTTTTGGCAATGCAGTTGCTTCTCTATGAAAGATTTACCCTACACTTCCCCGTGTATGATGAGGTAGGGATAGATCTATAAAAAACCAAAAAGCTTTTCTGATAAGAAATTGAAAAGCCTTGCATTGTTCATATTAGGTCTTTTACCTGAGTGTAACATGATCTCCATCACTGCCTGGAAAGAGACTTTAACATCTGAAACAAGTGATATGAAGTTCATTTGCATGATCATGACTGTTATATCCATAACAATATTTTTTCACATTGAAGTATCAGGTAGCACATTGAAACTTTGTATTGAAATATAAATAAGCCACACTATTATCAACTTACATTTCTGTTATGGTCTAACTGCTGTCTGAAGAGAAAGATTTTAAAACTGTCTGCTTTTATCCCTTCCTGATACCAGTAAGTCCATACCACAATAAAAAAAGTTGTTATCTTTGTGGCTGTATGAAGTAAATGTAAATAGGGGGGATCTCAGCATTCAAGGCTTGTGCCTGCTCCAATTTTTTCTGCCTCATTACAGCTTTAAAGTCCTCTCTTTTCTCTACTCTGAAAGTCTTTTTCTTTAATATATATATTCTGTGCTGTAAATTTCAGTTACAACCACAAGAGAACAATGTGGTTGGTGCAGAAATCAATTCTTTTTGTTCTAAAGAACAAAATGGTGAGTGGAGCAAGCCTTCTTCCAGAGATGATCAGAAAGGGTTCTGAGTTTCTGGGAAGTTCAGGCACCCTTAAACTTTGGGTTTGGTCTGAGTCAGAACTATACACACAATGATACTCCTTTTTCCCTTCATTTCTCACAAACCAAAGATTCTAAGAAATTACATTTCCTCTGAGGAAACGCACCTTGGGTGGTGCCCTTCCTCCAGGAGCTTGATGCTTCTGAAAGCTTCAAACCCTCAAGGATTTTACTGAGTATGCCCCCTGTCTGCTGCACAAACACCCTGCAGCCCAGTGCAGGCTCCTCTGGCCATGGCCACACTGGCCCCACTGGACCCTAAAGCTTTTTCACACTGCTGGCCTCATGCTCCAGGACCCAGAGAGCCCTGTTTGGAACCCAGAGTCTTTGCTGATAAAGCAACATGCTTCCAAGAAAACTCTCCAGGTAATACAACAGCATTTCTCGGTGATGCAAGAAAAATTCAGTCCAGCTTTGCTGCTGAGCCCCCATTCTCCCAGGCTGGGGGTGCTGCCCCTGTTTCTGCAGCCTGGCTGGGTTCACACTGCTGGAAAAGAGTCAGGGCAGAAAGGGCCAGGAGTATCATTGGGGTAACTCCTGGGGTAGCTCCCACGTTCCTGAGGACTCCATTCACTCCCAGATCTCAGCTGTGGCCCTTTCCTCAGCTAACCCACAGTCTGTGCCCAGCCTGTACCTGCTGGCCACCACCTACTGCCCCCACTGGGCTTTCCGCCTGCCCCATCACTGGGGCCTTGCCAGGTGGCTGCAGGGCTCTGGGCTGGCCATGAGCACCATCCCTGTCTTATCCCTGCTCCCTTGCTGATGGATTGACCTGCCACAGGAGGGCATGGCCCTGCCAACCTCACGGACACTCCTGGCTCCCGCCTTGCTCCTGTGGAGCAGCCCACGCCCCAGTGGCTGTGACATCCTTATGGAACAGTGAAAGCACAAAGGGTGATCATTTGCTCATGTTTTAGCTACTGTCATTTGTGAACATACCTGGTTTTACAGGTTCCAGTAATTTCCTAAATAAAAATCAGGGCACAAAACTGAGGGAAAAAACCCCCCATAATACAGCTACTCTGTGTGCACCTAAAGATGCAAGCACATGAGCAAAAGAGCACAGCTGAACAGAAAAAGAAGTATTTTGGACATTTCTCATTAGGATTTACCTTTTCACCAGAGAGGTATAGATAAAGGCTATGATATGACCTCACTAGCTCTGGCATCATATCGAACAGAAGTGGAGGGCAAGATCTATAAGACTGCAGGATCTGCTTTAGTCCTTTAATGGGAGTTTTTACAGAAGGTGTCAATTTCCTTATGTAAAACGTTATCCTTCTTAATAAAGTCACATAAAAACCAGTGAAAACCATTGGACTTTTTCACTGGCTCCCTGGGGTTTATCCTAAATTGTCAAGTAACTGTCCTGTGAGGAAAACAGTGAAGACAGAAACCAGACTTTTTCACATTAACTCTTTCACAAGAAAAACAGCTACCACAAACCTGCTTCTGTACTAGCCTTTCTCTTTGGAAAGAACTATTGCCTAGTTGTAATTAATTTCTTTATCTGAAATCCTTGAGAAGATCTGATATATTGTCAACCTTAGTATTCATAAGTTCTACATGCAGTGACTATTAATTCAATAATGTCTTCATGAAGTCACATATGTCTTTCCAGGACAGTAAAAGCTTTCCACAGAAAAGTCAATTCACTCCCCACATTAACCAGCTGACCATGGTGTATCACCACCAGTACAGGTCATCTCCCTGTACTCCACTGTTCATCCAGCATCCACATCTCACCCATCTTCCCTTGTTCTCATCACCCCAGTTTGACTTTCCCTCTCAGCAGCTTGTTGAATTCATATGCAGGCAGGAGGACAAGAACAGCCTCTCTGCCTGCAGCAGACTTGTGAAGAACAAGCAGAATAAACTGAGCAGCTCTCTGAGTTTTGGGTTTTGTTGTCACACAGTCCTCACCCTGCTCACTTCTGCTGTTGTGGGAACCTTGTCCATGTTTGAAACTAGCAGGTCTTTAGAAAGAGACACTGAGGAAAATATTTCTTTATGAAGCCTAAGTGACTTCAGAAGGCAAAATCTGACTCAGGCTCTTAAATTACAAAAGCAGTTCTGAAAATCTCAGCCTTTTCCTGAGATTTTATACATGTAAAGTACTTGGCATCATGAAACACAAGTGGAATTACACAACTGAGCAAGAGCAAAATACATAGCTAGCTAAATAAATTACCTAGATCAACAGATATAACAATGAATCCCTTTTTTCAGAAAAGAGCTATTGCCTTAGACAGGGATTCTTTCACAGCTTTATTTAACCATGGTCAAGCCTGAACTACAGACATTTTTAAGAAAATGTGGCTTGTTATAGTACAGCTTTACAAAATTACACAATCAATATAGAAAAATAAAACCACATCACTTACAATCCATGGGACTTTGGGTAAAATATTTTTGAAGGTACAGGGGTTTATCCTTCTAGAATTTGTTTCACTTAGAGATAAAGGTAGACCAAAACCCAGATTTAGCCCTGTATAACTCAAAACAATATTAAGAAATTACAGACACAGTTTTACAAAACAAATAGGGCTGGACAAGGTCTTATTTCTTCATATCCTTTCCCTATGGCAGAATCAATTCAATTTCTGACATTAAATGTTTATCTAACATTTTCTTAGACAGAATAATGGGGAGTATAAACTTTTCAGGCAATTTGTTCAGATGCCACCTTTAATTGAGAAAATAGAAAAAATGTGGCTCTTTATTCAGTCTGAAGCCTGAAACTCCTGCTTAACTCACCCTAAACAGAGATAATGAGCTCCTTCCTACCTAAGCCCCCTAAACGTTCTTCTTCCCCAGTCTAGACAAACTCAATCTTTTCAAACTACAAATATTGAACAAATACTACCACAAATCAAATACTCCTGTCAGTCCAACAAACTGTGGAAAGAGTTAATTTTGCTCCTAATGACTTTATAAATTCTAAATAAATAAATTATTGTCTTACCTGATTTTTTAATGTACACTGAATTTCTTCAGTCTCTTCTTACTGAATGCATTTCTGCTGTAGGATGCCAATACATAAATCTGTCATACTATTACACTTCTTATTTTCTTTTCTTTTAATCACTGACAAAGAATTTAGACAAAAAATATTTTAGAATATTTGCTAAAACATTCCAATTCAAACCCCTTTTTTGTAACTCATGGAGCACTGTATAGCTGTTTCACTCACCTTGCATCACAAATGCTGGAGTCACCATCAGAGGCATTTTTCCAGAACTGACATATGGTTTGCAACACTGAAATTCCAATGTATATGCAACTTCCTTTTAAAGAAAAGAAAACTGCAAAGAATTTCTTAAAATATAAAGTACTATCCAAGAAGAAGATGGAGATGAGTATGAGGGAAGCAATATGTTGTCTCTATATTAGCAGCCTGATCTGTCCCTGTTACTCATCCATAAGATTAATTTTCCATAGTGGAAAAAACAGGTAACCTGTTTCAATAGTGCTGCTTGAGGCTGGCCACATGAGGAGTCCTAATCTGTACCAAGGCTCATGCTTTGCAGCTGATCAGACAAATGTCCAGTGCAGGATGGTTCCAATATGACACAGATGTCCAAACTTCTTTGATCATGCAACTCAAGTAAAAAAAAAAAAAAAGTAAGCACAACTCTCAATATATGTATGTTTATTTATGAACAAGTTATATAGATGTACTACTGTAATAACATATTATGTACATTATAAAACCTACAAGAAATAGGAATTAAAATGGATGAGATAAAGATGAAAGAAACACTATTTTAAAAATTCATATTTTTATTTCATTTGTTAATGGTACAAAAACATATTCTTCCTGCATTCCCCTGTATTGTCTTTCACACTCCTTGGGGTACAGACACCCTGTTTTGGAGACAACTAACAAAGACATCACATTAGGTAATGCCAGCAATGTTTACAGGCTCCTTAGACCTCTGCTGTTCCTGTCAAATCCATTTCTATGCTAAAGCTTCTTCCTAATGGCAGTGTTTGCATTTGTTTTCCTAATTTATTAAACCAGAGAACTTCACTGCACTGGTAGTAGTGGCCCATGCTAAACAGATCAGGTAAGAATCCTTCCTAACTGGTGCAAATGTCTGAGACTGGGAAAAGGCTGTCCTCTTTGAGGTCTAGCTGGGATGTTGAAAGCTATTTCACTAATATTCACCAGATTGATCTTTAAGGTCTCTTACAACCTAGTCATTCAGAGTCATCATTTAACATGAGCCCCTCAAAGGAAACATCATATATTAAACAGTAGAAGATAGAAGCAAAATAGATTGGAGTAGTAATATACACAGCAGCTTCCATAAAATTAGTAAAAATGAAAAAAATTCTGTATGTCCAGCATGGCTTTGTTCACACAAACAAGAAATACAAAAACCTGAAAGCATCAGAGGTGAAAAGATTCAGAAGTGAGAAGTAAGCTGGGGCTTTCCAAGAAGTAGGAGTCAGAAAGCCTTGATGATTAAAAACAGTACATATTCAGAGTTCTTTATATAGAGTCATAAGCTCAATGTTAGTTTTATCTGTATTAATCTTGACATAAATTAGAAGTATCTGGTAAAAATAGTGATGCTAATAATAATTTCCCATAATTAATGCAGTTCTGAATTAGTAATACTTAGTAATGTTTTACTTGTAGATATGTCCCTCTCTCTTTCTCTGGGCTAGAGTCTGTGCTTCAGCACCCATGCCTAGCACTCATCATCCCTCTTGAGGCTTAGTCACTCAATTCAAGCTACATTCCATTTTTCCTGTATTAGGCTGTTCTCCTGTTAGTGACCTTAAAGGTGAAACTTCAGTTCTGAATATTAATATTTTTCTTCTTTCTTGTCCATTATCTACATAAGCTAAATGTTACAGTATAGTTATCTATGCATTCTTTGTGTTTTGCCTGTATTTCATTACTCTTTAATGGGGCACTGGAACAGGCTCAGACATTGCTCCTGAAACATGGAATTTATGCCAGTCATTTATACTTATGCCAGATCTACCAAATATCTCTGGTCTTTTTGGATTAGTGAGACTTTTAGTGGGCAGGGCAGGCTGAACCTACAGAGGGGATCTTGTCTGCTTAAAAGGTCTTGTCTTCTCCAGAACTGTAATTCTTCAATTTTAATAATACAGTTTTATGGCTTTAAAAAACTCAAATAAACTCTTTATGGTGTCAACAGTCACATTTGAAATTACTCTTGTGGAAGCTGTCAAAAGAAATATCCTGCTGAGGAAGGTTAGTGTTAGTGTTATTAACTTGATGTTCTTTTTGCTTCAGAAAGGTCAACAGCTCTCGCCTTTCACTCCATAAGTTACTAAGAAAATTTCTGGATTTAAAAAGTGTAGATAAAAGCATGACATGCTTTCATCATTGGTGTCAATATGTAACATGCAATACTATGGAGGAAATACTTAATTTTCAAGCATTAATTGAAATCCAATTAAAATATTTTCCCCTAAACAGACATTGGAAAAAATGTAGGAAAAAATTGTAAGTCTCTTACATTTTCATTTATTTTAAGTGATAGTTCTTGAAATCTGTCATTATGGGAAAACATTTCATGGATGTATGTATAAAAACGGAAATAACCAGCAATGCATTTGACAACACAGCACTAAAACTTTTTTAAAAACACATTGTGCAAACAAGAATAGTACAGTGTATCTTGGTAATTAAATCTAATTTTTATGTTTTATAGGCTACAGCACACTATAGTTTGACCACAGTTCATAAACCAATACCACAACAGATGCCAATTCTGCCTTATTGAAAGCAAAAAGCAGAAATGTTGCCATTTCTCTTCAGTGTGAGATAGATGGCAGTGGGCATGGGCACAGAGACCAATTAGTAGAAAATTATCTGCTTTGCACCCTACACAGTGCTTCAAGGCCGATTCTCTGCCATAAGGCTGTGTAGAGAGAGTGAAACTAGATATTTATATTGTCATATTCTATTGCTTTAAGCAGAATGCAATAGTTAGACTTGTAGAGAACCAGGCCCGGGAAGTGATTATTAATTCCAGTTAATTGAAGTTGCCCTACTAATCAGCATATGTATTACGTCTAATGTTATGTATTTCCAAGGCAGATGATCTGTCACACCCACAAACTTCACTGACAGCTGAACAATCCAAACAAGAAAGGGCAGAGCTAATGAAAGGAAATGGAATTACTTGTGGAGCTGTTTCTTACCATGGGAAATAAACCAATACATTTCAGGTTCATTCCTCCATTCCTACCCACCTCAGGGATTAATTTTGCATTGTGGGGAGAAGCTATTTAGAGCCTAAAACCAACATTGTAATGTCTGTTTCAACAGTCATGCAATCTTTTCATCTGAAAGATTCTTCTGTGCTCCTGCCTCCACTTCCAATTTCCATTCATAAACTGTTCAACCGCACAGTGAATCATTCAGTTTTCCCTCTGTGGGAGAGAATAAAGAGATATCCCCTGATCAGTGACAACAGAAAACCAAACTCATATCCAAAGGAACCACAGGGTGCAACATACTCTGATTCTAAAAGGATATGTACCAGGAGCATTTCTGGACTAGTAGCAAAGATTTAGATGAACACATTTAGATGAATCATTCTCCAAGAGATACAGTAAGTTTTATACTAAAAAAAGGTCTTCTTCTTTGGTGTGTTGCAGAAAGGAAGGAAGATGGAAGGAAAGGAAATGGAATTATAAAGGGGTGTTGTTTTATTTTATGTAAACACCCATGTAACATCTTGCATGCATTTCTGCCAATGACCACTAAGGTCAAGAAAACGGTGCATTTCAGGAAGAGCAGGAGAAGTACCCAGATAGGACCGTGTGTAGTTGGGAGGATTATATCCTCTTCCAAGAAAGGAAGAATGATTTGTATTCTGCCATGAATACAAAACCTAATATCTGCTGTTTATAGCCCATTTTAATTGTGTTTATGAATAGATCTCTTACATGCAAGTAACAAGCACTCCCTCTAGTGAACTTCTGTGGGATTTGGGGTTTAAACTACGGAAGATACAGAAAAGAGTGATAGGCAGAAGTGACATCTCCCATAAGACTCTCTGTTGAAGTCAGAAAAAAGACAAAAGCTTTCAGACATGATAGACAGTTTGTAAGGTCAACAACACAATGTATTTGACAGAGTTGGGGAAAATCAATGTCGTACAGTAAAAACCAGATTTACATGCACAGTTGCACTCATACTGTCCCTGACAGATGTTTCCTTTGCTGGTTCATCCTTTGGCCTCGTTGGTGTCATATCCTTTACTGACCTTCACTTCAGACTCTGAAAGCCAAAGGCAGACATTTCATTTACTCCTTTAAGTATCTCATTGAAAAAACAAAAATGAGATTAACACATCTGCCCAACATAACAGACTGCATTTCAGCAGAGACAGTTTACCCTTTCTATACTGTAGTACTGATGCTTGATTACATCTTTTAAAAGGTGTGTACATTATCAATACTTCCTCTTGCCCATTTACATATAATGTTTGTAATAGTTCTTTTGAGTATATCAGAAAAATAGACTGTGATAGCTTTTAAAGTTGTGGCTGATATCCTGTCATGAGTAACCTCAATGCTGGTATTTTGTAACTTTTCAGAGCATTGTTCCAGTCTTTGAGTTTAAAATACAGAACATTGATTTCTGGCACAATCTTGAGCAATGGGGCTATCATTATGCACAGGATTCAAAATCATTGCCATGTGCAGGGTCTCCCTGTGCTGCTGCTGAAACTCCCTGGAACATATCTGGCTCAGCTTTGTGTGCTCCCAAGGGCAGGTTTGTAGGAGAAGGTGTGGCATACATTGCAGGGGCTCTCAGACTACAAAGCACACACTGTTTCAAATGTTGTTGGTAGCAGTAGTTCTTTATTCCGTGTTTATACTGCTACTTAACCATAACAGGAGCAGAGTAGGACCAGCAGTTACCAACACCTGCGGTGTGAAGTAGCACCTCTGCACAACAGCTGCGTTTTTGATGCAGCTGCTGGATTGAGGGTAACCTCCTGCACTGAGGTCAGTGGTGCTTCAAAGCCACTATTTACACCCACCTGCCACTGAAGATTTCTGCAGCCACAGTTTCTCAAATGGTGGAATTCTGTCCAAGGCTGGAACTGGAGCCTGTTTTAAAATGGTGGAGCAGGGGCAGGCGAGCACAGTCAGCCCTGCTCTGCCTTCCAGGGTCAGGGTGGCCTTGGCTGTGCCCTCATGTCCTGGGCTGACACAGGGAACACATGTCCTATGGAGTGCGTGTCCCATGGAGAGCCTGTCCTATGGAGTGCATGTAAAAATGAGAGCCTGTCCTGTGAGGAGCAGCTGAGGGAGCTGGGGTTGTTCAGCCTGGAGAAAAAGGAGGCTCAGGGGGACTTTATTACTCCCGGGAACCACCTGAAAGGAGGCCGTAGCCGGGTGGGGTCGGCCTCTTCTCCCTGGCAACCAGCGACAGGGGAAGAGGAAATGGCCTAAAGCTGTGCCAGAAAAGGTGGGTATTAGTTGGATATTAGGAGGAATTTCTTCACATAAAGGATGATTAGATATTGGGATGGGCTGCCCAGGGAGGTGGCGCAGTCACCGTCCCCGGAGGTGTTTAATGAAAGGCTGGAGGCAGCACTCAGTGCCTTGGTCTATGGACACGGTGGTGTTCAGTCAGAGGTTGGACTCCATGAGGTGCTTTTCCTACCGAACGGATTCTGTGCAAGGGGGAGCACTGCCATGCAGCGAGCCCCAGCTGTCCGCAGACACCTTTGGGTGCGCGCTCAGCACAGCACACAGAGCACAGCACAGCACAGCACAGCACAGCACAGCACAGCACACACACCACAGCGCACGGAGGGTCCCTGCGCGGGCCGGGAACGCGGTCGGGTTTCCCTGGGGAGCGCGCTCCCGGGCCCCGCGTCCC
>NW_005054342.1:3236033-3243795 GCF_000277835.1 Geospiza fortis | reverse complement strand
GAGCGTGCTCGGCGCTGCCGGCAGGGAGGGGCGGTGGGGCTTCGGGCTTTTAAATAAAAGGGACGCTTTTCTCTCGTTGCAGACACTTTCCAGGTCTTCCTTCCGGAGAACGTGAGATCCGCCTCGGCGCCAGCCTGCTGGGGTTCACTGGGTGTTAAGTAGATTTGGGAGCGGTGTGACATCGCGCCGCCAGTCCCTTCCCTCCTGAGAAAGGGTAGCTGCTTTCTGAGCAATCACATACCAACCTCATGTATTCCTAAGACTGTCATCAGCTTCTAGTTTTCTATTCAGTGGCCTTACAGAGATTTAATTACTTATAGGTTCTAGTGGTTGTAAAGTAATTTAAGATGTTTGTACTACTCGGTTTTAATTATCTAATTCACTCTTGTGTTAAGAGACATCGTTTTAACTTGGGAATGGTTAAATCGCCAAAGAATTAAATTATTTATGCATAAGGGCTATTTTATTTGACTACTGTTGGCCTGCAACTTAAACTTGCATCTTTTATTTTTTATCCTATGCTTTTTCTTTGCTATGGCTGCTGCAACAATAGTTCATGATACATCAGAAGCTGTAGAGCTCTGTGCTCCCTGTGGGTTATACCTTAAACCCATTACAAAAATGACCATCAGTGTGGCACTTCCTCAGCTGAAGCAACCAGGAAAATCCATTTCGAACTGGGAAGTGATGGAAAGATTGAAGGGGATGGTGCAAACTCATCAGTTTTCTACTCTGCGGATATCTAAAAGCACAATGGATTTCATTAGGTTTGAAGGAGAGGTTGAGAACAAAAGTTTAGTTAAGTCTTTTCTGGCATGCCTTGATGGCAAAACCATAAAGCTGAGCGGCTTCTCTGACATCTTGAAAGTGCGTGCTGCAGAGTACAAGATTGACTTTCCTACCAGACATGACTGGGACTCGTTTTTCCGTGATGCAAAAGATATGAACGAAACCTTGCCTGGGGAAAGGCCAGACACCATTCACCTGGAGGGTTTGCCTTGTAAGTGGTTTGCAGCAAAGGAGACTGGCTCGGAAAAGCCAAGTGAAGAAATCCTTATAAAAGTTTTCCAGAAATTTGGAGAAATCCGTAATGTGGACATACCCATGCTGGACCCTTACAGAGAAGAGATGACTGGCAGGAATTTTCACACTTTCAGCTTTGGAGGCCATTTAAACTTTGAAGCCTATGTCCAGTACCGGGAGTATGCGGGGTTCATCGAGGCCATGAATGCCCTGCGAGGGATGAAGCTGATGTACAAGGGCGATGATGGCAAAGCAGTGGCTTGCAATATAAAGGTGAGAGACTGCAGCCTTTTGTGTGGGAGCCCACATGAAGGACAGTACAGCTAAATGTTATTTCTGTAGTGCTTGAAGCCTTTATCTGTATACCACAGTGATGGCAACAGGTGACATTGACAGCATTAATGCAGCTTTATGGGACAGACATAATGCAATTTTCAAAGGAAAACGTTGATAGAAAAATGTGTTGTTAGACTACGTAACTAAAGTGAGCGAGGTTTTGCTTTTTTCCTTAACAAGACTGTTCTAGAAATGAGAACTGCTGATGGAAGGATCAAGTTTATGAACACAATTTTCTAAATTGCTTTAGAAAAGAGTATGTGTTTATAAATTGTGATTTCACTTAAAATTCCAGTTCAGAACAAGTTCAGACAAATTTCACCAGAAGATTGACTGTAAAGTGCGTTATTCTTTCATGCGTTCACTGCAGAGAGATGTTTTGGGAGAGAATTTCACAGTGTCTGTATTTGGTCCCTGCATTGATAGCTGGGTCTACCAGTCGAAGGTCAGAACTAACAGGCTTAGTAGCATATGGTCTGTCTGGTCTGGGAAATACACAGTTAATCATCTGTGTACCTGATATACAGGAAGGCCCCACAAAAATTTAAATGATAATTTTCATTTGGAGCACAGCTTCCTGTGAATTTCCTATGCTTATTTCATAATATTTACATACAGAGTTTTCCAGAAGTAATCTTCTGTAACCTCATTGTCTTAGAAATCACAGCTGTGACAGGAGGGAACAAGGCAGTCTGTTCAGATGTAGTGTCTCTGATAGCACAGCCTCAAGAAAACTTACTCTTTTTAGGGGTGGTCTGTGCATTTACATATTGGTTGAGTGAAATGTTTGTGGATGTATTTTGGTATGCTCAGTAGTCATTCATGAAACCAAGGAGTATATTTCAGAAAAAAACCTTGAGCATTCCTTTGTGCAATGTGGGAACATGCAGATATCTATTCAAATTGTAGTTTAGTCAGTGTAAGTAAAATACTGCAATCTTTTATCTTGTTATCAAAGCTTGTCAGTTGTGGGGTAGAAACTGTGCCTTGACCTGGTGAAACTCAACCTGTCATTTACGTGCAGGGGAGGATCAGGGTTCCCAAATTTAGTATGGCTGGGCAAGAAGGGTCATGCCTTCCTGGCAGCTGCCCTGTCAGGACAGCAGCTCTCTGTCATACAAGGTCACCACACCTTGTCTGTTTGTACCTATTTGTTCTCTCAGTCTGTTAGTGAAACATCATTTTGCGTAAAGCCTGAGTAGATTAAACTGCAGAGGCTGTGCTCCTTGTTCTCTGCCCCACGGTTCAATGACCATGGGTCTGTGGAAATGTGTTATACATCCCTGCCTGCCTACACTCAGAATTGGAGATTAGGACACCAGGGCTGTCATGTCTGGTGGTGTCCTGTAACAGCACACAGCTGGACATGACCAAGGTGTGTTCCTATATCCTGGAAGCTGAGCGCCTCTGAAGTCTCATTTTTCAGATGTGTGTGTCTTTCTTTTCTTTCTGTTCCCACAACTTGGGATCTTCTGCCCAGTGTACTCAATTTGGAATCTTGGTTTTAGAAGTGGTGCAGAGGCTTGAACCAGGTGCTGAATGCTGTAGAACTATGTCTTCTGCTGAATTTAATTTAACAGTTTTAGACAGAAAGGAAGGCCTTTATTTAAACCTAGTTCTACATAGTGCTGTAGAGTCCCTAACAGCTTGCATTAATTAAGAGTTCTGTACGTGCCCATTCTGACACATTGAAATCATTGGACAGACAGAGCCTCAGCCACACTAGGGTTTATTTTTGGTTGTGAGACATAGAAGTGGTATCTGATTTTGCTACATGTGTGCACGCATTTAGTACCCAATTACCTAATTAGAATAAGTGGTGCTTTCGCTGGGCACAGAGAAGTTCCCTTTGTTTTGAAGAAGGTTTTACACATCTGATTGTACTTACACCAAGGTCTAAGTTAAAGTTGTCAGGTTGTAATTTTTGATTTTTTTTTCTGTTTCCTTAAAACTGCTTTCAATTGTATCATGTACAGGTTTCTTTTGACTCAACAAAACACCTCAGTGATGCATCAATTAAGAAGCGTCAACTTGAAAGGCAAAAGCTTCAAGAGCTTGAAAAGCAGAGAGAAGAACAAAAACGTAAAGAGAAAGAAGCTGAGGAAAAACAAAAAGAAGAAGAAAGGTATTTACCACTTATTGTTCAGTTATAGTTTTAACAATCAGGCATAAGAAAACTGCTCCTTCATATCACCATCAAACAATAGAAAATAAAAAACCACAAGCTGTCTCTAGCTAAAATGGAGCGCTTAAAGCTGAGTATGGTTTAGTTTACCACTTATGCTTATGTTCAGTTCAAAATATTAAACCTGCAAAATACTCAATTTCCTAAAAGTCTTGCCTTTAGCCACCTAGTTTCAGAGACCCTTAGCCTTCAGCAGAAGCTGCCTAATCACAGAAAAAAACCCCACCACCACTGCACACATTTGTTTGCTTGGTATTCTTCTTGCAGCTGTGATAATTCTCTGCCCAGCTGCCTCATGTATTGTTATTATCTCTGGTCAAAGTTTAAAAAACAATTCTTTGCTGTAGCAATTTTTTTTCTTTGAATTCCAACTTATTAAAAATAGATAGATAGAATATGACTGTTTGCTGTCACAAGTAAGGGTTAAAATGTTCAGTTTTTTATTTTGTTCTTCATCAACATGACTTATTTAGAAACAAATTTGCTTGAAGTGTAAAATGTGTTGAACATACAGTAGGAGTTTGAAATTGTGCTTTTCCTAGATAAGGCAAAAATATTTCTCTTTTTAGGAAGCAGAGAGAGCTTGAAGAATATGAGAGAGAGAGAAAAAGAGAAGAGAAGTTGCGCAAGAGAGAACAGAAACAGAAAGATCGTGAAGTTCGACGGAACAAAAAGCAACTTGAAAAGCTTCAAGCTGAAGAACAGAGAAAACTTCAAGAGAAGATAAAGCTAGAAGAAAGGAAGCTCCTGTTAGCTCAGAGAAATCTTCAGTCCATTAGACTAATTGCAGAACTGCTAAGCAGAGCAAAGGTAATTTAAATACTTATGTCAGAAGCTAATGAAGAACTCAACAGAACAAAGCCATTTGCTGGCTTGAGAGGAGGTGGGGAGCACTGTTCATTAAACAAGGTTTACTACCTCTGCAGCTGCTATTCCTTAGACCAAAATTTCAGAAAAGCACAATGGAACAGTATTTGTCTCTTGGTAAGATATGCACTTGTAGGTAAATGGAAAGTGAGGTTGAACCTATAGTCCTGAATAGCATTTTTTATCTGTAAATTATTTGTCAGCTTTTCTTAAGTCCAGTAGAAGAACATGTGACCATGATGAAGTGAGCTAACTACTCACTTCATCAAAGGATAAGATGCAAGACTCCTTTTCTACTTCTGGTTTAGATGCTGTTTCCCATCTGCCTTGCAGCAATTCTGTTCACTGTTCATTGCAGTTTCAGAGACTGAACTCTCATTCGTCAATGTTTGAAATGCACAGAATGTTTCTTCTGTAGGATGACTACTGTCAGCAAAGGTTTCAAATGTTAGATCCTGTCTCTCTAACAGTATTGTTATTTTTTTCACTGAAACACTGAAGCTTAAGACTTGGATAAAATCGTATTAGGGTATACTGAATGTGAAATATTTTCTGTAGAAACAAAAAGCTGTGTGGAAAAGCACAGATTTTTTTCTTGATGCCAGTGCACTTCAGGAGTGTTTTTGAACTCACAGATCAGTTACATACTAGAAGAAGGGAGAAATGCCTTTTGCAGGCCTTCTAACTTTGTAGCTGTGGAATAGAAGGGTTATCTGATGAAGCAGAGATTGTGTTTCTTTCATTTAGAGAATTCTGAGGTCTATACTAAGCCCTTGACTAGGTCAGAATAGAAAAAGGTTTGAACCTTTTCCAGTATCGTGAATTTTTAAAGTGGCTGACAACATGACAATCAGTTTCTACATTATAATTGTACATTTAATTACTTGCTGGTTTTGTGGATTTATTGTAAAGTCATCTATGATGACAGTCATCTAAAAGAAGTAATTTTCAGTAAAATTTAAAACATTTTCAATTTGAGTGAATTTCTAAATTTGACTGAAACCTTCAAGTTTTGACCCTGATAAATGTATTTCAATAGTGCAGATTTCACACGTTGTTACTTTTGTTATATTGAGGAGCCATGAAGACAAAACTTCTCTCAAGAACTGTGGACAAATAGGGTTTCAACTTACAGCAGTTTTAGATTAGTGGGTTTTATTGGTTGATTTGTTTTGATTTTTTTTCCCTTTAAAAAGGAAACACTATTTTATTTTGGGATGGTTAAGTTCTGTTGGTTAGATTTTATTTTCTTGTCACATTGCTGCCTTTGTGTTATGTTGTGACTTGGAAACAGGAGAAGGTATTTTTTGTTTACTCTTCCCTTTGACTGTCTTTCAGACAGTAAAGCTTTTGGAGCAAGAACAGAATGAAGAAAAGATTTGTCTTCAGCAGCTAGAGGAGAGACGGAGGCTCCAGGAGGCTGAGCTTAAACGTGTGGAAGAGGAAAAGGAGAGAGCACTGGGGTTGCAGAGAAAAGAAAAGGAACTGAGGGAGAAACTACTGAACAATCTTCTGAGCAAGAAAATGGATGCAGTTAATCAAAACAAAGAAGAAGCTGAAGCATCTCAGACTGACGTGCTGAAAGGCCCTAGTGCTGTTCCCCACACTGTGTCATCCAGCTGCATCACTTCTACCTCAGGACAGGTTGTTACAGCCAAACTAGCTCCTGGCTCTCAAATAGAAGTAGCATCCCCTGAAAGCATAAATACTCAATGCAAGTACTTAAATGGCAACATTCACGACAAAGTTCATGTCAAAGAAGATCAGAATCTTCATACTACAAACTCTGAGAGGTGTTCTGACAAAAAGGGTTCGGGGGTACTTTCATGTGTCCCCACCAATAACAAGGACCAGAAGAGCCTCTCTAGCTATGACCAGAACACTTGCAAGAAGGACTTGCCCTGTGAGCAGGACAAACGTGGAACAGAGCCAAGGAGAAGAAAGAGCCATTCATGTAGCAGCATAAACAGTGATGAGAGCAAGGGTAGATGGGAGAGCAGCAGACACAGAAGAGATGTGAGCTCCCGAGATGAAAAGCATAGGAAGGACAGGAGGTATTACAGACACTCCAGCAGAAGTTACAGCCCTCGCCGGAGCCGCAGCCCTCGGCGAAGGGGCGCGAGCCCCAGACGTTCCCGCTACAGAAGAACGCGCAGTAGGGAGCGCAGGCGGGACAGGAGGGAAAGGAGTCGGAGTCGCAGAAGTGTGAGCAGGAGACGAAGGCACCGGAGGTGATCACTCAGTAAGCAAAGGAGTACTTAGTGGAGGCCTTGGCTCCTTTGAAAGGCTCTGGTAGGACAAAAGGGCCGCAGAATTGGACACCAGACCTCATCGGTGTGACTGCTATAGAAAACACAATTGTTTCAGCCAATTCTTAGCTTGCATCTAGTCCTCAAAATCAAAAAGAGATGCCTGATTTTTTTTGACCTTCCTTCCTTTGTTGTCTCTTTCTAGGTTTCTGCCACAATGTAGGTGTAATCACTTGTGCTTGTGCTGAAGTTCCTAAAGTGCTAAAAGCCAACCTGTTTTCTTCAGTTTCAGTTTTCTAAACCTTAATTTTAGTGTATTTAGTTTTTATCACCTAATTTGGCTTAAGAAATACATGGGTGCCAGCTATAGGAACTTCAGAGGTGACAAGCTATTACATACAGATTTGATTTAAAGTGTTTCCTGGTGTGTTCAATGAAATCATGTAGAGTTTTTATTGATTGAGATGGATAGCAGGACTTTCATATTTTTTCTTAAAAGTGATGATAAAAGTTATGCAGGATACCTTTTAAACTGCTTTGATTCCTTCATATGTCTGTATGATGCCAAGCTTTGTGGCTCAAATTATTCTGGCGTGTAATGCCTTTGTATAATACTTTCTGTGTAAGAGAGGCACACCTGGTGTAGGAAGTAACAAGCAGTGGTAAAATGGTTGAAAGTTGTTCTGGTATTTTGTTGACATATTTGGCTTTGTAATTTCAGGTGGCATAGGGCTACTTGAAACATTTTTTTCAGGTACATAAAGAGCTAAACATTGTCTTGAAAAAGGGGCCTTCTTGCTAAATTATTTTTACTTGTGTTGTTGAAAAGTAAGGCTGCAGTGTCTCTTGTTAAATCTGTTTAAGAATACTTTTGCTTTTAAAATGCAGCTCAGGAATATTAAAAGCTATAATGTTACAGTGAAAGAGTTTATTTTGCATTTTTATGGTAAAATTAAAAAGAAAACTGTTTCCAGTGAACTGAAGTTGCTGTTTTCATGTGTCAGTATATTAAAATCTGCAGAAGTGTTGTCTTAAGAACCTGTTTGTTGAAAGCATCACTCATAACAGTTGAATTATGAAGTTCAGGTTCTCTTCTTGATGG
>NW_005054342.1:3120473-3235984 GCF_000277835.1 Geospiza fortis | reverse complement strand
TCTGCCTTCAGATGCCATTATCCTCACCCTGATGCATGAAATCAAAGTGCATCCATTTCCTAGAATGTCTGAGAAGCACCTTAGTGCTGCAGCTCAGCTGGATCCTTGGCTGACTGTCTGCTTTACTTTCAGAATCCATGTGGGTTTGTTTCTTACTAGACCATGCTGCTGTGTACTAGCTGTGGACAGAAAAACTCTTCACTGAATTGTGAGGAGCTGTTGTGTCCCTCGAAGGTAGAGAGGCATTGACATACCAGAGGGCTGGGCAATCACCAGCCATATGAAGGGCAAGTGCTGGATTCCACGCCTGGAATGGGGCACCTCTGGATGTACACACACACTGGGGAACAAGACACTGGAGGGCAGCCCTGCAGAAAGGGACCTGGGGGTTGTGATGGATGGCAGGTCGAATGTGGGTTTCAGTGTAGCCAGGAGGGCCAGCTGTGTCCTGGGGCACATCACTTACTGTGTTGCCATCTGGTCAAGGGAGGGGATTGTTTCTTCTGTGTCATTCCAAAATCTTGCCTTGCAAAGTCAAGAATTCAC
This sequence comes from Geospiza fortis, assembly GCF_000277835.1. Classification (NCBI taxonomy): domain Eukaryota; kingdom Metazoa; phylum Chordata; class Aves; order Passeriformes; family Thraupidae; genus Geospiza; species Geospiza fortis. The sequence goes on along the minus strand of NW_005054342.1, from coordinate 3,235,438 downwards.
GCAGCTTCTTGCCTTGTGTCAGGCAGCCATACCTGTCAATTTAAGCTTAGTTTAAAATCAGGCTTTGTTGCTAGGGAAAGCTCAGATTCACTCTTAACTGGTAGGTTGTTTCCTTTACTAGTGGAAAAAATTTCCCATTTAGCATGATTGGTGTGGTATAAATACAGGGTGTAAATCCTGTTAAACCACGGATACTACAGCCCTGTGTTCATGCCTGCTGGAAAGTCTATGCAGCAGGGGAAGAGACCTCTGAGCCCTATTTCATGTACTGAGTCCCAAGAAATGCCCAGTGTTTATTCCAGTGTTCTGCTGTCATTCTTGATCATTCTTAACTCAGATGATGAAGTGGGAGAAGAGTTTTCTTGGTTGTGAGATTGCACCTCAATTGTTGCACTTGACTCCAGGAGAGATTTCACATCTGACACCACAGTGTCTCCTTTATGTCCTTGCCAGAAGGACAGGATCAAGTGGGAACCCTATTTGCTCTTAAGGATGCGTAGAGTTTTAAAGTGTACTGATCATCTAGTGATACAAGGAGCATATGACCTCTTCCTGTTGGAGGTGTGAACCCTGCTAATCACAGACTGCTTTCAGCAAGGTCTGAGCTGTAGAGGGTAGAAAGTTTCTGGGCCAAAGCTCTTGAGCTCCCTTTTCTGGGCAGGAGCTGGTGCATGTGCTCTCTGCATGTGCTGCTGCCTCGTTACAGCTATTGGCAGTGGCAACCAGGAATGGTTTTTCTGCAGCTCTGGTGAAGCAAAGAAGAACAGGAGTCTCAAAGGGGTAAGAAATCTAAGTTCCTGTTGCTATGGACAATGTTACTGCATAGTCCTGTTTTATCCTTAAGGAATGACTCCTCTTGTATCTGTCTGAAGGCTGATGAGCCTCTGCACGTACCAGCCTTTTGACCTGCAATTTTCTTTTTATCTCCTGGCCTCAGCCTGCACTAGGTGGCTTGGGAAGCAGCTTAGTCAAACGACAGCTTTGCTACAACAGCAAGGCCAAAGCCCTTCAATATGATTATTGTGATATTTTCCAACTGATTACTATATGCTGTGGTAAAGGAATTTTGATAATGTGTGAGTCAAATTGCCAGCAGTAATTTATATTAGTAAAAATTATTACCAAAGCTGTAACCATATCCAAATCCTGTTTCTAATTGGCTCTACCTTTGCAGAGTAATCTATTCAGTGTCCTAAAATAAAGACATAGGCATAATTAGGTATGTGTATAAAAATATGTTGTGTTACCTGGAAGCATTGTCTTTAAAGCTGACAGAGAAAAGGGGAAATTTTGCAGTTGCTCCCAAAATTGTGAACACAAGATTCTATTAGTGCCACAAGGCTATAAAGACAAACTAATGAGAGTCGACTGGCAATCAGGACTACCTGGATTTGGCACCAATGTCAGCTTTAGGGCAGTTCTTGTATAGGATCATATAACTGACTATTGTGGCTGCTCATGTTTGATAGCAGAGCTAGAGATCTGTATAAGACAGCTATTAAATGAACTAGACTGGCAAATAAGTTATAAATGTGTGGATAAAATTGGCCACTGATGTCTTGTATTACAATACAGATCAAGTTTATGTTTATTATGCATTGCCTGTGTCTTGATCTGGTATCCTGCTTCTGAGGATTGGTTATTCTGAATACAATACGCATTTCAGTAAGCTTACATTTCATTCTGTTGGTCTGGCCTTTCCCAAGTCTAATGAGCATATTATTTGCAGAAGATATCTTTTGCTGCTTTGCAGTAAATTTGCAGTTGTCTCTAGTGTTTGTATAAAGCAGCAATCTAGTTGCCATCGATTCTTCAGAACTGGGTTGATGCTTCAGAACTGAATGAATGCACAGAATTAATCAACTGTCCTATATTAATCTAATACTGGGCTCTTGAGGCTTGTTTGAAGTGATGTGCACCACCATCCTTTCTTCTTTAGTGGCAGCACAGAAAATGAATTTGGTCTGGTACCCCCTCATGCTGCACCTGATCTCCCGCTGCCTGACAAAAAAAAAATTCATAGATTAGCTCAGGCTAATGCTTTGCCATAGCATATGTTAGGGGCTAAGGCTGGTTGGAATTGCTCTCTAATTGATAACTAATCTAACTTCATGTGCACTGTGGCACCTGCCAGGTGAGTGCTACCTGCTCTGCACGGGATGTTCAGATGTGCTGTCCATGATATTGGACTATTTGTAGGACAATATGAAGGAATGTCACTCCCAGGCACTGCCAGCAAAATGTCTGAACAAGAATTGATCACCTTCACTTAGATTTTCCCTGCAATTCTGCATATGATCCCAGACATGTCAACACTCTGAGGAATTGCCTAGTGGTGTCTGTTACGTTCTACCCTCCCTGTAAAAGGGAAGGGCTGGAAAAATCTTTTCTGTTCATTGCACATGTCTTGCTGCTGTGATTTATAGCAGCTGGCTCCATGCAGGTGTTTACACACCTCTAGTGGGATGGGATGGAGAATTGTGAGGGTAAAAGTGAAAAAACTCATGGATTGAGATAAACACAATATAAAGGTAAAGCCAAAGCTGCATGCACAAGCAAGGCAAAATGAGGAATTTATCCACCACCTCCCCTGGGCAGGAAGGCATCCCTGCCATCTCCAGCAAAGCCAAGCCTCTAAAATGGCCTGTTTAAGGCAGTTGTATATCCATGGTTTTCTTTTGTGATGCTTGACAGAACACAAGTAAATTCTGAAATCAGAGCCTGCCTCAGCTGCTATCCATCTTGGTTTTCTGCTTGCATCTGTCTCTCTCTCTAAAGTATCTACATCTACCACTTGTAGCTGGTGTAGCTGGCTATCCTCAGGATGACTATGCCTCTTATCTTCTGGGACTTTCCTCTGATAGAAATCTCAATGATTATTTAGTTGAATTATTTGTTGAGAGATTATCTGCAGTCCACAAGTTAAACAAAGAACAACTCTGAATTGCCCGAGATGCACTTTAAAAGATGTTCTCAGAGATTTTACTGTAAGTGAATCTAAAGAGAAGGGAGGGTTTGCTTAGAAAATGAGCTGGAGATACAGGTTTTTGTGCCCACTCCAAATATTTGCTATTAGTATATGTGATAAAAACAGAAAAAAACCACTAAAATTGGTGTGTGTCAAAAGTGATGGAAAGAATAGTCATGTTACTAGTCAAATGCATCTATTGTAAAATATGAGAATAATTAGAAGCTACAAAGAAGAAAAGGAGCATTTAAAACTTGATATTCTATTTCAAAGAAAAAGTATGATATTGAGTATCTTTGTTTTTTAGGATTGTTTAAAAAAAGACCATAAACTATTACCTTAGGGCACTTCCAGGGCATGTGTTATAAACTGGGTATACTTAGACACTTAGTCATGATAGCAAGGCACAGTTGCTTCCTACTGGCATTATTGGAACTCATCGTGGTCACATCCCTGGGATTTTTAGTTTTTGCTTATAAGGAAGGTTTTGTGTGAGAAGATTGTGTCATCTGCCATTTTTCACTGGCAGGCACATTCATTTAACTAAATCTCCTTTGTTCATATATAATTTCTTACTTTCAAATGTTATGCAAAAATGACATAATTGGTTTTTGTGTAGCATTTGGCTGTAGTGAGTCATTTAGGCAAAGAAAAATGCATCACTGAAATAGAACTGTGGTGGTAAAATAAGGGTTGAGCCTGCATGTGGTCTAAGCCCTATGAGAGAAATCTTGATAGGGTTTTCATAGAAAGCAAGCCATTGCAATTTCATCTTCATGAATGCATTTCTAGCTTAAAAGGAGCTTAAACTCTAAGCCTCACTAACAATTTACTTGGAAATAGCTTCTGCATGTGGCTTTTTTCAATCTGGTGTGGGTTATCTGCAAGTCTCCTCCCCTACATCTCACTTCTAGTAATCCCATTAGATGATTGTAACTGGTATCCTCAACAGAAAGATTTAGTTATAATTGAAAAAGAACTTCAAGTGTATTTAATCAACTGTGTGGTCATTTTATTAGTGGAGACTCATGTACCATATAACTTTGCCTTAAGTGAAGTGCATTTATGGGCCTGAATAGCTGTTATGTTCCCAGCAGTGGGAAATCATTAAGCTCTCATGAAATTGCACCAGTTTCTCAGAAGCATGTAGATTTGGCATTTAGAAATTTTTTTTATTTTCATACAACTTCCTATTTTTTTTTTTTGTCTAACAATAGTTATCTTTGGCTGGTGATGTGCAATTATAATTTAGTTAGAAAGTACAGATGCAAAGATTATACAGTGGAATCTGAAGCATGGAGAAAGCTGCCACTGAAAAAATGCTGGTTTGTCACATTTTTCCTTCAGTGTACTACCTAAATAAGGTTTAATTTAACATTGTTTCCTGAAGGGTCACTAAATGTGTGATATAAAATCTGATTCTTTTCCTTGATGGAAAGGATCTTTTCTCACCTGAGTGTTGCCACATCTACCCCGAAGTGAGATGGGCAAGATGTCAGAGACAGAGAAATGGGGCAGCAAGATTTCAGGAAAGTAATCCAGGGGTTTAATTTTCTGATGAAAACCTATGAGATATGTCCTGTGTGAAGATGAAATCCATGCCCCATGTTGCGCTTTGCAGTCATTTCATTGTTTCTTCCCAAGGGCCTTCTGCTGCCCATGATTTGTTTTGCAGAGAAGGGGAAGAAAACTGTAGTAATCAGCTGGAAAATGTAAAATTGTCATCCCTCGGCATGCTGCTCTGTCAAAACATGGTAAAGCACAAGTAGGACACCCCTGCTGAGGTGCTCCAGGTATTCCTTTCTAAGCTGGTATCAGGGTGGGTGGGAGGACCTGCATAGTACAGAAAAGTAAAAAATGTAGATTTAATTCCTCATAGGCTTCATCTGAGTGATCATCATCAGAGCAAACTAATCACAGTAAGAAAACAGCAACAGATTCTTACAGCTTCTCTTTGGACTTGCTGCTTCTGCACTTTGGGATGAGGTATACCCTACTGCCAGCCCAGGGTCCCCTGGACTGTGCCCACAGCAAGTTTCAAGTCCCAGGTAAGATTCTGCTTTGGTTTATGAATGCTGGTGCATTGCACTGAGTTCAGGTTCTTGGTATTCTTCTGTTCTGATTCCTGTTTTCCTTGTTACAAGCTTTCAAGGGCTTCTGAGGTACCAGCATGGTGCTGACGGATGAACTGACAATACAAGCTTTAATCCACACTGCTTCTTTAGCCTTATACTTGATGATGGAAGATCCAAAGGAACAGTTGAACCAGGTAGAAAGACCCATCAAAGCCAAATAATTCAGCTAGCGTGTTTTGTAACCAGTGTGTTTCTCAGAAGCAATAAGATTATGTGGATCAGCTGGTGTGCTTTGTGTTTGGTGAAAAGAAGCTTATTTAAATTAAGAGAGCCAGGAAATCTGTGTCTCAGTCCAGAAGGAAGATGGGTTCCACAGAAGACCTTGACTATCCTCAAATCATCGTGCAATACAGCAATGGATTTTTAATCTCAAAGGTAAGAAATATAATTTTTAGAAAGAGTATGCAGAAAGAAATATTAGGGATTTCTCTTTAGATCCTGAATGTAAGTCTTTGGAAGAGGTGAAAGCACTGCTATAATGACTGTTTTTCCAAAGATATTTTTAAGGCACAAAGGCAAAACTAGTAATTATACTCTTCTTATTGTTTGCTGATGTTATTTGCTTAAGTACATGAACATAAAATTATAATATCCAGTGCAATGGATGATTTTTTCCTCATTTACTAGTCAACTTTTCCTATTGTCCCTTGCTGATCCCCTGGCCAACATGGTAACAGAAGGAATGCTCTTTGGGTTGTGCAAAAACCGCTGCACCTTAAGCTCCTGAAAGGCAGAGCTGACAATAAAGAGAGGAAAAATAGATAATGAAAAATCACTTTGTGAGAAAAAGAGGTGCCCAGTGCTTTCCAAATTAACACTGTTAGTACTATGTTCTAGAGAAACAGCTTCAACTTTGGCCGTGTTAAGCCATGTTCTTACTCAAGGTAAAAGGAGCTTCATTGTACAGGAATCATTGTAGCTCAAATCATTGTAAATACAGGCAGTCAGTTAAATTGATATCTTTGTTACTGTTTCAGGAGTGTCTATGTGACCAGAGTAATAGGCTCATACTTGTAAGGTTGACTGTGTATTGCTAAAGAAAGATGGTTGGTTCTTGTATGGTTAGCTATGTTTGTCTTAAAGTTGACAAATGTTGCTGGAAAAGTTGCACAACTCTATGGAAAGACTGGGCAGTTTCGTTCAGTTAAATGAAGCAGTTTTTCTGGATGAGAGGAACCTCCCTGCTTCTGGAAGATCACTGTAGTCCTTCATGTCAGTCCCTGAAAACAAGGACCATAGAATGGGATATTCCCCCTGTTGCAAGCCATGAGAGAGTCTCCAGGGTTCACTGAAGCATGTGCTAGATCCTTAGTTAAACATAAACAGACAACAAGCACCCCCACCCAGACTTGCCTTTGTTCTTTCTAGGAGATTGTGAGAAAGTGTTTCTAAACTAAGGAAGAGGCAGGGACATTTACACACAAAATCTGGTCTCTAAATGTGGACTTTTGGAAGCCAAAAAGCATTGGCTGGCTTCACTGGAAAAGAAAAAATATAAGACTAATGAGTGCATTACGTGCATAGTATGTTATATCGGTGCTCAGATAAAGTGCAATTTAATAATTGGACTTGTTTATATGAAATACAAGTTTATCTGAAATAAATATTATTAAATTTATATTTCCCCTAGTTAAGCAGCTTGTGAAATGCAGTAAGCTTTGTGCTTTCACCTAACTCCTCACTCCCATCTTTCCCTGCTCCCAGGTTCTGTTCACTGCCTGTGAGTTGGGGGTGTTTGATCTTCTTCTGGAGTCAGGAAAGCCTCTGTCTTCAGATGCCATTGCTGCAGGTCTGGGTGCCAGCACCATGGGGATGAGAAGACTGCTGGATGCCTGTGTGGGATTGAAGCTCTTGGCAGTAGACATGACACAAGAAGGAGGTAATAAAGGCAGAGGAATGGAAATAAATTGCAAGATTTAAACCTCTGATGGTTTTGAAAGTGAGGTAAGATGTGTGGGCAAAGGTGATACCAAATGTTAAGTCAGTTAATGTAGCTATAAGAAGGAAAGAATCGCTCTTAGGATTAACTCTTCAGCTGAAAGAGGAGGCAAATGTCAGCAGGATCACTAGTATAAAATGAAACACAGGCACAGGGATCTATATCCCTAAATGTCTTTGTACAAGCGCCTCATGTGACTTTGGAGAAGATATTTAGGATAGCTCCACAAGCTCTGTGGAGCTTGTCTCAAGAAATCTCTGGGGTATAGGCAGGATTTTAAACTTAAAATAAAATGCCAGAGTAGATGGGAACAGCATGATTTAAAACAGGTTTTGTTTTTCATAGGATTTTTACCATTATGTGAACTATTTTGTTAGGTTCTTCATCAGAACTGAGAGGTGATAAAAGTTTTCCTTATGTCAGAAACATGGAATCCACTTGGAAAGAAAGGATCTCTAGCCATCAGACAGCTGGTCAGGACCAGCTAGAGTCTCACAAGTTATGTCCCCTGCTCTGCCTTGGGTTGGCATGCTCTGCTTTAGGGATTATAGTTGTTGCCCAATGAGCCTGGGGAGAGCAGGATCTATCTTTTATATTCCTTTGGTATGCAAGTCCTGTGGGTGAGTGATGCCACTGCAGATGCATTGGAGGGAGTGGGGGAGATTTCTGGGAGTCCTTTAAGTATACTGTTTGCAGAAGGTCCTGTCCTAGTGAACTGAGGGAGGGTAGGTTTTGGGGACTTCCCCCCACCTGCTGACCTTGTTGATCAGAAAGAAGACTTGTCTGCAAAGAGTTCTCACTAAAATAGAGCACACCAAAAGCTTCCTCTGAGAGCAGAAGCCTATATGTAAATGATAACATTTTTAAGGTGTTTTTTTTTGCTCTCCTTGAAAGAAATGTTTGGTGCTGGAGTTAAGCATAGGAAGATGGTGTTTACCTAGATGGAATGAGGCAACACAGATTTCAGCAGCCCTCATCCACCGCTCATTGCAGTGGAAGGCTTTGGTTGTAGAAGTAATGTGGCTGTATAGACATCTTCTGGTGATAAACACCAAGCTGTACAACAGATTTGGCAAGGTGATATATCATATATGTTAGTAAATACATTTATTTTACCCTTTAGCCCTCTACAGAAACACAGAAATTTCCAACGTCTACCTTACAAAATCAAGTCCAAAGTCTCAGTATCACATTATGATGTATTATTCCAACACGGTCTACTTGTGCTGGCAGTACCTGGCTGATGCTGTGAGGTAAGGGGGAGTGCTGTGTGCTGTCTGGTGCTTTGCAGCATCTGTGTCACTGCTCTGAGTGTTGTGTTACTGGGGAAGAGCTCAGTAAAGATGCTGGCTGGTTCTCAGAAATTAAAAGCAACAGATAATTCAGCTGTAAACATGGCCATATGTGTGCCATCTCCCCCCCCCCACCCCCGTTTTCCATTTGTGTATGTTCTTGTTTTCCTTTTCCCTGTAGAGATCATCATTGTAGAGATGATCTAGAAATCGGATTTCTTTATGTATCACCTTCAGTAAAGCATTTATCATTACAAACTTTATCATTACAATGGATCTTACTGGATATGGCATCAATAAAGTAAATAATGAGTAGTGGTGGCTAAGGGTCCTTCTGTTGCAAAGGCTTATAGGGGCAGTTTAATATGGGTCTGGAGTCTCACTTGTTCCAGTCCATGCAACTGATGACCAAACATGGTGTAGATGATGGTGATGATTGCATCAGTCTTGTACCTTTACCTCAGGTGTGCTCCCCTAAGTCACAGAATCGTGGAATGGTTTGGGTTGGAAGAGGCTCTAAAGATTATCTAGTTCCAACCTTTCTACCATGGATACCATTCACTAGATCAGATTGCTCAAAGTGCCATCCCGCCCTGACCTTGAAAAGAACCAGTCATTCTTGTGAGAGGTTGAGAAATATATCAGCACTCTCATAGGCTTTTTCAATTGCTATTTTAGAGAAGGAAGAAACCAATATGAAAGAGCTTTTGGTGTTTCATCTAAAGACCCTTTTGGAGCAATGTACAGGTAATCATTAGAATATTTATAGAAATTTTATTCTTCTTGTTGTGGATAAAACTAATGTTTTTAATTATGACTCAGGACAATTAAATATGATGAGGTGAGAATTCCTCTCATCAGCGTCATGCAATGTTTTTACTTCTCAACAATATCAATTAGTGGGACACTGTCTGATATTTTGAATAGAAGTATATATTTTCCTAACCTGAAAAACATCACAGATCTCTGACAAAGGAAATGGTAGTTGAAGGAAAAAAAAGTCCCTTTGAAATTCTGAGAATGAGCAGCATAATACACTGTTGGATTTCACTAGTCTTAATTCCCTATTTAAATGCATGAATTCATAGCTGTATACTCCTGATACAGTAATATTCATGGTAGATTTACACACAAAGAGGACCTATTCTGTGTCAATAAAACCAGAGATTTTTGTTTAAGCTAAAACATGTAGCAGCAGTTATATTATAGGAATGTCTGAGGATGTGGTAAGGAACACTCTCTCTGTGCTGTCTCTGTTTGCCTTGCTAGATCAGATGAAGAAATGCTAAAATTCATGGCTGGCCAGAACTCAGTATGGAGTATATGTGGCAGAGATGTCCTTGCTGCATTTGACCTTTCCCCTTTCAGGCAGATCTATGACCTGGGAGGTGAGTGTCAGAAGATCTTCTTTAACAAGCCTCTGAACTATCTTTTATAAGCTCTGCAGAGGAAAACAACTCCTATGTTATATGATGGGCAAAACAATGGAAAGTAGGACATAGCAATATAAGGAGAATTTTACTGATTTGGTTGGGTTAAAAACAGAAAAGTGACAGTGATGAGAGCATTAGGAAGCTGAATGCTTTTTTCTGATTTATGTAAGCAGTCACTCATCCCCTTGTGGATGTGGCAGCTTTAGCATTTTTCCTGCCTTGCTTGATGCATTCTTCCAGTGCCAGACTCTTTCCTTCTTCCCCTACAGTCACTGTTGTTGAGGTACTGCCTACAGCCTCTTATCCTGCAGCACCCTACTGTCCCAGCACTGCTGAGTGCTGCCAGGATTCACAGGACAAGCCAGGCTCCCTCCTGGCCTCCCTCACTTCTTCCCCAGAGCCTGGTTTAGTGACTGTTTTTCACTTTTCACCTTCCAGCACTTGTAGCTGGTCTAGCTAGGAGGGAGTATAAAAGTGGTAAGGGCAGGGGCTGACCCCACATGCCTGGGCGCTGCAGGCCCCAGACCTTCCTGCAGAACACATGGAGACAGTGACTTCTCCTGCCCCTCCCCTTCCCACCCAGCAACATATGGGAAGAGGTGTCTCAAGGGGTCAAATGTACACTGCCAGCTTCCATGATGCTGAGTGCACCATTGCCTGTATACTTTCATGGGGGGGGCACTGTATTGCAATATGATCCCAATATTACCGGATGGAATGTGCCTGGGCTCGGCTGGCCTTGCTGCTGGACCAAGGGCGGCAGCTGTGGTGGTCTCACCCCAGAGACACCCCTGGCTAGCTGGATGCTGCAGCTGGCTCTTGGGACAAGTCCAGGCAAGCAGGAACTCAGTTTTACCTCTGGTGGAAAGGCTTTAGGCGAGGGTGAAGGAAAAGGAGACAGGTCCTGCTGGAGGGTCGATCCAGAGCTTTATTCCAGGCACACAGCCATCTCAATGTTGTAACAGCTCCAACAGAACCCCAAACAGCGTGGTCCCGTGTCTTTTAAGCTCAGGGAGAGGGGGAGGGAAGGGGTAGGTATGCCACCAACCAGGTGGGAGGGGAAGAGTCTCAGGGGATGAGTGACACCTGGATAGTCCAATGACCCCAGGGCTGAGAAGCATCTTTTGAACTTTGCCAATCACACGACTCCCTTGCTGGAATATTAAGATTGATGGACAGCACTCAGCAAGGGGGCGGGGAAGGGAGAGGTTGTTGTTGGCACACCTGAGGGAGGAACTGGGATAGCTGAAACAGGATATTGCATCATACTGCAACATCACTGAACAGGTTGGGTTTGTGTCAGTACTGACCTTCTTTTCCTGTGTCCAAAGGAGGTGGAGGAGCTTTGGCCCAAGAGTGTGTTTCTTTGTATCCAAATTCTACTGTCACAATTTATGACCTGCCCGAAGTTGTGCAGGTGGCCAAAGAACAGTTTGTTTCCCCAGAGGAGCGTCAGATCACTTTCCACGAAGGTAGGTGGGGACAGTGGTGTGGTGTTGTCACAGCTGTTGCTCCAGAGCCCTGGCTCTGCTCAGAGGTGTCATACTGGAGGCTCAGGACTCCAGCTGCTCCTTATGGGGACGGTGTGTCAGGCTGCAGCCTCCCCAGTCCAGCTCTGCAGCTGTCCCAGTTGTCTACCAGCAGCTGTCAGAGACACAACTCCGTTATTCAGCAACATTAATTCCTGAAGAGAACTATTTCATTTCTTAAGAAAAAGGGTACATTAGCAAAAAAAAAAAAAAAGCATAATGCAATTTTGAAATCTGCTATGCTTTGTTATTAATTTTCCTAACACTCCCCTTTTCTCCGGTGGGAACCTCTTGGCAGATGTGAGGGATGCCAGGTCTGCTTTGAACATGGGTTTTTCCTTCTCTGGTCACAACTGATTGATCTTCAAGTCCTAAGATATTTTAGAGCATGAAAGTGAGTGAGCTAGCTCCTATTCCTCTTGCCCAGACCACTGATCCTGCATAGTCTTTGTACTATGTATGAGGAAAATGAGTATAGGGAGATCTCATTTTTAATGTTTACAAAAGTCTTCAAAGTGCTGGAAAGTGGTTAAAATTGTTCAAAGCTGAGAGACAGAAAAGGAGCTTGAGGAGGGAAGGGAGCATATAAAAACAGAGATGCAACAAAATGGGAGAAGAAATGACAAAGTAAAATGCTGAGAAAAAAAATCTGAATGCAGTACAGCAGGTGCTAAACAAAAGGAATAACAAAGCTAGTGCTAGGAGGTGAGAGATGGGTATTTTTACCTATGGATTTATGAAGTAATTCTGTGATTACCGAAGTTTTCTCTTTGAAAACTTTCTTAGAGAAGGCAATATTCTTTCCTTCTTTCTCATGACAGGAACTGTGTGAACCTATGTCCTTAGTGCAGTATGAAATTGAATTTCTGTCATTGGAGAAAACCTAAACTGAAATGCTTTCCTGTGCATCAGTCTGTTTCAGGATGAGTTATTGCCTTTAAATGTTTTAAATCTTTTTGAGACTGATCAAGAGCAAAATTCCCTATGCAGTGCAACAGAGGACTTTCGCCTGGTACCTCCATTGCTATCTGATTTGTCTGAAGGACATTGCAAGCCTGGAATTAAACAGAACTGAAAATATTTGTATAACTCAGCTCTCCGTGTTGTGGGGATTTGTATAACGCATGTATTCTTGCTTTACAGGAGACTTCTTTAATGATTCAATACCTGAAGCTGAACTGTATATTTTATCCAAGATACTGCATGATTGGGATGATGAAAAATGCAAACAACTTCTGGCAAAAGTCTACAAAGCTTGCAAACCTGGTAGGTGTGAACTCTTGAAGAGCAGAGAGACTCTTACTATTGTTTAGATAGGTGTATATATCACAGCAAAAAATCCCATTAAGTATCACAATGAAGCCTCAGTGTTTCAAAAGCACTGTCTACAAAGAAAAATCAGTAAGGTCCTGTTAATTTCAGCTGGGGAAAATGGGAAATTTCCATCCCAGCCATAGCACCTCCTTCAGCTCTGGGATGTCAGTACCAGCAGAGCTGAGCAAAGATATGCTCTGATGCTTTGGCTCTTTCATTGTCTTCTGTGATGCTGAAATGTGACTTAATGTGGAGACTGCTTCTTCCTGAAAGGTTAGGATTTGTCCTAGTAACAGCTCAAAAATAGCTCACCTTTTCATTGCTCAGGCTGTGTTTTCTTTCTCTTCTCTCCACCAGGTGGGGGAGTGCTGCTGGTTGAATCCCTTCTGAATGAAGATAAAAGTGGGCCTGTAGAAACCCAGCTGTATTCGATGAATATGTTGGTGCAGACAGAAGGGAAAGGGAGAACAGCAGCAGAGTACAGCAAGCTCCTGGAGGCAGCTGGCTTTGGAGTGATTCAAGTAAAGAGGACTGGAAAACTCTATGATGCCGTTTTAGGAAGGAAATAGTAGTACATGTTTTATGTATGTAACAAAACAGAAAAGGCTGAGGAATGTGCTATTCTTCTTAGTGGGCAATGATCAGCTTAGCTTCTAGTTAAGGCTGCCAGCTTTTTTGTAAGCTGATACATTGTCAAAAGACTCACTAATAACAGATCTTCAACATGCATGTATTACAAATCTGGAAGCCTGGCTTGGCTTGCCTTTGGATCTGGGAGGAAAAGAAAGAAACTAGCACCTGTTCCACAAGAAACAATCCACAAAAGAAATGTGTAGTGTGTCTGCTTCAGCTTGTATCAGTCTTTCTGATTTTTAACACTGTATCTGACAAAAGCAGAGCTGAATTTGTACTTGAGTTCCTGCAAAACAAAACTAATCCCTGTACTGAGCTTTTGTGCCTGCATTTTTATTCCTGAAATATTGATATAATAAAACCAGACCAAATTATGTCTCCTTATGGTCTTTTCAGAGTTCCAGGAGAAATTGTGTCTGAGCCTTGGGGAGTTTTGCATGAAAAAATATATTAATTATTTATTTCCTTTAGACTTTGATTTAAATTATGAAAAAGTGTTGTACTTTAGTGACTGGTTGAAGCCCAGGGATTCTTATTACAAGACAGGTAGGAAGAAGATGCTGTGAAGTCGTTTTGTTATGTACTTGGGTTGTCTTCACTGCATGCCTCCTGCCATTTCTTTAAATCATTTCATCAAACACAGTCTGCCATTACCCATGCAGTTCTTGGAAGCAGAATAATACATTACTGAAGTGAGAAATATTTGGAAAAGTCACTAAAAATCACTCTGCAGTTTTTTTCTGGAACAGTAATTTGCCCATTAAGCTGGATACTAGAGGAGATTGATATAGTTCACTCAGTAGCCATCTACAGGAGCCTCTCACTCATGTGACTGTAGGAGAAGGACAGGGAGAAAGTAGCCTCAGTACACATAGGAGACATAAGGCTTTAATAATGCAGTTACAGAGACATGGTGGGACAGGTTGCATGATTGGAATGTTGGATTTTGGGGAGTTGTTTTTTTTTTGTTTTTCTTCTAAATGACAAATACTGTGAAGAGAGCCTGAAATAAGTGCTTTGCTACACGCAGGCAAATTAAAACCCTGTTTGTTCTACGGTTTCCGTGTTCCAACAGACATTTCTGATGACACCTTGCTATATATAAAGTCTCTTGTCCTTGTTTTTTGCTTGTTCTTGGATACGTTAACTTTCAAAAAACTTGTGCCAGAAGAAAGGAAGGAAGGTGGAGGTTTCCAAGTTACTTGTTTTTGGTAGTGAAAGCTGTTCTCAAGTTCATGCCCTTTCATGGTGCTGCAGTGAGAGGTTTTCTGTTTAAAGCAGATGGCTCTGCCAATAGAGTTCTTTCCCCCTTCCACAAAGTTTTTTGCTATATAGACTGAGATACATTTTCTAGCTCCAGTATGGCTTGGGAGTAATGAATGAAAGCTGGCCACAGCTGGAGGGAATCAGCCCCAAGCAGAAGAATGCCCTGGGCAGGAAACAGCAGGAAACAGCTGAGACTGGCTGTGCTTGGCTGGGCTGAGTGAAGTCAGCTGCTCCCCAGGCTGCTCTGTCTGGGAGGACAGAAACTTCCAGCAGGGCCTTGGCCTGATAGCCTGGGAATTAAGGAAACAGCAGAGGGCAGGAAAAGCCAGGAAATTTGCCATCTTAATGTACTAACTGGAAGATGGTGGCTGCTGCTTTTCAGAACTTGCTGATAGTTGTGGGTCATTGAAGAAGCACAGACTTGAGCACTAGGAAAATACTGCTTCAATTATAACAAAAGAAACAGCAACTAAGCAAGAAAAAAGCAGGAGAGGCACAGAGTAATAAACCCCTGCTTAGAAAGACAAACAGCCCCAGTGCAGCAGGATCAGGCACGGGCTGGGGGCTGAATGCTCCCTAGAAACATCCTGCCAAAGGAGACCTCAAATGGAGGGCAGAAGGGTGGGAAATTGTCCCATGGGATCTGTGGCTGTAGAGCCACTGTGGGACAGTGGGACCCACACTCCAGGCTCCCTGCTGGCTCCAAGGTTCAGCTTTCCCTTCTTTCACTGACCTGCTCCAGAGAACCCCTGAGGAACCAGGGACCTGTCCACAGGCTGTCCTAAGCCGTGTGTGCTTCTATAAATGTGTGGGTTTTTCCTCCAAAATTCTCCACAGTTCTCCCTTCTAATGCTTTAGCCCTCCAAAAAGCCTTATTGCAGACTAGCTTAGTGTAGCTAAGCTTAGTGTAGCTTCAACATTTTGAATGAAGCAACATTTTGAACAAATGCAACGTTTTGAAGGAAGATCTCTCAGGGTTATGGAGAATGCTCTACACTGAAGGCAGGGGTGCTGTCTGGAACTCAATAAGGAAGGCCTGCAACAAATGGCTTGATAAAACAGCTGTGGTAATGAGAAAGAAGAGGCAGATAGATAGCAAGTAAATCCTGATGTTTCTTCAGATGCCAGGCACATCTGTCCATGCTCCATCCAGCAGTGGAAGGAGCCCTGTTGGATTTTCCCCCAGTAAATTGTACAGACACTGTCCCTGGAAGGAAATGCCTCATTTTGGGTTGTTTTGGTTTCAATTTTCTTACAAGAAAGAGGCTGTTCTCTGAAGAGCTTGTTGCTGCATTGTTAAAGGCAAGGCTGTGATGGTGGTGTGGGAGCAGGAGCTGCCCCCTGGGCTGTGGGATGTTTGCGGCATAGCCCAGGCCTGAGGCCTCCCCGGGCACGCAGCATGGCAGCTGCCATGGGCAGCACTGACTCCTGCATGAACAAAAAGCTCCTGCTCAGAATCAATGCATTCCATTCCTTGGTCCACATGCAGCTTACCTTTCCCACATATTTTATGGATTACAGATTACCTTAATAACACATGAGTTTCTCAGGCCCTCAGAGCAGACGTGGCCTGTCCAAGACAGTGACTCCCTAAGCACAATGTCTTCTGAAAGGCTGCCAGTAGAGTGGCCTTTTCAGAACTGGGTGTTCTCACACCATGCAGCTTCTGAAAGGGTGCAGTACACGTCCAGGCTTGCTAAAAGCAATTTAATTGTTACAGGGTGAAACAGATCCCTTTAAATAGCAAATAGGTCTTTATGTTACATATTGGTGCAATCAGGCTGTCAGGGGCTGACTAAAAGCACCTAAAATTTATTGGTTTTTTCCCCAATATCTCAGTATGAGGCTTGAGAATGACTTAAGACTCATGCTGTCAGAAGGATACGTATAAAGTCTTTGTTCAGTGCTGTGTCTTGTACCTTTAAAACAGGTAATGCTTTGTTGAAATGGAATACACTCTTAAACATATAAACTTTCTGTGTGATGAATGAAGCAGTGCCTGTGTTATGCCTTGCTGATTTCTTCTTTCAGCATTTATAGTATAAAAGGAAGACTGCAGTTCCAGGCTGTGATAGGAATGCTAAGGATGCCATGGCTTGACAAAACTGTTCACCTCTCAATGCTTATTAAAAACATGCAAAAATTAAAAATTATGTCTTGTTAAATGCAAGCTTCACAGATTCTGGCCTATGTTCTCCAGAATGAGGAGTTGTACGTTTTTCTAGAGTTTGGAATTTGCTCTGACTTTTGTATGTTTAGGCCTAGTATTTTGGTAACGCAGGAGACCATGTTGTATTTGAAGCTGGGAAACAGATACTGTTTCTGACTGGTATCTCTTATGACATTTTGAATGTTAAGAATATTAAGAAATCTATGTGAGGGTACCTGAGTTTTGAGACAGGTTGTTAAGGGCTCTTCAGCCTCACAGACAAAGGCAAGAGACAAAGGCAGTAATCAACCACATCTAAGTACAAAAGCTGGCAAACAGGCAGTGAGAAGCACAGTGACAAATCTTAGAACTCCCTGTCCCCTTAGTGAAGGATGCCCTCAAAGCCATGAAGAAGTTCAGCCAAATATTTTTAGCTGTGAAGAAGGGCAGAAACAAAATAATCAAAGGGCTTATCAGAGTGAAAACATCATGGGAAGTTAAAGTGGGCTTGTGGTAATTGCTGTGGGACTTGTAGGAAACTTGGAGTGTTTAGAGAAAGGGCCAAAAGCAGGCAAATGGAGGAATCAAGGTGGGTAGGGGAGGAACCAGCCTGGTGAAATAGAGAAAAGGCGAGGGAAAATGTACTGATCATGTTTTGCAAACTGCTGTTCCCCACACCTGTCTGGCCGAGCTCCATGACAGATCAATTAAGGTTTTCTTCATATTACATTCTATCCCTTGCTATGTTCTGTTTCTTTTTGTGAAGCCTTCTCACACCAAAAGCCAGTTCAGTGGAGAATCTATGCTTTTGAACAAGCTTAAAGTAATATTCTGCTTTGGTTTATGAACTCTGGTTCATCATGCTGAGTTCAGGTTCTTGATATTCTTCTGTTCTGATTCCTGTTTTCCTTGTTACAAGCTTTCAAGTGCTTCTGAGATGCCAGCGTGCTGCTGACTGATGAACTGACAGTACAAGCTTTAATCCACACTGCTTCTTTAGCCTTATACTTGATGATGGAAGGAAAAAGCTGAACCTGATAGAAGAACACATCAAAGACAAATAACATGTTTTGTAACCAGTGGGTTTCTCAGAAGCAATAAGATTATGTGGATCAGATGCTGTACTCTGTGTCTGGTAGAAAGAAGCTTATTTAAATTAAGACAGCCAGGAAATCTGTGTCTTGGTCCAGAAAGATGAATTTGACAGAAGACCTTGACTATTCTCAAATCATTGTGCAATACATCAGTGGATTTTTAGTCCCCAAGGTAATAAATATAACTCAGTCTTATATAGATGTCTAAAACTGAAATGCTCAGGGACATTTTTCTCTGAGAATAAAAAGTTCATAATAAAGCATGTTAATGTAAACTGACTTTGAACTTGAACAAGCATGATAGAAGTCTAAAGGAAAAAAATAAACCGGTAAACAACTAAGGCAGATCTGGCCCTCAGGATGGACCTAACATTTATTGAGACCCCACTCACCTTTGGAGGCTTGGTTGAGTAGACCTTGTCTCTGCATGAAGGTTTAAAAACATAGTGGTTTATACATGAGGGCTTGTTGTTGCCTGCTTTAAATGTGGAAGGTTTCTTCTATGGTGAGATTTCTTCCAACTTTTAGTTTTTGAAGTTTGAGAAACAAAGGGCTGACTTCAATTGCCTTTTCCCCCCTCTGTTATACCATGCAAAGTACAAGATTTTTCACCTATTTTCTTCCCTTTCCTCATTTGCCATGCAGATGGCTAAGTTTGATAACATTTGTATATTATGTCCCTTCAGATGGAAGGGACTGTGAATACAGAGTGTCTTATAATGACTGTTTCCCAGACAGCATATCATTAAGGCAGACAGGGAGCAGTTTCAATTTCCTTGATGTTTGCTGATGCTGTTTTCCTGTGTGTATGTGCATTTGCATAAAATTCCTCTATTCAATTTTGGTTTGAATGTTCCTCATTAACAATCTATAGTGATTTCAAATTTCACATTCTTGTCATGTTTTTGAGAAGTAATCTCAGCCACGTTCTAACTGAAGATAAAAGAGCCTTCCCTCTGATGGATGTTACCAAGTTGTTTGCCAATGATGCTAAACTAGGTAGCTTATGTTGCTAAGGTAGGGGGAAGCATTGACTCCCTTGAGGGTAGAGAGGAGTTACAGAGTTATCTTGATAGATTAGACCACTGCACAATCACCAACCTTATAAAATTTTAGAAGGACAAATTCCAGATTCTGCACTTGGGATTATGTAATCCTGGATGTACTTGTAGTACATCCTGCCTGGAGTACTGGGGTTTGAGTGTAGCTCTGCAGGAAGGGATCTGGGGGTTTTGGTTGATTGTAAGCTCAATAGGAACCACCACTTTGCTGTGGTGGCCAAAATGGATAGCTGCCTCATTGGGTGTATGAAGCACAGTGTAACTGAGCTGTGGAAAGAAGTGGTTAGCCCACTATACTCAGGGTAGGTGCAGTCCCACTTTGAGCATTTTGGGCTCCACAATATAAGGATATAAAAACAACTGTTTTCCAATTAATCTAATGCTGAATAGAAATGCTGAAATTAATGACTGGCCAGAACTCTGTGGATAAATGTGGTAGAGATGTTCTTGCTGCATTATACTTTTTCCCTTCCAGGCAGGTCTGTGACCTGGGATGTGACTGACAATAGATCTTCCTAACAAGCCTCTGAACTGTCTTTCTCAAACTATGAAAAGAAAAAAATAACTCCTATAATATATGATGGGTATGACATTGGAAAACGGGACATATGTCAGAATCCTGTAAACCGTAAAGGGAGCATTTTACTGTCTTGGTTGGGTTAAAAGGGGGAATGTGAGAGTGATGAGAGCTTTAGGAAGCCCAGTGTTTTTTCTACCATCTAATTTGTGTGAGTGGTGGTTTATCCCCTTGTGTACATGTCAGCTGTGTTTTTTTCTCTTTTTGCCTGTTTGATACATTTTTCTGGCACCAGATTTTCTCTTCTGCCTTTCAGTCAGTGCCATTAGGTTGAGAGACTCTCAGAAGCCTCTTTCACTGCTGTCCCAGTGCTGCTGAGCACTGCCAGGATTCATAAGAGTCATATGGCTCCCTTGTGGGCTCCATCACTGCTTTCCCAGTGCCTGGTTTAGTGGCTCTGTTTTTAATTTCCCATCTTGGAAAGAGGAAGCCAGAGAAGGCTAGTCTGCAGTGACTCCTTTCACATTATAAATACCAAGGTTGTGATTACCAGTGTTTTGATGCCAGGGGCCACTTAGAGTGTTACCATTGGGCTGGAGGTGACACAGTTCTCTTTCACCAGCCTTTGTCTCTTTGCTCCCATGAACTCTGTGTCTGCGTGTCTGTCTGTGAGGGCTCCATACGTGCCTCTGATGAGGTTCAGCCATCTCCAGGGGGAGGGACCCTGCACTGTCTTTGTGCTTCAGGTTCAGCTGCCATTTTTTTGGCTTATTTTTGTACAAGATAATGAAATCTAACAGAGTGGTTATCTAATGTCTACCAATGTTTGTGCCTTTTTGTGAGAAAATTGTGTGAGGTCTTTAAAAGATTTTTCTGAGAAGGATTAATACTTTAATCTTTTGTGGTATTTTATTTTAAAAATAACTGCTCTCAGAAGGAATATCAGATATGTGCCATAACACTGTGCTGTTAGACAAGTGTATACATCATAGAAAAAATCCCATTAAGCATTAAACTGAACCCTAGGAGTTTTGAAAGCACTGCCTACAGAGTCATCTTCTGAGCAAAACCAGTAAGGTCCTGTCAATTTCAGCTGGGGAAAATGGGAAATTTCTATCCCAGTGATAGCACCCCCTTCAGCTCTGGGATGTCAGTACCTACATGGCCAAGCAAAGACATGCTCTGGTGCTTTGGCTCTTTCATTATCTTCTGTGATGCTGAAATATGACTTAATGCAATATTTCATTGCTTAGGGTGTAATTCAAGTAAAGAGGACTGGAAAACTCTATGATGCTGTTTTAGGAAGGAAATAATTCTCTCTTCTTTCTTCTACCATCTTGCTTGCATAGGTGGGAAAATGAAATATGCCATCCACTTAGATTTTATTTAGGGCAATCATCTCTTTGATAAGCTGACACATTGTCAGTAGAAACACTGACTGTTGAACACATACAGATTGTTTTCTGATAGTGGGAAAAATAAATTAACATGTACTCCATAAGAAATTACCTATGAAAAGAAGTCTTCCAAGGAGAAATTATACTTCCTTATCTGTTCACAGCCTTTGCTTCATGTTTTACCCCTATTTTTTCCAACATTAACACAGTACATGACAAAGACAATTTTCAAATTGTACTCTGTTTGCTTCCTGTAAAATAAAAGTGTTCACTGTAGTGAGTTCCCAGTTTCTTCACATTCCCTGTGGAATGATACAGCACAGAGAAAATTCTAACTCCTTGTGGTGAGCCTCTTTGGAACCTGTAATTCTGTCCTAAAGCATTGGAACGAGTGATAGTTGATACAGGAATTAAAAAAAAAATAAAAGGACCTAGCAAATGAATTAAGTCTCCTTGTGACACATATAGGTGCAGGGTATAGAACAGCATTTACACAAGATCTGGACAGGGTTAGTAATATGATTTGCTATTAGAGGAATAAACATACTCTTTTTATATCCTCCTTAGGATTTAAGCACTGGACTTCTGTATATGCATTGTCTACATACACCAGATTTCAGGAGGAACCTTGCTGCTGAAGACAGTTTTTCTCTAACCAGAAACTGAATAGAGGGGAAAGGTGCCCTTTTGCTGTGGTTCTTCTCAGCTATGAAAAATGTTCTTCATGGAAAAAGCATCATGGATGAGGAATGGACTTGGGGGAGCACAAGCCCAGACTGAGTTTTGGGATGATCTCAGTGGGTAGAAACTTGGTTTGTAAGTGATCAATTCAAGGGCAAAGAAGTGTCCAGGGATGGGTTCATGAAGAAGCCAAGACACAAGAAATGTTCCAGGTATGGAAAACGATGCTGTATTTCCTTTAGTATATAGTTTAACTCGTGACAATTGGGAAACTTCAAAGCAATATCACAGTAGTATGTGAAATTTCACCCTGGGTAGCTCTGGACACAGTGTAATGTGCATATTTAAAACAGGATATTAAGCAAAGGAAGCTTGGTTGTGGTGGGTTACACTGACCAGCAATCACACATGCTCACTCCCTGCCCCCAGCAGTGAGAGAGAGACAATTGAATGAGGAAAGGCAAGAAAGACCTTCTGGGTCATTATAAAGACAGTTTAACAAGTGAAAGAAAGGGGTAAGGGAAAAAAACCAAACTAAAAAACTCCAAGGGGGGCAAAGGCAATCGTTCACTACTTCCTACCAGCAGACTGATGCCCAGCAACTTCATCAGCAGCAGCTGCCTTGGAAAGACTACCCTCAGGTTTTTACCACTGAGCATGAAATTTCCTGATATGGGAAATTCCTCTGGTCAGTTTGGGTCAGCTATGAACCTGCTGTGTCCTCTTCCAGCCCCTGGCCCCGCTCCAAGGTTAATCAATGTGGGGTCAGAGTGAGAAACAAAGAATGTTCTGGTGCTGTGCAAGTACTGTTCAGCAATAGCTAAAACATACCTGTGTTGTCAACATTGGTTTGATAACAGATCTAAACCAGACAACTATATGGGCTGCTGTGAGGAAACTTAACTCCATCCCAGCCAGACTCTGTACAATGGCAACAAGGAGATATAGATTAAGTGCATGTTTTTACTAAAAAATCATCTATCTTGAACAAGGGTTGTTTGGCATGAAAAACCCAGGACTTGTACCAGAAGGGAAAAAGAGGAAAAAAAATGAATTGTTTTGAAACTTGCATAGGAAAGACAAGGTAAAATCCTGTCCTTGCAGGAGAACTGAATGTCTTATTGTACAGCTCTGTTCACTGACTGAGTACCTAACAAAACCATAATTGCATTTATAATTTCCCTTGAAATTCTGCTGTTATGCTTCTGATGTGTAAAATCTAAGCATACTAAATAGGATATAAACATATTGTCAATTGGTGTTTGAAGTGATGAGTGTCAGTCATGTGAAGCAAAGAACGAGTTAAGACTAGTTTATTTTATATATATATTTATTTATTTATTTATATTTTATGTATGCATTCAAACATGATAAAACTTTGAAATATAAATTAATGAAGAAATTGTTTTTCTGTTTGCTACTTTCTAACCGTGATTGTTCGCGCCTGGTTTATCCTTCCTTCACCGGGAGGTGGTTTCTGCTGCGCTGCAGCCGCCAGCCCACCCGCCGCTAGATGCTGCTGTTGCTGCGCTGGTCTGATGAGAGGCATCGGCCGCGGAGAAGGGAAGAGCACCGAGCTCTGCGCGGTCATTTGCGGTCACAGACAAAGTGCCACCTAAATGAAACACTTTAGGCACTGAGAGTCAAGGTAAAAGGGGCTAAAGAGCCTCTGCACCCAGCTGTCAGTAAATTCAGACCTGTTTTTGTCCTGCAGCTCATGCGTGGAAGAAGGAGCAAAACCTTCTTTGTGTGCAATGATGGCGATGACAGCATGAGCCCATCCTTCCTTACTGTCAAGCTGAGCCCGGGGCCCTTCTTCTCAGGTTTTACAGAGCTGGGCTGTAAACCCCTGTTACAGCATCACAGGAGAACCAGCACTTGCATGTGGCCCTTATGTTTAATTCCTTCTCCTTACTCTATGAATAGAAACATCCTTGCAAGAGCAGAGCCAGGTTACACCATGGGGCTGGTGCTTCTCAGCCAGTGCTGCCTGGTGGGGGACAGAATGTGACATGGGGACTCCAGGGCACGCCTCTGGGGATCCCAGGGTCCCGGGCTGGCACAGGGTGACATTGATGGCTCAGTGCTCTCTCTGGCTGGTGTGGGTCATCACCTGTCCAGGGGTGAGTCACTGCATGGCCCTGGCTGAGTGTGGACCCTGATGGCATCCTGTGCCAGCCATCAGCATGGATCCCTTTCCCATAGTCCTTGCAGGCATTGTTATCCTCATTTCTGTCTCCCCATGCAGCACTTGCCTTTGCTGCCTCCCTGCAGTGCCTGGCTCCCTCCCATGCTACACCTAACATCCCTGGATCTCTGTTGGCCCTCCTGAGCAGCTGCTTCACCAGGCACAGCTGCCCCATCCCCTCTGTGGGGTCTGTCCTCTCTCACCATCCTCCCTGTGACCACAGCCTCCCCTCTGGCTGTTTCTCAGCACCTGCTCAGCCAGCAGTACCTCCAGCCAGGGCACTGTCATCTGCCATAGATGCACAGCAGGTGTTCCTAGATGGGCTACTTGTGCCCAGGACACTTCAAGGTATCAAAGGAGTGTGCA
Organism: Geospiza fortis; assembly: GCF_000277835.1. Classification (NCBI taxonomy): domain Eukaryota; kingdom Metazoa; phylum Chordata; class Aves; order Passeriformes; family Thraupidae; genus Geospiza; species Geospiza fortis. Next base: position 3,211,476 of record NW_005054342.1, on the reverse strand, counting down.
GTGGAGGTTGTGGCCTCTGCTTGTGCCAGGCAGGCGATGTGACCTGCTTGGACCCACCACACAGCCCAGGGTGAAGACAGCAGTAGAAACAACCCCACCAACACCATGTGGGTGCACTGTCACCAGAGGAACTCCACTGGTATGTGTTGTTGGCATGGTCTAATCATGATACTTAACCTGTTTTTCCAAAGATGTGGTCATGCCAGAGTTCCCCTATTATCGAGCATCAACACATGTACCATAGACAGTGGCCCATGTGCTACAACTGGAATATTTTTGAAGTTTCTCTTCAACTTCTTGTACCCACAGTAGCCTGTGATAAGCACACAGTACATACTATTAGCTCACATCTTTGGATTCATGTTGTGCACAAGTCCATGCAGTGTGAGACTGTTTCCTACAGTAGTTGAGGTCATGTTCCTGCATTCAACAAGTGCATGTGGAAACATGCAAACCAGAGCTTGTTTAGTTTTTAACAATTTCTGACTTTTGAAGGCAAAAGGCATCATTGCAGGAACATTGCGAAGGAACTGTGTTTTCCCCTGACTCAAATTCATCCCAATGACAGTGTTTTGACCTTGGCTGTCAGCTTAGCTCCCACAATGGGACAGGGGAGAGAATATGAAGACAAAAAGTGAGAAAACTCATGAGTTGACATAAAGAGAGAAAAAAAACTTAGAGTAAGAAGAAATGAAAAACAATCTAGTAATATAAAGGCAGTCACTCACTGCCTCCCACAGGCAAATTAATTCCCAGCCAGTTTCCAAGCAATGAGTAGCTTCCCTAAACCATCCACCCCTCAGTTTTTATTTCTGAGCATGACATGCAATACCATATTGGTCAATCTGGGTCAGCTGTCCAGCCTACTCACTGGGGGAGCAAAGTGGGAAATAGAGGCAGCCTTGAGCAAGCACTGCTCAGAAATAGCTAAAACATGGGTGTATTACTGACACTGCTTAAAGTGCATAATAAAAATACAGCACCATACAGGCTGCTGTGAGGAAAATTAACCCTGTCTCAAATAGATCCAGTACACCAATTTCAAATATAATTCTCTAGGGATTCAAGGTCATGATTTGGTACTGCCAATTAAAGTAAACATCTGAATGATCAGTGCTTTGCATCTGAGAAGGTAATATCTCCTTCACCTTCTTTCATATCCTTCATTGCAGATGGTAGATGAAAGCACTTAACTGGAAGCACATTTTTATTCTGTGTATGTGATGAACATGTCAAAATTCAGGCTTCTAGAGAGATCTCTGTTAAGAATATCTTTTTTTATTTTCTAAATACCTTTTAATTACCTTATTCAAAGGAAAAGTCCTGAAAATGCAGTCTAGGTGCATGGTAATGATTAACAAATCAATGCTAAATAAAAGAGAAAAAAGTCTTGAATTTTTCTAAAGAAAGACTTGTAAATCTAATTAATGACTTGCACAGTGCAGGTTTTCCCTGTGCCTACCTTCTCAGGATGAGCTATTTATATAAATGAACTTTTAAGCCTGTCCTGTTGTCTTAAAACCTAATTCTCTGAGCACCTGGATGTACATCAGGTATCTTCTGGTCCGACATGCCTGGAAACTGAAACTTGGAGAGTTAAATCATACAAGACTACTGAAGGAGACACATAAGATCTGCTGAAGAGGGCAGTATAAGTACCAGGAAGAGGGCAATGCCAGGTATATGACAAGTAATTATCCTGAGGCAATTGAAATAAGGAGCTGAGCCTGACATGCTGCAGTTGGCTTTCCCAGCTTCTTCACGAAATCTGTACACTCAGTCTGCACAAAGATGGCATAGTAGAGATAATGTAGGAAGTGTGGGTTTGAAAGAGGGCAATCTACTTAGTTCATTTAGGGTTTGGCTAGGGATAATGTTTGGGTTGAGAGAAGAAGAGCCTAGAGCTCCAGGTGGACTGATTCTGGAAATGAGCTGTCAACAGGAATGATTTGCTGCAAAGAGAACTTGACTGGAAGAAGCTTTTGGTCATGATAATGGATTGATGACTTTGTTGAAGACTCAGCCTAAACTTAAATTCTTGTCTTTCACCTGTTGTGCAGACTGTAGGTTGGAGTTCCTTCTGGATCTGTTGACAAAATCTTATATTTCTCTTTTCATTGCACTGGGACAGATGGTGGAAATGTATTACTATTCTTTGCTAATCTGCCTTGTGGATCTGAAAGATTGTTTTATGGTGTAAGCAGATATTTCAAATGTGATACCTTTCTCCTCAATGGCTTATCTTGTTTATAAACTTTTTGACAGAAGTTTAAGGTCATCTTTATTTATCTTTTGTGTCATTCTGCATTAAGTTTTAAAATTTGCTTTGTGTTTTTGCCCAGAAGCTGCTATTTACAGTGTTGTCAACCTTAGCTGCTCAAAGATGAGGAAGGTCTGCAAATCATGAGATTTATTTTTAAAATGTATTGACATTTTAAACCTCCACATTTATGAGAGTATAGGACAAGTTTTTTTGATGTTTATGAGCATGTCTGCACAGATACATGGACTAGAAGCCTCTCTGTCTCTCTCTTTTATTGAAAGATGGTATTTACTTGCTGGTGATTCTCTGGCTATCAGAAAAAAATCTCCAACCAGGTGAAAAAAGAAAATTAAATTTTAGGGATAATGAAAGCAGTGAAGCAGTGGTGTATTCAGCATTGTTTGGGGTGGACTCATCTCATCTGAGCCTCTGAAAGTAATCCCTTGTGTTCAAGGCACTCCACAGTACCATTTCTCCAAAGTATTTTTGCACGCCCTATTTTCTAGAAGGACTAGAAAGCAAAATGAATGTGACTGGCTGAGACAAAGATATCAGATAATCTTATCTGTAGTGCCTTCAATTCAAGAACAGATGTTTTTCTGAAATGAATGTTCAGTGAGTTGTTGAACTCAGTAATGGACAACAAAGCATGATTAAGAAGTCTTTGCAAAAGCTATTAACTTTGTGGGGCTGATCACCCTGGGCTCTCATATTAGTCAGAGGAGATGGAATGAATCAGGTACAGAGGGAGTCTGAACCCATAGCCATATATAGGAGCATCCTTCTCCCTTGGTTGTAGGAGGAGCACAGGGAGAAAGTACCCTTAGATGAGGAAAGTTGGCCATTTGTCACATTCTGTGATAGGCATAAAATTAAATCAATAAGGCTGTAATGGTCTTTATTATCCTGACAACTAACAGGACACAGTTAATGAGCCTCTTCATCTCAAGTAGAATCTCGTCCTGTAGTTATCCACAAGATAGTGCAGGAGTTTGGGCAAGTGGTTTGGAGGACTTCCCTCAAGCTGCAGTCCCTGTGCAGTGTTTCCTACCTGCAAGTTATGTGGCATGAAGGTGACTTTGCCAGCAGCTGCAGCCTGTGAGTAATGTATTCTGAATGCTTGCTCACTTTCCAGGGAAAGTGAGGTGTTACATCCTGCAGCAGCTAGGCACGAACACAAATAGTGATATGAGGCTGACCAAACAGCCAGCAGGGATATGTGGGGTTGACTCAGATCTTTGTCTATTCCCCTACCACCACCTTAAAAATAAAACAGTTCAGAGAAATTATTTTGCTTATTTGATAGTACCAGTTATATTAGTTTCATGCTAAGAAGTAGCCTGAAGGAAGTGGTGGTATCTGTGAATTAATTACCCTTTTAAGTGAATGAATTAAGTGTCTACATGTGAACCCTCCACAGTTTTTACCAAGAAAATGTTAATTTACTCTTGATGGAGGAGTACTACAAAAATCAGCCAATGTTATATGCTGGGGGAAAAAAAATCCCATACATGTGTGCCTGTGAGGTCTCCCAAAAACTTCCTTCCCACAGTGGACACACAACACCAAGCCCATCTCAGTGTCTTCCCTTCTCATAATTCTGTCCTCTAATATCCTCTTCAACCCTGCCATTCCCTGTTGTGACTCTTGCTGTGTGAAGCTAGCTATAAAAAGTCAGATATTTAGGTTATGGAGCTGTCACTTCATGTGTTTGTAAAATACCCTTCATGCCCATGGATTGCTGCAACTCAAGAGAAAGTTTGGTCTCGAAGACCTTTACACCATAAATAAGAAGGCTTGCCAAAAAATGGAAACAAGGGGCCTTTGGTTCCCAGGATGAATCTGGAGACGTGCAAGGAAGCAAAGGTGGAAAAAAGAGGTAAAACCAGGGCATGCCCATGGACTGCCATTTGCTCATGCTGCTGCTTTGTTCCCCAAGTTAGCAAACAGGTTAGTCATAATCAATATGCTAATTGCATATATAAACTGATATTTAAGTTTGATGAGTCAAAAAATTCCTGTCTCAGAGTCAGTGATGATTCTTCTCTTGTCTTCAGTAAGTGCAAGAATGGGGCATTTTGATTTGTCAGATCTAATTCCCTAAACACAATGCTTCTGTGAATTAATTCATTTCAGTAGGAAAAGGACTATGACATGGACCTACCACAACAATGTCTTTGCTGGGAAAGTTTTACAGAGTGAGCTCAGAGTAATTTCTTTTCTTTTGAATGCTGAAGTTATTTTGCTGTTAAGGTATCAGCTTCTTTATAGGGAAGGTAATTATCAGCTTGGATGGATGAGCTTAATCAAAAACCCTGCCACCTCTCCTTCAAAAGGATCCTTTAAACTTTTTCTTATTGTTTTTCTCTGCATGAATTCTGTATTGAGGATCTGAAAGAGCCTGAAGTGAAGCTGTACTGGAAGTGACAAGGTAATTCCTGGGTGCTCTGCATTTAAAACTGAGGCATTGAGGTGTCATCAGTCTCACCAGAGACTCCTCCCATTTTTCTCCACAAATGACAATTACTGAAGAGCTGTTCCTGACATTGGGAACACATGTGCTTAGCAGAACCAAGTTGCTTCTTTTGCTTATGAGGACACTGCTGTGTGAGGAGGAGCCACCCTTGCAAGGTCTCTGCTAACACTGGTGATAAATCTTGAGGAAAAATATGCTTTTTCAGGGACCTTTCTGTGTAACAAGTGGTTTACTGTATGCAGGGAAATGAAAACTCTATGCTATAATTTTTATGCTAAAACAGGGATTTCTGATTGTACCTTTTTGTTTGTGAAGTTTTCCCATTGTATTTTTGCCTGTCGTTGTTCTTGTAATGCATATATGCCAGCAATAGACACACTGACATCCTTCCAGCAACATTTAACTGTCCTTTAAGCAAATTGCTATCAGCATAACTAGTTTTAGCAGAACTTGGATTGAGGAATGGGATGTGGGAGGCTCTTACATATGGTTAAATAGTACAGTCTACAAGATTCTCACTAAAAGCATTTCTGCTAATAAGCAAGGAACTTTGGACTTAAGTTTTCCACATGGGTGAATGTTCAGCTGGCTTGAACTCCCAGCTATGAAACCAAAGAGCAGTTCCAAGCTTTGAGCAAATATGTAGGCTGAGTATAGAAAGATGCCTTGAAACAGAGTGTTATATTTCCATGGGCAATGATGAAGGCTTTTTTTTTTTCACAATGATGAAGGTATTTTCGAAGGAAAATAGCCACATGATTTTAGCAGAGTCTTTGGTGCCCCTCTAAGCCTATTGAGGTGAAGCTGAGATAACATGTTGATATATTTGAGTGATGACTTGTGCTCAATCATTCTGTGTCATTTTGGTTTTCTTGGCATCTCTCTGGGTTCTTCCCAGAGTAGGGGTATGGGGGAAGCAAATTGGCTAATCCCATGCCTAAGGTCCCCTTGAAACTCTTCTGCCCTTATATTTTATTATTTCTTGGGGTCTTTGCTGCAGAGATGAACTAACTCTTCTTATGTGTCTAGAAGGAACATCACTGTTGTTTTTGTGACATGCAACATGTCATGCAATGGAGCTGCTCAGGGGAGCAGGGGCCAGGTATCAGTTCTCCATTGAATTTCATAGCTCTGAAAGCATGATGCAGCTCATGAATCTCTTTCTTTCACACTGGTGCAGAATGTGACTGGAAAATGAATGTATAAACTTGTATGAACTATACAAGTTTAGAAGCTATAAGGATATATGTAAATTCTAGCCTTTCATTTATTAAATTTTAGAGAAATTACCCCAAAATTCCTAGTAGTGAAACTTAACTGAAATTCAATATTTTGACACTTTTTCTGAGGCAAAAGTTAATCCATCAAACTTAAAGTAGCTGTTATGCAAAAATAAAATTTAGAAAAATCATAATGTGGAGATCTCTGCTTTTCACCAGAAGCATTGATTGCAAGTGCACTGTTTTATTTCTTCGTACTTCTCAGGTCTTTCTTTGACATTAATTTTATGATGTCAGCATTGTGTCCCATGCACTGTTGGCTCTAAAATTTCAGACTATGATTTTCTTCACTTTATTTTTCCTTGGTCTGGTTCAATTAGTAGCAAAGCTCCCAAATGTACTTCTTTCTACTCAATGTGTAATTCTGTACCTACCGAGAACCGATGTAATATGGTTTTTCATTATCCTTAAAGCAAAATGGAAATTTTTAACTTCCATGGAAATTTTCTTACATTGCAGTAGGAAAAATCATTGTTCTAATAAAATTCAGAAGCCAAGAACTGGGCTGCTTTCTTTATTTTTATTGGTTTCTATAGTCTCAGGGGCTAATATCTTGTTCTACAGAAATGGAGACATATTTTATGCATGTTAGAGCATCGCTTACAGTTTTCTTTGCAAACCCACAATGTAGCATAGGATCAATTCCTGTGGTTAATAATCTGAAAGCTGCTTTTGTCACAACAATGGAATAGACATATTAAAACCTGAGAATGTGGTAAGGAGAAGCATAAGTGGCTCAATCCATTATGTTAGTCTGAGTGAAAATAATAAACCAGGCAAAAGTACAACAATGTTGTGTATTAAAAGATAAATAGCAAAAAAATTTTGAATCAATTTAAAAATGCATTTATCTTCAAGAAAAAACAACTGTTAAAACCTAACACTTATATTGGCCTAAGTACTTATATTTGACCTCGTTAGTTGAGCCCCTGGTAAGAAAATCCTAGTTTTCTTTGAAAACTAGCTGTTTGTGAAGTTGCCATTGGGTGTAGCTATTGTGTTACTCTCTCCCTTGACTATTGTACAACAAACACAGAACTGATTATTTTTGCAAGACAGCCTGTATAGAAAAAATATTTCTCCATAATAACTCCTGGTTCAGAGGTGTCTTAGAAGGATGACAAAAATCACGCTAATTATTAGCATTCCCTACAGCAGGAAAAGAGAGTTTTCCATAAACCCATCGTTGTAACTGATGCATTTTTTAATAATTGAAAATATACATATAGTACATTTTGTGCTTGAGTTTGAAGTTGACGTACTTGAAGAGATGTGTCTTTCCCTAGTTTGAATAAATTTGGTTTCAAAATAACAATGATCTGGAGGAGTGGAAAAAATCCACTTTAAGCTAATGAAACCTCAAGAGTATACAGAGATGTCTCATAAGCAGATTCTGTGTGCCTAGCAGAACTTGTTGTTCTACTCCCACGTGATTAGTCGTTCTCATGGGAATAAAGGCAGAAAAATAAATGGTTTTCCCTCCCTCTCCCTCCTTCCCCAGCATATAGGACTCTGAGGTGTAAGCATTCAGCTGCTCTTTAAAATGTTAACAGAAAAAGGAGAAGTAATAGGATTACAGGACTATGCCAAAACAACAAGGTGACCATTGAATGGTCTCAGATCTATTGAAGAGTTCACCATACTTAAACTGGTACTTATGTAGAACCTTAAAACCCTAAATGTATGCTGCTTATAAGCATTGCTTTTAAGATAGGGCTATGATGCAGCTATAAGATCACTTGGAGAGTGGTAGAAACAAGAACTTCTGAGGTTTTTATGTTCAGATGGCAGGGAGAGGGACATTCCCCTGTATTAAGGGTTAGTCTGTTCTCTGCTCTTCGGCAGTGCGAGATGTGTGACATTCCAGGGGAAGGACAGAAGAGTCACATTGTCTCTCTTTTAGCTTATGGAAGCAGCTCTGGCAGGGTGCAAATCATAGTAGCATAAGTGAAGTCTGGGAGACCCTTTGTGATGGTCCATCATGCTGTGTCTTCACTTGAAGACATAGCTGCCTCCAGGCAGGGATATAAATTTTGTAATCATAATGAGGGGTGTCAAACACACTTCTGGTTTTAGCACGAATTACTTCAATTTTCAAAATTTTTTTTTTAGTTATCTAAATCTGACTTCTGAGCTGTTGAAGTTTCACAGCTGACACAGTAGTTCTGGCTTTGGAATACCATAAAACACAGATGAGAAAAATAACAAACAAATACTGTATCTTGGTGTTCATTAAAGAGAGAGAGTTGTAGCCCTGGCTTGCACTAGCACAGTCCAGTGTTTTCATGAACCTTCACACAGGTCTGTCCATCTGCAGATCCTTCAGCACTTACAACTACAAAGTATCAGAGAATGACCTGTGCCAGGATACTGGGAAAGATCAGACTCCAGGAAGGATGATAAGGAAGGTGCAAAACTGACAATAGTCACTATTCTTGGTCTTAACCAGAAACTTTTCCACAGCCATTTTAATTGGGCAGTTATTTGCTCAGCTACCAAAGAGTGTATTTGTGATCCAGGTTATGCAGGACAATGAAAATAGCCTGTTATTCACAGTAAGTTATTGCTTTCTTATTCACAGAATTTTTTAGACAGTCAGCTAGAATATCCATAAGACTCAGACACACATTTGTAGTACAAAATAATGTAAATTTTGTATTTGACCCAAGGAATTATAGGAAATGTGGGTATAGATTCAAGTGTTACAAAAAATGAAACAAATATGTTGTCTTTTTGAAAATCCTAGCTCTGTCCACAGATCTACTAAAGTGTATTACAAGATCCCATGCTGGACATATAATACCGGTTATTTTGTATCAGAATATGGAAAATCAATATACAACATAAAATATGCATTTTTTGATGGTGTCCAGAGCTACAGGGCTACTAGTAAATTATGTCCTGTCAATTTCAGTCTTTGCCAATACAAAGAGCCTTTTGGCCTTTTTTCCACTCTTATTTGGGTTCTCACAATGGATCTGCTACCTATTTTAGCCTTTGATCTTTATAAAGGTATTAATCTGGTAAGACCTCACCACCCTTCTTTTTTCTCAGCCTCAGAAATGCCTGGGAGGGCCCTGCAGTTCTCTGCACTTGATGACATCATCAAGTTAGCATGGATAAAGGAAGCAGCTCTTTTTTATACTCATATGACATTTTTAGGACTAGACCTTTGTGATTTTGCATTGTCCCTTCAGACAAATCCTGTTTCCAGGGCTCTGGCTGTGATGACTTTTTCAGTTGCTCTGCAGAACTGTGGCACTGAAACACATTGGACCATAAGGATAAAAGAAAAGGAAAGCAAAAAAAAAAAAAAAGTGTGGTGTTTATAAGATCAGAGGACAACCTAACAACTACCACATTAAACTTAATGGAAATAAAAGTTAAAAAGACTTGCTCACAGTACTTTAAACAGTACTCCACTATGAGAAAAGAGGTGGGAGAATTATTGAAGACAATTTTTTAAAATCCTCTGTAGCCATTCAGGAATGGTTTCTAAGCAACCAGAACATGCAGATAGCCCCAGGAGTAAAAGGTATCATGAATGCTTGGAGACACAAAGAGAAAGATGAAACAGAGCTGGAATCAGGCTGGGCGGATGCTGGAGTGGAGGGCTCTCCCTGCTTAGCACCAGCACTGCAGCAGGTGAGGCAGAGGCTGAGCTGCCTCACCATGAGAACTCGCACCAAAAGAAGGAAAATGAAGGGTGTAAGAACCTGGATGAAAAGCATAAGCTTTGTATCACTCTTTCAGGCCTCCCATTAAAAGAGTTCAAGAGTGCATATCTTGCTGTAATTATCTTTATTTTGCAGAAGACTGACATTTACAGTTCCCATGTACTTTATTCCAGCTGTTTAAGAAATGTTCTTGTTAGCTTTTGTACAGAGCAGTAATTGTTCACATTTTATTCTGGCAAATCTTTCATTAATGGCTGTATTAAATCACTAAGGAGAAAGATGAGTATCTAAAAAATTACTGGTTGACTAGATAAGTGGGGGGAAAAGAGCATAATTGAGTGAATATGATGGAAAACACTGAAAGGTTGGTCAAAAGGGTTGTATGTTGTCAGCTTGGGTAAAAACTGGAATTTTAGAGTATGGTTCTATATATTTTTGAACTATTGATAAATAAACCACAATTCTCCTTATATCATCATTGGAGAGAAAAATTGGATGTGCTCTTCAGAATCTATATATAACCTAAGAATTAACTGCTCTAGGTCACACAGGCTGCCCAGGGGAGGTGTAGAGTGTCCATCCTTGCAGATATTCATAATCTGGACATGATCCTGGGCAGCCAGCTCCAAGTGGCCCTGTTTGACCAGGGGGACTGGGCCAGATGATCTCCAGAGTTCCCTTGTAACCTCAACAGTTCTGTAGTTCTGTGAAATACAGCAGAGTCTATATCAACAAGTGTTAAGGCAAGACCTGTTGTCTCTTTGCCTTGCCCCATTTTTCCTAAGTAAATGGCTTTCCTAAGCTCTCTTTTAAGACTCACTAGGTGCAGCCCAGGAGATTGCATAATTAATGGGATTGAAGTCTCCTAAAAGGTGCTTCCAATTGAGTCCAGTAGCAATACAGTTAACCACCTGCATGCTAGGAATTCAGATCCCATCCTGGCTGTGTCCATCAGAACTTCGGCTCTTGAGTTAAATCTGCTCTTTGCCAGGCATGTACATATCTGTGACAGTGTTCACGGGGGCTTTCAGGTGAGAGAAGAGACGAGAATGTTGACTCCATGTTCAGAAGACTTGATTTATTATTTTATGATATACATTACACTAAAACTATACTAAAAAGAATAAAAGGAAAAGTTTCGTCTCAGAAGGCTAGCTAAGCTAAGAATAGAAAGGAATGAATAAAAAAGGTTTGTGTCTCAGACAGAGTCCAAGCTAACTGGGTTGTGATCGGCTGCTAATTATAAACATCCAAGATGGGCCAATCACAGATGCACCTGTTGCATTCCACAGCAGCAGATAATCATTGTTTACATTTTGTTCCTGAAGCCTCTCAGCTTATCAGGAAGAAAAATCCTAAGAAAGGATTTTTAAAGAAAAGATGTCTGCAACACATATCTAACTACATTTTCAGTTCTTTTTAATGTGGAATATTCCAATGGCAAATATTACACCCTTACTGTTATATAAATTCTCACTGTAAAAAAATAAGTAATATATGTCTCATTACTGCTGCACTTAACATCAACACCACCAATTTAAGGTCTCCCTCTTTTCTCACACTCTTAGGAATAAAATACCATGCTGGCTTTTTCTCCTTTATAATTTATTTTTAACATAGGTGACCACAGTTAGTAGTTACCAGGTAAAAGGCTGGTCTGGCACATAGGCCACGAGATTTTTTTTATTCTCATTTTTTGGGGAAGTGAGGCTACAATTGTTACATGCTAATCTCTGTTGAGGGGAAATTGGGAAATCCTGGACTTTTTTGTTTGATACCTTTTATTGGAGTGTATTTTAGATCTGGGTTGCCACCAGGAATCCTCTGCATTTCAGTTCTTATGGAGAAGGATAGGAGTGAGCAGAAAACATCTTCTGTTGTTATCCCTTTTAAAATGACTGCTAGTTACTTAGGCCAAGTAACAGAAGCTGAGATGAACACATGACATCTGAATGGAAAAGAACCCTCTCAGAATAGATGGAAACCCTTTTAAAATTCATTGTTTTTATGACTTGCATTATGCCTCATCATGTCTCAGGACATGTGCCCAACATGAAGAAAAACTAATTTTTTTTAGTTAATATTTTTCAAACAAAATATAATTTTCAAAGCTTGTTATTAGTTAAAAGCCCTAAAAAATAAAAAGCCAGAATAAAAGTAATCCAGTTCTTTAGGCTAAAAAAATCCCTTTGAGATCATTAAGTCCAATTATTAACCCATCACTGCCAACTCCACCATTAAGCCATGTCCCTTAGTGCAACATCTGCATGTCTTTTGAATAGCTCCAGGGCTGGTGACCCCACTTTCCTTGGACAGCCTGTTTCAGTGCATGGCAAACCTCTGGGTGAAGCAGTTTTTCCTAATACCTAATATAAGCATCACCTGGTACAACTTGAGAACTTGCCTCTTGTCCTGTCACTGGTTGCCTGGGAGAAGAGACCAACACTCACCTGGCTACAGCCTCCTTTTAGGATGGTTGTGGAGGGTGGTAAGGTCACTGCTCAGCCTCCTCTTCTCCAGGCTAAACGTCCCCATTTCCCTTAGCCACTCCTCATAGGACCTGTGCTCCAGACACTTCACCAGCTCTGCTGCCCTTCTCTGGGCTTGCTCCAGCACTTCCCTTTCTTGTAGGGAGGGGCTTAGAGCTGAACACAGGATTCAGGGTGTGGTCTCATCACTGCCCAGTACAGGGGGACAACCCCTGCCCTGGTCCTGCTGGCCAGAATATTTCTGACATAAGGCCGTTGGTCTTCTTGGCCACCTGAGCACACGCTGGTTCTTGTTCAATTGCTGACACCCCCAGGTCCTTTGCACTGGGCAGCTCTGCAGCCACTTCTCCCCCAGCCTGCAGTGCTGCAGGGGGGTTAATGTGGCCCAGGGGAAGAACCCTCAGGCACTTTGAATTTTTGAACCTCATACCATTGCTCTCAGCCCATCAACCCAGTCTATTCACATTTCTCTGCAGAGCCTTCCTACCTTCCATCAGATCAATGGTCCAGCCCAGCTCAATGCCATCTGCAAACTGACTGAGAGGGCACTTGATCCCCTCCTCCAGACCACTGATAAAGATATTAAACAGAGCTGGTCCCAGCACTGTACTCTGGGGAACACCACTTGTTACCAGACACCAGGTGGTTGGAACTCCACTCAGCACCACTCTCTAGGCTCAGCCATCTAGCCAGTTTTTTTACTCAGTGAAGAGTAAAGCGAGCTACAGCCTACAGGAATCTACCTTTATTTACTCACAAGATTTGTTGCAGCATGTGTCACAGTTGAGACAGCCACAACACACAGAGTAACATCACGCAGATTCAGAAGGCTTCAACCCATACAGAGCAACACCACTTCAGAAGGCTCCAAGCAGCTGCCCTTCTTGTTCTTTAGCCCAACCTTTTATACCCCTCATGTTGATGCATTACACCTGTGTGCCCTCTGTTCCCTTTGGTGATTGGTCCGTGCCCCTGGGCACCTCATTACCTTCAACACTGCTCACCTGCTTCTCACAGCTGCAGCCCATTGGGGATGAGGCTCAGTCTCAGCCCCACCCCCAACTACCACAAACTGTGTACCTACAAAGTTTTCCTGTTGGGAACCAAGAACAGCTAATGGACCATTTCAACAGCTAATGGAAAACATAAATCTCATCCTTCTTCGATGAATCTGTAATGTGTATCTAGACAATGATTTAATTACCAAAAAGCACTTTGAGCCTCTGATTCATTTCTAACATTTTTTTTAAAAGTCTAAGGATTCTGTAATAGATACTCTTGAGTTAATGGGTGATGGCCAGCTATGATTTACATAGGCTGTTAACTTGTTAATGTAATATTTGATTTCAATCTCAATTTCCTTATAGTTACTTACCTATGAGTAAGAAGCTTAATACAGCTACTTCAGCTTATACAGCTTCATTTCTGCCTGTCCAAAAAGTTTTTCTCCATTCTGGGTGTGATGTATATGATAGAAAGCTCACTAAGATGCAGCAAAAGCATAGAAGTAGCTGAGCTATATACAAGGTACTTCAACAGCAGGCTTCAAATTGAAGGGAATCATTTGGAAGAATAGCTAGAAACAATTCTGAATGCTTGGAACAGAGTTAGGAAAAGATTTAGCTTTGTAAAAATCAAGTTAATATAGACCTGATTCTCTAATGTGTCATCTCAAGTTTTTATTGGTATAATCTCTTAGGCTTGCATGGAGTTAAACCAATAGGCAGCAAAAACAAGAGAGATGAGAGCTGGGCTCCTGTGAGTTTTGGGAAGAATGCTGCAGTGCAGTGCCTGATCTGCAGTATTGAATTCAAAATGCAAAAGAGAAGGCAGTCATATTAAACTGTCTAATCCCACACCCTCACTCCCTTTTACAAATATGAGTAATGTTTTCATCAGACAATTTAGAGAAGAAACATTTAAATTCACGACAAATTGTTGCATAACTCTTGTTTCTGTTGGAAGGAAATGTAGTTAGTCTTGAGCTGATAATGATTAGAAGAGATTGAAAATATGGTGGATGTATTTTTATTATCATGCAAAAAAGAAATTTTGAGTAAGAATATTGGAAGTCTGGGAAGAATAATGGGAAAACTGGGGGAAAAAACACCCCTCAGAACAAAAAACAGTCAGATTGAGGAAAACACAAAAAAAAAAGCTACCAAGCACCTGAAAAAGCTAGCACAGTTTTTTTTTCCCCTTAGAGAGAGACATCTTAGATAGGCAACAGGAAAATTAAGAAATGGCCCAGTGGATGCAGGCCTGGGGAGTGCCATAGATGTTTGCAAAGATGCTGAATGTTACAGACTGTAGAGGGACTTTGCATAGACACTAGTCTGCTCTGATAAATCTGATTACAGGAGAAAGCTTGCATATGGATATTCACAGAATGCAGAATCAACACAATGACAATAAGCATTATGAAGCTGTCCTGACAGGACCTTGGAAGACTGTGAGCCTCATGCCTAATGACAGGCCACTGTAGGGATACTGGGTAGCAGAAGCCCTCTGTTTCTTTTAATTTTTTTTAAAGTGCATTGTTTCATAAGTTATTTGGGAAGAAGGGGTTTGTGGGCAGAAATAATTCAGCATTAGAAGGAAGATCCCAGCGAAAAAGTATTTTTGCATGGGCAGATGGGTTTGAAACTGCAGTTGGCTCAGTGCTGTTCCTAATCTATATTAAGAAACTGTTGTTCTGTGTGATATCCTGGCCATATGCTAAAGCCAGAGGATAGTCTATGGTAAAAGAGTGAAGAATAGTTCATCTTTCTGAATTTGTTCATACACTCTGTGGCTCATGCTTCTTCATCTGACAAGGGAAGCTCAGTGGATGGTAGCAGATACTTCTCTTGATTCCTGTCTTTATTGTAAGAATGGAACATTTTCCATCTTTCCTGCAAAATATGGTTTTCAAAATAGACAAGACTGAATTGAACTTTCAAGCTCAGAGGTTTTAAATAACTCCATGTCTCAAACCTGTACTCTATTTGATACAGAGGTACCATGCTGGTGGAAGGAGGCATAAAGCACTTTAGTTTTATAGAAAGTACACAGACGACCAGGGAGAAAAGAAAAACCAGAGGATTTTCTCTTCATGCCGTTATATCAGACCTTTTAGCACCTAATGTCCTAGAGAGCTGTCACTCTGTTGTTGACTTTTCTTTCCCAAGAAACGCTGTTTTGAATTACAGACTTTTTAGCCTTTAGAACATAGAACCAATCCGGACATATGAATAAGGTCTTGGTGCCTTGAGGAAAACAGAAGGACAAAAGTGATAGCTGGATTTTTAAGTGTTGAGGGATGAAACAAAGATCCCATAAAATTATCCTTCCATGCGGGATATAAGGAGCTGCTACAATTTAGCAAGTAGAAAAATTTGATATGAAAAGCCCCCTGGGATCATTCTTTTCTTGGAAGAGACTTCACATAGCCTACAAAACTGAATTAGTATGCTAGAGTGGGCATACAGATTCACTGAAAGAAAAGTCAAAGGGGCATTCAACAGTTCCCCTAAAACCTCCATACAGTCCTTGTCTGGACAAGAAGGAGACTGGCTGCTGAGGAGAAATTTCTTGTACATCCTTAGTGCATCACTACAACAATCTACAAATAAACCAAGGGGACATCACCAATTGGACACCCAGTGACAAGCTAAATACAGCAGTGGTCAGTGTCTTCCTGTCTAGGGTCACCTGCAGAGCCTGGCCAGTGTGGAACCTTGCAAGGAACCTGGTGGGCACCTCCCTTCTCGCACATCACAACTTCCACATTTTTGCAGTTGCAGAGTTTTACTTGATGCTGACTCACTTGTAGAAGCTGCAGACACAGTAATTGGTAGGTGGTGCTCTTAATACATCTTTATGTAAGTTTAGTTTGCTTGTTTGGTCCTGTGATGGTTTTGTTAAGGAAGGGAGAGTGGGACCTTGAGAAGACTGAGGAGCACTTGTGTGGGGTGGAGCTGCTGCTCCTTGTGTCAGATATATTCTCAGATTTCCAAATCAAATGCTATAACATTCTTCTTAGTCAAAACATAAAATTCAAGAAAAGGTCTGAATATTGCTGAGACATGCATATATGCCAGGAGGAACACAGAGTTAGTAGAAACTAACTAAGTAGAAATTTCATATCCATTGAGATATGAAATCTGTATGTTTGGCTTTTGTCTTTCTGGTTTAACATCCATTTTTCAAGTGATGTGTTTGCTGAAAGGAATGATAAAACTCAGGAATGTACATATAATTTGAAGTGAGCTAGGACTTACTAGAGTTGTGGCATTACATCATGGTTCAGGAATTCAAGTTAGATAGCTGAACATGGATATTTCAGAAGACAGCAGCTCCAGAGGTAAGGTTGGCACACACAGAAAAGCATCGTGTAGCATTTCCAGAGCAGCTGCAAGCTAAGAAATGCATCCATGCTCTGCAGGACAATAATCTGCAGGTGCCAGCACCAGCCCCAAGGGTAGAGGAGCTAGCACAGTGCTGACCCTGGCCTAATTCACCCTCCTGCTCTGGACAGCTTATTCATTCAGACAGAACATCTCATGGACTGGATTATCTCCTTCCAGGCCATCAGCTGACTAGGGGAACTCAGTGTCCTTCTCTGCTTTTCAGAGCACACAAATGCTCTGAAAATACCAATTTGGTTTGAATTTAGCATGTTTTTCTTCTAAGTCTCTTACTGACACCACATGCCTTTTAGTTGAAAAGGTTTTTTTTAAAAAAGGAAATATATATCTTTGTCACAGACCCAGGAATAGACTGATTTTCTTGACAAATTCTATTCTTGACTTTCCAGGCGTAACTATTTCCAGTAAAATGAAGTAATTTTATAATAATACCTGGCCTGTCTTTCAGGCTATTTTGACTGCAGAATGAGTTTTTCTTATATAACAAATATGATATGCATTTAGAAAGTCTGAGGGATCTATCTCATTAGAAATTAAACACAAACGAGAATTAGCTCATTTATTGCCTAAGGTCCAGAGAAAATTCTTAGATCTAGCTAAAAAAAAAGGGGGCAAATGATTTGAAATACTCAACATTTTTATTCCACAAGTCTGGAAAATGGTTGCTTATACAACCAGAAATTTTCAGTTGAGATTTTACAAAGCTGAGGTTTTTTTCCACACCCATTTCTGCCCTCCACTTTGTTTATCTTTTTCTCTACTACTTTACTGAAAAAATATAATGCAAAATAGTGAGTTGGAAAAATAGACATTCATATTTTAATTTTCTTGGAAAAATGGGACATAAAAAAATTGTATCTAAACATATTCTCTTTTAAAATTAACATTTATTGGAAGAAGCTTAACCACCTTCAAAACAGTAAAGAACTGGCTTGTAAAAACAGGATGCTGTCTGTCCTGACTTTGCTTTGCAGTAGGGTTGCATGCTGTAGCCTGAGATTGCTCATTGGAATGGGATGAAAGAAACAGAATTTCTCTGTCCCTGTCAGACTGCTAGGCTAGAGAAGATCATTAATTGTATTTTGTTCTCAAATGAGACTTGAAATATTATGAGATCTATTGTCTTCAATAGCAAGACATGAAGCTTTTTATGTTAAAATATGAACGAAAGAAAGAAAAGAAATATTTTGGGGGCAGAGGGTTAGAGGGAGAAGCATCTGTGTGCTTTGTTAATTTTAACTGAGAAAATGTTTGAACCAAATTAAAGTTGAGTAGGAATGAGCTGCCTAAAACTCTGAAATAACAGAAGGGATTTTTTAACGTGATGCTGTAAATAATTGCTTTTTTTAACAATAAATTCAGGAAAGTGCTATAAAATCTAGATGTTATCCTTCTAGACAGACATAGTTTTCCTCCCAGGAGAGCCAAAGTTGGCTGATGGCCTATTCATGGTGTACAGAATAAAGAACAGATTGTTAGATCATGCAGAATTGGAAAAAACACTGAAGAAAAAAATTGAAAGGGATGAGTAGGAATAAACTCAGTAGATAAAAACCAGCTAGTGGGCCTTCTGTGTTGCTGTGTAGGATATGAGGATACAATCCCTTCATTTGAGCTATTTCTGACCACAGCTATCAGGTCCTTTTGCAAGATCAGGTGGAGGACAGTAGTGTTTGGAGACAGTAACTTGAATGCTTGTGGCAGTGGATAACACACAGATTGACACCAAACCCAGATATTTTCAACCTGTGAGGTGAAAATTCCTAAAATTAGAGGAGATGAAACATGTGTAGAAAAGCTTCAGACCTGGAAGACAAAAAAGGTATAGGGGAAAATATTATTTGTTTTAATTTTGCTGGAGTAGAAATTCAGCTATATAGAAGACCAATTTAATGGCAACAATAAACACGATAATAACTTTAAATCTGTGATTATGTTATTCTGAAAAGAGAAACTGATGAATTGATGGCTAGAAAAGCCATAAGTTATATGACACTAAGATAAAGAAGCTTGTGAAATCAGCAGAAACCTGTACAGTCATAAGTGGGATGACTATAGTGGAGCACCATATAGGCAATTATACGTTTACCAATCTGACTACAGGGTGGAAGCAGATAAAAATTTGTAAGTCTGACCTAGAGAGAGATGAAGTGCTCCAGAAAAAGAAGGTATTAGATTTACTGATCTGTAAAAGAGTGTCTTCAAAGAAAACAATTTGGTCAGTATGGTAGCACCTAATGCTATGACTATCAATGACCATCAAATGACCATCCTGCATTTGAAACACTGAGGCTAACTTATTTATGCAGCACCAAGGACAAGCATTGGTGAGACAAGACACCACTTTACCCTCATTACTGTAAATCTTTAGGGCCAGAAGCACATGCCCGTAATCATTCAGTGTGGGATGCCTCTTTCCCAGTTCTACCAATTAATATGTGCTAGTGTTCTGGTAACTGCTTTCAGAATTGTGTGCATTTAAGAATGTCCTTCAAACTTGGAGAGAACAGAAGCAAGAGACTTTTATAATTTTATAAGTTTTTCAATGCTTTCCTTTTTTTATTCTTTTATCCTGGAAGCTCGTCGTATTTCACCTTTCTTCCCAGCATAATACTTCCATTCCCTTTTAAAAGATTCTCTTCCCCAACTCCTCCTTTTTATAAACTAAAAATTAAAAAAAAATAATCATTCCTACTTCTTCTACTCTACTACTCTCAAAGGTGCCTAAGGGGAGCTGAACTAATTTCTGCTGGGAAGCTAGTAAAGTCTCAGGCATAATCTGCAAGATGGTAGTGAATAAGAAATGGAAATGATTTGTCAAAAATTAGTCTGGCAACACATTCTTTGGAAGCTGGACATTTTTTCCTAATGATGTGAAAGAAAGAGAAAGATGTCTACAGAGGAAAGCTAGTAAAAAGGTAGTAGAAAAGACATACATTTTAATTTTTAATTAACTTAATAATATTAAGGATGGCAGCATTTGTTGAACTGTTTTCTCAGCTGTGCTATATACTGCACCTGGGAAAAATAAATGCAAGCAGATGTATACCTACTCTTACTTCTTGTCATTAGAGGTTAATCTCAAGGTTTCCCTTCTCTTATGTCTGCTCAGTGTCATCTATTTGCTGGTAAGTCAGTCATTCAGCTGGCTCTTGTTGATCTTCTCCAGCAAATTCCTTATGTGTCCCCTTTTTGCTCTCTGCAACTTCTCAGCTAATTTCTCTGAAAAACTCCATGCTGGGCTGCTGTTTAGCAGCAAACGGGGCAAACAGGGATTTACAGGCTTGGAAAGCTGTGCTTGCAGACAGTACATGCTGGGTCCTGCAGTTTTGGTTTAGTTTTAGCCTCCTGCAGGGTACCAGCTCCAGACTGATGGGGGCCAGGACCCAGCAGAGGTTTTTCCTGAGGCTCATGATGCTCCCCATAAAAAGGAAAGGTATATGCAGGAGAATCAGGGCTGAAAGCAGATGATTCTAAGAGTGAAGAGTGGGTGGAGACTGATTCAGTGAAGGATGATGCAACAGGGAATGACAGAAGATGGGTGTCTCACATGTCCTCGGTCTTTCTCAGACACTCAGTAACTGGGCTTACATCAGGAATAGTGGTTCAGATTTTATTTAACATAACCATTGCCCTTCTCTATTACTAATCACGCAGTGATACTTCATCTGTCATGTCTTGACAAGCTAGAATATTGGAAGTTGTGACACATTTCTCAACAAAAGTGAAAAAGTATTTGTTAGAGCATCTTTTCAGATTCATCACAGCAGTGTTTTCATTGATTAACGCTGACTGCTGTATATGTTGTAGGCTGACATGTATCATCACTGTTCCTTCATCTATCTCCATATAGTGTTCATTATCTCAGACACACCAATAGTTTACAAAATGATTAAATGTGCTACTAAATAAACACAAAGGGTATGGAAATAACTATATAATTGTTCTGTCACCTTGGCTGCTATTTATCAGCCCTCTGATAGCTATTATGAACAGATTTACCCTTCAGATGAGACACCTTCTCTGATGTCAAAGCCAATGCCTGCAAGAACTTCAGTAATAGCAGCCATTTATCCTGGTCAATTTTTCTGTCTTTTCTTTCCCACGTAAAGTCCATAGAGTAACCTCTAAGAAGACAATGTCAGTGCAAATATGTTAAAATATTTCCCACCATTGTCAGTTTTCTGATCCTATGTTCAGGCCACAGTTCTCTGCTGAATCCTTTTTGCAGTAGGCATAGAAGAAAGAAGTAGAAGGAAAATCTTGAAGGAGCCAGTGAGTGCTCCCTCAGCCGTAAGCCCAGCCAAGCAGAAAGCAGGAGAGCCTGTGCCAGCCAGGGTAATCCAGCATTAAACATTTCTGCTGGGCTAGAGGAACACAGAACAGCATGCCAGAGCACTGTCTCCCTTCCTCTCTTTTCCTCTTTGAGAGAATTGTGATTAACAAACGCAAGAAGAAAATCTCTTTCTCTCCCTGCAGGGGCACTATTTTATTTCAGAGGAACCCTCACTAGGGCACTTCAGATGAGACTCTTCTTTCTTTGCTTTGATCTAAAGATGATGAAATCATCTGCCTTATAGAAGCTAGGAAGTTTTTCTCCTTTTCCTTCCTCTCTATTTTCACTGTTAAATAATGATGAATCAACAAAATCAAGATGAAATTCTTTCCTTTTGTTTTGCTTTCTTTCTTTCCAGTGGAAGTGACTGCTCATTGGTGCAAAGCTAACAATTACAATAATTTGTTCCAGAAGGGTTTTCAGAGAAATTCTTTAGAGCCAAAGCTTTTCTTTATGACTTTAAAGTTAGGGGTTCAGGCTGTTGATTTTCTTTTTAATTGAGGTTTTCAACCCTTCAATTTTTGTCTTGCATTTGAGCCATCACAAAATGCTTCAAAATTGTGCAAGCTAAACTTCAAACAGGAGACCTGCTTCTTCTCCCTTTGAAGTCATGACAAACCTCATGTTGATTGCAGAGAGAGAAACTGGACCAAAAGTAAAAAGCATTTTTATTTCTTTCTGGCTTCATCAGTTACCCTGTTATTGTACCGTGTATTAGAAGTGCTGCAGACTTCTGAGGGCAAATGAGATATGTCAGTAAAACAAGCTCCCTGGCAGCAGTTTATTGAGCTCCTGCTTCAGCACTGTTAAGGCTGATTCAGCAGCAACTGCTGAACAGTCTAAAAAATTCATCTGTAAGATCTTCCTCTGGCCCATTGCAGGACTAGAAAGAGAGCGCCCAGAGGGGCTGGACAAGCTTCTGAGATCAGTGGTCCTGGAGCAGGCTGCCAGGCAGAGCTGCCCAGGGGGCTCCAGAGTTAGAAAGTGCAAACATCCATGGAACATCTGTCTTTCTCTCAGGTAACATCACAGACTTTGGCTTGAATAAGTTCAAAAGCACTTATATTTTCTTTCAAATGACATTCCCTGCAGATTGGCAACATTACTTTCCTGTCAGATCTAATCAAAAAGACACCTGAAATTGATCAAATGGGAAGAATGCTTGTCCTGGACTTAGAAAACTTAGAAAAATTAGATGCTCTACTCTGACAAACCTTCCTTGATAAAAGCCACCGGAATGAATGAAATGACATCAATTGAAAATGAAAGATGTCTCAACTTCTTTAACCAGGTCATCAGCAGAGATAAGTCTACTTGCAATATGTCAGAGGAGGAAGACACACTTGGGAGTTGTCAACGCCTGGATGTTCTGTTAATGAAATGGCTGCTGGTAAGTTTCTCAAAATGCATCCCACTAAAGTTGCACCAGCCTTGTTGCACTGAACTTGCTGAAGTTCAGTGCCTGCAAGATGATTCTCATCTATCATTCCTTTTTCTCTATGTTCCTGTCCTCATCTTTCTGACTTACTCCTACTCTCTTTTTGTTTTTTTTTCACATGAAAGTGCAAAGAGGTTGTCCTGCTGGAAGGGAACAAAATAGAGTATGCATTCAGGAATGTGTCACTGGAGTAGTGACTGCCGTTAGTGGTTGGCATAGGAGGGAGTTACAGATTTCCAAGAGCTGGTCTGCCAGTTCTCCATGTGGAAGAAGGAAAGGAACAACTGTTTATCAGGACTTCAGGATATTTGTCAGGGAAAAAAAAACAAACAACAACAAAACATGTAAAGAAAAATGTAAAACCATGCACATAATTCACCAAAGCTACCAGGGCTGGGGTCCCTCTCACCTGACAAAACTGAGCTGTGCAAGCTCAGATTTCCAAATTGCAAACAAAGAGAAGTAGGAGCCTATTGGATGATTCACTTAACCTGTTTAAATTTGGCAGAGGATAAATGCCTTTAATTGTCTTTAAGATGGAATTGGCTGCAACATGGGTATTCCTGCTTTGTCTGTTTGTTGTAAATTTGCAGCAAACACTCTGCATCCAAACAAGCAGGGTCAGGCATTACAGCTATGGCCAGGTTGATTCCACCCCCAATAGCCATGAACAGGATGACCTGGAAATTGCTTAGGAGGTTGCAGTCAGCAGAAGGGGCTGTATTTAACAGGCCAGACTGCAGCATGGATCAAGAGAAACCTCTAACAGGAATAGTTGCTGGAAGAAAATTGGATGGGTTGAGG
Organism: Geospiza fortis; assembly: GCF_000277835.1. NCBI lineage: Eukaryota > Metazoa > Chordata > Aves > Passeriformes > Thraupidae > Geospiza > Geospiza fortis. The sequence continues at coordinate 3,188,304 of NW_005054342.1, read as the reverse complement.
CATTTGAGCCAGTCAGCTCATAGTCTATTTCACAGATGCTGCATTCTAGAGTGGTCATTGCTGGCTGTGGTAACTTTTGGAGTCTAAAGCAATCAGGGAAACAGCATCTAACAAATGGTGGTGTCATGATCCATGGTGTTTGTTGTAGCTGTAAAAGGCAGGGAATTTTTCCTCAAACAGTGTGTTTTTTATGTATCTTCTCTGAGCCTCTAAAGGCACAGACCTTTCATCCAGTCAACTCCATTGTTTATATCTGACTTTTACTTATTAAAAATTCTCTCCTAAACATTTAAGAAATCTGTGTGAAAAAAAAAAAAAGGTTTGTATTATAAATTCTGCTTTGACTTCAGAAGTATTTCAGGATATGTATGTCGCAGAAGAATTTTTGCCAGTATATGACTTGCCAGGTTGATATATCTCTAGAGAGTCCAGACAGCATTTCCTGTTTAGGAAGGATGTGCAGTCTAGTTATTAAGGAGACAGATTACAAGACAAGGGCCTGGTTTGTACTCAACTTTGCATGCAGCAGTAAGCAAATCCTACAGTTCCTCTGTAGCTTAGTTTTTACTATCTGTAAAATGAGAGTCACAGCATTCATTCATTTCACAGGGGTGAGCCTTAATCACTGTTTGTAGAACACCTTTTGAAATGGATGTGAATCTTTCTTCTGTTGTAGCCAGCACAGGTTTTGCAATGCTCAATCCATTGCAAAAGGATTGACATATCATTCTTGAAGCTGTAACAGAGGAAAGCATCTTGAAAGTCTTCTCGCCATTGCTCATAGATGCCTCAACCACTCTATTATAATATCAATTAAATTTATGAATTTATACCACAAGAAAAAAATTAGAATTATTAAAAACATAATAATTTTCTGGTTTCTGTTTTCCTTTTTCCCCCCAACAGAGTTGGCTAAAGATGGTTTATCTACTCTGAATGTTTTTAAGCCCTAAAGCAAAGTGTCTTTTAGAAGCCAGTGAGGTATTAAAACTCACTCCCCATTGCTGAAGATACTAAAGGCATTAAGAGCTTTCAGCTTTGCCCATCATTCAAGATAAGCTATTCCACAAAGAGCAATGGAAAACTTGAAATTAGGGAATTTAATTATCATATTATCTTCTCCTTTGAATCCTTTACAAAAATTTGAGCAGGCAAAGCTGTCAGTCACCTCTTATGCAGCTAAGATGGCTGGGCACAGATCTTGCAGTTGTCATAGAAAATCATAGCCATTAAACATCAGGTAAGCATCGAGGAAATATCTAATGACAGAGATTTTAAGATGATGTAAAAGATATATAGGGTATTTTCTTACAAAAATTGAGAAATATCTAGATTGAAAGATTGGGTATCCAAAACAATAAGAACCCAAAAATTAGTATCTTGCTAAGAAGATGAGAAAAAAACATTCAAACAGTAAAGAAAGACTATTTTAAATAATGCATGAGAGTTTCTTTTGGCATTAAAGGAACATTGAAAAAAAATTATGGCATTTTTTCAAAAAGAGAAGAATACTGGAACTTTTAATGCTTGTGTCTCTCTTTACTTCATTAAAAATTAAGTATCAAGTAAACCCATTGCTCTCCAGCAGACTCCTGTCTTTTTGCTCTTGGTGAAGTCTGCACATTGCAGATGTCAGAGCCTGCTCCTTACCAAAGTGCTTGGCAGCACCTTCCCCACTGGTAGACAGCATCCCCAAGCACCCAGGGAACTAAATTCTCATGGAGGAATGAAATGCACTTCCTCCATACAGGTTAAAGGGGGAAGGACTAGGCTCTGATTTTTTTTTGCAAAAGAGTATTTTTGCTTCCTGAGCAATTTCTGAAATACTACCAATTTATGCAATGAAGAATAACCGTTGGCCAAGAAAAAAAGAATTAAATGAATACAACCTTCCATAAGACTTATAAAAACATAGCAAAGCAAACTATTTTCTTGATGACCTACGTGTAGGGTTTGTCTTTCATAGAATTCCTGGTCTTTACATTATAGTTTGGGATTGAAGGTGGCACACAGAAAGATATTCCAGATATTCAACTGAAAGATATTTAATTTTTCTATTCATAAGCCAGGAAAAAAACAGGTAAATAAACAACACTGGACTTTTTAACACAGCTATTAATATTACTAAATAGTAATATATTTGTAAAATTTTAACCACATTAAGGAAAGAAGTACTTTAATTCTTTCAACAAACACATCAGACTTATTCCTCAAAAAGACCTGGTCTAAAGCATGTGTTTATGAATGTTACAGAATTTCATATTCATTTTGCAAATATAGGTGCAAATAGTTCTCTGGGAAAAAAAATTTCTTGTTGGGAATGGGATATTTTACTTATTATTTTGTATATCTGGGCTCAATATTTTTTAAAATTGTTTTAATTATTTTAAGAAACCACATTTTAAATCTCATTTTTTAATTTTAACAAACACCAAAATATCTCCCTTTTCCATTTGGAAATGTACACAAGAAAGGCCATTACCTTCAAAACCTTGAACAGGTCCAAAGAGAAATTCAGGAAGTCAGGCAACATATCTTGTTTTACATCCAGTAACATTTTCCTACTTCTTACAAACCTTGATGAATTGTTTCAAACATCCTAAAATAATAATAAACTGTGGCAAGTCCTCTAACTGAAAGTCAAATTGTGAATAACCAGAAGCAGTGAGGATTTTGTTAGAGAAAGATGGATCTGGGCATCATATGGAAATATTCAGAATGAAGGAGGCAAGACAAACATCAAAGATTTAGACATCCATTTCCCCTTGGCAACAGAAATAGAGCCAAGGTTAATGCAGTCCCAGCAACTGCATAGTTAGCAATGACATAAATATATGGCAGGCACTGATTTTTTCCTTTTGCGAAGAAACAGCACAGATGATATGAATGCCATTCTAGATTTCCATTTATTGTGAATATTCACCAATATATAAACTCCTGTCTTAAACACTAATTGAAAAAAAAATGGACAAAACTCCATCTTTTCAGGGTTTTATTGGGCCATGGAGGCTTACAAAAATTACAAGAATTTCGTTGCAACAATGTAAATATCAAAGTCTATGACTTGTTTTTAGATTTCAGCAATTCAACGTATTTGTGTCAGTTTCAATTCTGAGCAGGCAAAACATTAGTTTGATCTCATGGGTTATGGAATGTCTGACCAGCTGTAGTAGATCTGGCTTCTTTATTCTTTCCTCACATGTTGCCCTAAGCCTGTCACCAAAACCTTGCAGCGGAAGCACAGCCCTAAGAAGCAGTGTATAGTCTCCACTGTCTTGAAAATGTCTTATGTTTCTGTGTGTTAGGGGAACTCAAGCCTCTGCAGAGGAGGTGAAACTGTCCTTTCAGTTTGGAAGATCTTCTGTTCAATGGACTGACTGCTAATCAATGTATGGGAAAATATCTTTTCCTTTTGCAGCAGTGAAATAAAGGCTCTGTCCAGAGACTAGCCAGAAATAAAAATATTTCCAACAGAACTAGGGTGCTGTCCTTTCAATAACCTTGTTACACTTCTAATGGTGCCCTGCAGAATGACCTTTGTGATCCACTGGGGTTACTTGGATTGCCGCAAATTTACACATCACTCACCAGGATGTTTGAATTAAACATGGATTTCAGAGAAGAAGTTTGGGAGAAGGACCTCTGTGACCACAAAAAAAAAAAAGAACATATTTTCATATGTGTTCTCACCATTCCTTGGAGCTTTGCTTAGGAGTAATTCAGCAGAAAACTGCTTGAAAGATTGTGTGGGGACAGCTATTGACTAGTTAAAACAGATGATGCAAATCACAGTGGAGCTCATGTTGTGACTTGGCAGGTGCTAAGTTGCTGCTTATATTGTGGGAATACTTTGAGAACTCCTGGCTACATGTGGAGCTGGGTGACAGGTTTATATTTGCACAGTCACTACAGAGTCATTGCAGCACCACTGTACATCCTGCTAAATAGAAGTTAAACAAATGTGAGAAGGGTGGGGGTTTTGTTTTTTGGCTTTGTTTGGTTTTTTTTGTTTTTTGTCAAAGAAGCATTTAATATTGTCCTCTGATCAATGATGTGTCTTTTCTCTGGAGTGCACAGATTTCAGTGTTAATGCCTCAAAGTGAGAATGGCCACAGCTTGCAAATCCACATGTATGGAAATCAGTGGGCAAGCATGAGAAGCTGGAAGAAGCTGTCCAGTTGGAAGCCAACTACTCTATGCCAGCTGAAATGTGAAAATTCTGTTTTGTGTGGGAGAGAATTCCTGCATGGTTAGCTACAATAACTTACCAGCAGCATCTCTGCTTCCTTGTTAAGGTGGAGGTGAAAATTTGGAAATCAGAAGTCCCAGGACTTTGAGGTGGTGGTGAATAATCAAAAACTGAGAAAAGAATGATTGCTATCTCATTTGGGAAAAGGCAGGGTAAAAGAGCAGGAGATGATATAGTTGTCTGACAGATGAGGACTTTTTGACAAAGGTTCAAAAGGTCTGGCTTCCCTGGGAACATATAAAAATCAGAAATCAGGCTGTCTCTTGCCCAGTGAATACTGAATCAGCCCCAATAAAAAATACTAGAAGAGAACTCTGGCATATCCAATAAAAGTAAGAGGTTTTATGGTATAAGAACACCAGCAGAATGGGAGATCAAGGCCATGTGTCATCTAGATTTACATACCCTAATAAAAATATTATACTGCTATGAGGAGAAAGGAAAATTGTGTTGCCAGTATCAGGTATGATTTATATGCAGCTGAAGTTACAAGAATGCCTGACATTAAATCTGTGACAAAGCTCTTTTGTGGGATTTGTAAGTAGCTCTAGACATCTTAGGAGGACTCAAAGGTATGATGGATAACGTTATAGTTGTCATGGATGTTAAAAAGAAGATATAAAGACCTGAAAGGTCAGTAAACAGAGAACAGAGAATAGGAAGGCCATAAACAATTTGTCCTTGATGAGCAGGTGACCAGTCTTGTTCCTTGTGGTCTAGGGTTCTTTCTCTGGAGTTTCTGCATGTAGCCCAAAGGCTTTTTAAGCAGAGTAGGGAATCACATAGAAGCAGGTGGGTAAGGGCACCAAAATGACCTCATAATGGAAATTCTGCACTCTACCACCTGTGCTCCTGATGCTGCCCTGCACTGCCATCATGTCCACCCTCTGTGGGCCTGCAGTTTGAAGTTGAGTGATTGAGTCTAATTCTCCTGTCCCATGTCTGGACTTCACAGTGCTGTGCTGCTGCAGGATGCAGGGTGCAGAGCATGGCTTTCTGTAAACAACCCCACACTCACATCACCTGTGTCCCTGGCTCTGAATTTCCCCTCTGTTTCAAATATTCATGCCATGGGAGTGGGGTGTAACTCTCCAAGGGGAAGGCTTCACATGACGAAGATTTCTGATAAATAACTTACACTTAAATTCTAGGAGAATGGGAGTACAGGAAGAGGAAAGACTTGTAGAAACAGATACAGTAATTGACGAAGTGAGGATGAGGGACAGCAGAGATAGATTGATGGTATTAGTAGTGAGATGCATACCTGTGAATAGGGAAGTGAATATAGCATATTATGGAGGTGGAGAATTATTTAAGCCAAAGGAAAAAGAGGACACAAGTATAATGTAGCACAATTAAGTCATGGAGAAAAAGACACCAACTGATCTGATATGAGAGGAGAGTTTGCATGTACCAGAGAATTAAGTTCCTGGAGCCACCTTGGGAAGGTAACCATGCAGTGCTGGAATAAAACCGATGTAATTATGAAAGAAGTGTAATTAGTTGGATGTCACATCTGGCAGGAAAGTAGCTGTTCTGGTAAAAACATCCTCTGATGGATCTATTTGTCAGTATTACTCTAAATACACATCTTATGCAAATGGAGTACCTGAAAGGGGCCTCAGTCTTGAATCCACACTGTGACACAACATGGGAGAAGTCCTTGTCCTCGGTACCCATGAAAAGCACACCAAAGCCCTTCTCTGCCACCCAGGCTTTGCTGGATCATACCTTGCTTGGCCTCTGGCCCTCTCTGGGCTGAGTCAGCTCAGCCCTACCCAGCACAGGTATACTCAGGGTGGGAGGTGGGCTGCAAACTGACAATGTGGATCCATGGCACTGGACTCAGGGAGCCCCCTAGTCTCAGAGCCCTCTGCTTCTCGAAGAGAGCAGCAGCAGTCAGTTTCCCACCCACAACAGCAAGTCAGCCTGTGCTGGAGCAGAAACCTTGGGCAATAAAGGATAATTAACGTATTGTAGTTAGACAAAGAGGTCCAATAGTCAATGTGTGGTTAGAAAGCTAAAGCATACAAAGCCAGAAGAGTCGTCCATGTGAGCTGCAGCTAATGTATTATCTATGGTTCGTAATAACATTAGTTTTAGCCAAGAGACTGATCAATTGCCTGGATTGCAGGGATAGTTAGGTGAGGAAAAAATACTGTTGGTAGCAAGAAAATGCTGTAATCTGCTGGGTTTTCTCTAGAGATAAGAGCTGGTTTTGAGCTGTGTGTGGCTCTTGCTACAATTGTGTTGTGCAAGCGTTGAGCTCCATTTCTGCTGCTGGCTTCTGGTAATGAAGCAATTTGAATAAACACATTTTCCATTTCAAAGGAAAACCAAGCTTCTTCTCATCCTTTCTACACCATGTAGCGTTTTTCTATGAACTCCTCCACTTCATAGTAGATTGTTTTAGGTAATGCAAATATAAGACTATTTAGGAAGGCAGTTGCATATTTCACACTAGTTTGGTCTTATTTTCATAGGATCGTTATGAAAAGATACAGAATGGAACACTCCATATTTTCATAGAAATGTATCTTTTCTGTATTGTATTTTTGGGGTTTTTTTTTGCATTTGTTGCTCAAGATCCTCTTACTTTTCTTTTGTTGAATGAATATCCAGTTTCCTTTGGAGGTCTTTTGAAGGTTCAGCTAGCAGCAATTTTTGTGGAGTTACGCACTTGACAAAAATAATCTATTGTGAGCAATGTGTAAATATTTTTCTCCTTTTATAGGCTGTTTACAGGTTTAATGCTGGAGTATTTTATGTATACATAGATGCATTTTATATATAAACTTTTGACATTTATAAGCTCCAAAATAAATTTCATGGTTTTTAAATCTATTGGCTGCAATAAAATAGAGAATTTCTTGTGATGTAAATCAAATATTTCCATAAAATTTAAGCCAAACTGCTATGTGAAACTGGTCATAAATATATTGCAGGTTCTCCACAACATTTGAAATTATGTATGGTGTTATTTCTGTTGCAGACCTTAGAACAGAATAAATGATATCTACGTTGCAATGGTATGTATCAGCATTTAGCATTGTTGCCTCCAACAATGCCTCCTCCAAAGTCAGCTGTGTTTCTCAGCACCCTCCATGGGTTTGTGATCGATGAAATTTACTTGAAAAGCCCCAAGTAATACAGAAGTCACCACTGATATTTTCATGTATTATCACAAATTCTCACTGCCAGAATGAAAGGCACTTTGTCCCAACTTTGTGGATCTATGGAGACCTCATAGATTTCTGTTGATGAAGGGAAACACAATTTCTTCATTAGCATGGTCTCTGAAGAAGTGCTATCATTTGCAGAGGAGCAGCATCACTGAGCAACTGCAGTGTCCATACTTCACCAGCATGAAATTCTGTTTTCTCATCCACTGAAAATGTATCAGAACTATGTCCCCTTGAGTTTGTTTGAGTTACACAGAACAGAGCTACTACCTGGGAGGGGGGAAATCAATGGGGAGATCAGCTGGATGTTTTTATGTCCTGCCTGTTGTAATTGCCATCATTGCAACCATGTGGCTTTGAATTTCTGGAATCTGGACATCTAATCATATCACAAGGCAATTTCAGGCATGCTGAGCTGCTCTGCAATTGATTGCTTATTTCCCTTCAAAAAAGAAAAATGGAAATACATGTTGTGCAGCAGCAGCTTTGGCATAAATGTAATAGCATATCCCATCTTCTTTGAAGAGGCAATACATATTTTTTGTGACAATGGCACAATATTTATTCTGCTCTTATCTTCCTGTAACTCCTCACCTAACCATTTTTTTCTGTTCTGAGTTGTTGACATTGAGCTGACTTTGATGATGGCTTTATTATGTGAGTAATATCTTTCAGCATGATCTTATGCAATGAATAAGATTTCTTCTAACATTAAGAATTCAAGATGCGACCCTATGCCACAAAGCCATGAAGTGGATTTATATTTTGACAGAAAGAGTTAGTAAATTACTAGCATTTTATAAACCTGTCTTTCTGCAATGAAAATGCTGAATTTCTTCAGAAATAATTTAAATATTTCTGTGGCATCCTTAGTTCTCAAACATTTTCCACTGCAAGACTTTCCTGTGTATGGTAGCTTCCACAGTATATCCTTTTCACCTTGTCTTTGTTACATGTAATGTTCTCCTCTCTTAACTCTAGTACGTGTGGGGGTTGTAAACAAGATTTGTCTTTTTTAAACAATCATTGTATGCATCAAAGGACTCTCTTGGGCTGTCAGCTACACAAAGGCAAATGGCCTGTTTCATAGTTAACTCATTTCCAGTTTCTGAATGTTTATTTTATTTTTTTCCTGGAAAAATAATTGAACTTCATAACACAAAGCACTCTGGAAGGTAGTAAAGGAAATAATATAGAGACCTTTTAGGACCATATGCTTTGAGTAAGCACTTTCTTAAATGAATTTCTAACCTTATTAGTGGTGGCCTGTCTTTTGGATATTCCTCCTGCCCCTGTGAATGTTTCATCAAAAGTCAAACCAGGCTTATCTTACACATAAAAAAGGTAAATTTTCACCTCTTCACCATGTATACATGTCTTTCATATCACAACTGAGGTTGGTTAGATTAAAGGGACCACTCTGCGCTTTGCAGCTGTGCTACACAGTTGTTTTGTGTACCTCATCTGGAACCTTGGGGCTTGTCAGCATAGAGAATTTAGTGCACAAGCTGTAGTGTTAACTTAGAGATCCATAGTTGCTCTTTGCTGATTCAGTGTGGGGACCATAAGTGAACATCAAGTGCAGGGAAGAATTATTCTGCGTCTGTGGGAGCAACTTACCTTATAGAACATCATTATTAGGGTATTTCCTACAAGAACTTGAAAATGTCAGTGCTCAAAATGTCCTATTGGCTGTTATCCCCGACAGGAATAGAAGTTTGAAGGACCAAATTTGCCAAGGTCAGTTTATTCATTGTAATTAAGACCATAATTAAATTTTTTGTGAGCTGTGGAGCTCTGATAGTCTTAATGAAGACAAATAGATATATAAAAGACTTTATCCTTTATACGTGACCATTCTTAGTAAGTGTTAAATAATCAATTTCCATGGCTGCCAAAGGCATGAGATCTCAAGTATACCATATAGAAATATTTCAACAAACTAATTTCTAGCTGTTCTGTAATTATTACTTACTGCAATAATTATGTGCTTAAGGTTCAGCAACATCTTAGAAGTTAATTGCTTCAGCATCAGGTGGATCTGTCTCTCACTTGATGGCGGGGAAAGAGACATAATTCTTACTGCAAGCCAATATATACTGCATCCATCATTAGGTAACGATCCACGTGAAGATTTGGTGCAGAGTTCTTAATATGCTGCAAGTTGCATTCTAATTCACTCTGCAGTAATGAGAAAAAGTGTTGGGTAGGCAAGCCTCACATAACACCAGGCGCAGAAAATCCTGAGTGTAAGGTTATATGCATCCTGTATGTAGACTGCAAGAGAATTTAGCACAGAAGGTTTACAATAAAAATATAATAAAGCTGATAATGGAATTTCTAAAACTTGCTTCCCTTCCAGAAGCATACCTTTAGGAAGACAGAGAGTAGAGTTTTGTTATTTTATATTTTGGGGTTTTATTGCTTATGGTTCCATTGAAACAAAATAGGGAGCTTTTGTGGGGAGCACTTATGTAGCCTAAGGAAGGGGAAGCCTGCAGATAAAAGTGCAATTAGCTGGCAGTGGAGCATAGACAGAGCTGGTGTGCCTTTTGCACCTGAGACTTCATAACAGAAGCAACTATTCATACTTGTCTAAAACTTTTCTAACCCTGAATCATATGATGTTTCCATACTCAGTTTTTGACTTTAATAGTGATCTTTCAGAATGAGAAAGCTTTCAGAGAGAGAAACTTATGATTTATGTACAATTTCCCTGTGTTTCTTCCTAGGACAAGTCTTACAAGGTCAGACACTCATGTGATGTCTTTATTAGTTGAACAGATGTACATGCAGGTAGGAATAAATAGCTTTTTTGACAGCTGATTTGGCTTCTTTTATTTATTACTGCAAAATGATGCTGGAGAAGAGCTCATGAGAAAATGAAACCAGCTTTTACTGAAATATTATTTATTTATCTTCTAATAATTCTTGTAAATAACCATTCTTAGTATTTTTCATGAATTGTTTGCCTGGCTGAGTAAGCTTCCATAAATCTATCAGGCATATGTGGCTGTGCACAAATATCTCTTGGACTCAGCTGCCCAAGCACAAGACCCTCATCATCAGAGATGAGGGTGGGTAAATAAGGCTGAAGTGAGAGTGGGCAGTGGATCTCATCTAAGTGAAGCTTGGTCATTCCATAGTGAGTGCTAGCAGCGCTTTAAGCAAGGTGATGCACTCCTGACTTACTCCCTCCACACATCCTGTTTGCAGGACATGAGCCTGCACCTAGTAGGTATCAGCAAATCATTGCCTGCTCTGGCTGCACCTCCCATGGACAGGGACAGTTAAGTTCAGGCTCTGTGGGAAAAGCAGATTTAAGTGTCGAGGTATTTTCCCCTCACAAGAGCTTTTAGTGATTCTCCTACATGTGCAAATGCTTCTGGGCAGCTCCGTGCCAGAGCTTTCTTCTGGGCTTCTTGCGCTGCACATCAAGGCCTACCAGTACATCTGCTCCATTCTGCTATGCCCCAGCAACTTGTCTAATAAGCCATTATATGACTCAGGATGACACCACCAGCTGTGGCTTGTTCTCACAAACTGTTTTGAAATTATTTATTCAATTTAGCAAATTTGGTGTGTTTTGTCTCACTTATTGTGCTGTTTTCCCGTGGAGTATTTTTAAAGATTATTCACCATGGTCCTGCTCATTGATGCTTTAATTTTTATTTTTGTTCAATTCTGAAATTCAAGAAGGAAATTCCACACAAGTAGTTCTGAGTTCTGACTTCCTTGGAGAGATTTTATTAAGCATATAAATTTATGATGTTTTATTTACGTTGCTATAAACCCTAGTCACAGCTGGCTCTAAATGTAGATCTCTTCTTAATTTCTCTTATCGGTCTCTTCCTGTTCCCATTTTTCTTGCAGTAGCATTAATCCTCTGACATGGGCATCATTAGTTTGCAGGACCTGTAAGAACATTCCCTTTATGTCTGTGTACCATGCAACACTAATTCATCCATTGGTCTGATTGTCAGGGTTAATATGTTAGTATGAAAAATGCTGAGAAACCTCTGCGTTATTAAAGATTATTCATAAACTGAAATGAGGGCAATTTATCTGATGAAGAATAGCAGTAGACTTTGTGAAACAGCCTTCCTTAGAATGACATCCAAAGGAGGCAGTGCTGCTCTGCTGAACTGAGGATCCCCATGAAAGCCTGTCCAGGGTGCTGTTGGACAGCTGGGATTCTGGGTCCGGTTCACACAACCTTATTCAAGAATCTTCCTCAGACTGAGTTTCAGATCTAGCAGCTTGTCCTGCTACTTGCCTGCCATTTCAAGAGCAGTCAGGTAACTTGGACAGATCTGTTGATAGAAATCTGGGGTCAAGGTGCCCTTGGAAAAGCCAAGCTGCAACAGCTCAGTGAAACAAGCTCTGGAGAAACACCTCACCATTACACCTCTCATATTTCCAGTGCATGAAAAAGCTCAAATGCATATACATAATCCTATGTGATGGAAAGACACACTGAGAAGAACATCTTAAATGTGATGAGAAACATTTAGTTTAAAGATGTACATACTAGCGAAGGCCGCATCTCTCTGTGTGGCAGCTGGGCAGGCTGGATTCTGTAAGAGCTGTACACAGAATGAACTGTGGAAGGTCCTGGCCTGGCACAACCAAGGACTTGAAAAAATTCTTCATTTGGACATCTCTTCTTTCTCACGGGCAAAGCAGTCTGTATTATAGAATAAGAAGGGATAATTTTACCCTTTTATTGAAGACCAAGCAAGTTCTTTAAAAAAGTAATTAGGTAGGCAGACATATAAATGAATGTGGAACTGTGCCAAGTGTGACTACTGTTATATCTCTACAAAAAAATCTTCAAGATCAGTCAGACCAATTAGCAAGTGAACATTTCAGTGAGCATGGCATGATTATATTTCCCACATCATTTTATATCCTTCCCATGGGAGCCAACCTTATATGATCCACCATTAACACCAGGTAGATGCAAGATAATTAAAACATAAGTGTGATTGATGTTTGCAGGAATATGCATTGTATTCTGTAAATAGAATACAAGATACATGCCTATGATTTCTTTATATCCTACTGAGTATGCATCAAAAGCCTAGAGCCCAAAGGTGTAGCATAGGATTAAAAAATTTATTATATCACCTTGTGTTTGCCCTCTCCTAACCCTGATGTATTTCTAATTGTCTGCTATGTTACACAATTACCTGTTCTTTCATGGCATATCATTTCTCAAATGCAAATTACACTGGCCTATAGGATTTTCCCCTTCTTTCCTCACTTACTTTCTCCCCCGGCTCACTATTCTGCATTTCAGCCTCTGAAACATTCTACTTGTGTTTAATATGAATCATTGTTGCTGTTGGAAACTGTGGAATGACTACCTGCGAGCCTTCATCTTTGCTGTCTTAGAACTCTATGTTAAACATGGTCTATTACTTTGTTGGTCAAAATTTCTAGTGGAAGACATAAAGTGACATCAGTAGAATTATGCCAGCATATAATTTTCCTTCAACATCAGACTAGCATCAAAGACCCTTACAAAATCAAAGTTAACACAGAGCAGTCTTGTTTCTATCTGTTCTGTATTACTGTGCACATAGAATTACTTTGCAAATGTATTACTGAATACCCATGACAGTCAGAAGAGGTTCACACGTTGGTTGCAATTAGTTCTTATTTCTAATATGAGAATCACAAAGCAACAGAGAAATGTTTTTTTACTGGTTGTCTCTGTTGTTGATTCCGTGGAATACAGCTATAAATTTGTGTGACTGCAAGTAGGTCACGTCCCATGACAAGATTTCAAATGTCAAACTCAAAGGTCTTGAACTCGACTGGGTTCTCAACAGAAAATAAACTTAGAAAGTAAAGAGTTTGATTGAATTATTAGTATGATTAGACCTAGATAATGAATTTTCTCAAACTTAGTAAATTTTCTGATTCCTTTTTCATTGTTGAAAGCCAAATATACTCATGGCATTAAAAGCTAGAATAATTTCTTTAATTTTTATTTGTTTGAAAAAACGATACAGATTTTTATTGCAAAGTTGCTCCATTTATGTATTTAAAAACTATTCTCATATATTGGCTGTATTCCTTGCAATACTTTAGTTAAAAATTTTTAAGGTTATCTGACTGTGCACCACCAGTATCCACATGGTATTTTTTCAGCCATCCTGTAGGAGCTTTTGGAACAAGTAGTCTTTATAATACTATCACAAGTAATTGTCCAAGCCCTCAAGAACAACTGACACAATAAGACAAAGGATATTGGGCATTGCAAAAATCTCGAGTGAAACTTAATGGTGTATTTTGAAATTATTTGGCCACTCTTGGTTATGACCTATTGAACACCACACAGAAATTATGGAAGAACAGAATGTATAGTAAGAAAGTGCCTCTCCTTCCTGGCCTAGGCCTTCTGAAGAGTTCCCAGCTATCCATCTCAGCATTCCAGTTGTGTCCAGTTTTTATATCTGAGTCAGATGCTGAATGCTGAAACAGATGAGAGGTGATGAAGGCACTGCCCCTCCACACTGTCAGCTGTGCTATTGGCATGGCATATCCAATCATCCAATCTCTTTGAAAAACTGGAGGCAGGGGGGTGAGGACATTTGATAAAATGGAATAATTCCTGTGAGATGTAAATGAATGACATCCTTACCTATCCATGCAAATATCTGTAACATTCTTAAATATGCTTTAACTAGGAAAATGTTTTATCAGCTAGCTGGACAGCTCTGTGTAAGAAAGGGACTGTTCTATTTAAGCTACCCTGACTGGTATTTAATTTGGAGGAACACCGAAACTCTAACGGACTCACTGTGGATTTAATATCCAAAGAAATGATACAGAGAAGAAATAGTACTAAAATTTCGGGTGATTTCAACCCATAAGCTAAATTTTTATTGGCTAAAACAACCAAAAGTTTTTAAAGAAGGGGACAAACAGACTGCATAGTAAAAAGAAAGGGGACAAAAATATGTTTAGAAAGCACCTCAGTGATATTGGGTCCCCAAGGTGAAAGAAGTATTATTAGTATTATTTTTCACCCTAATACATGTCCCTTATAGGGTTGAGACACTAAACCCACCATTTAGGAACCTTTTTCTAAGATATAATTTAATTTTACAATGTCTTAGATTTGACTGCTGAGACTTTCACTTGAGTTTATAACCTGTTAATTTAGACTTTCCCTTTTGCTTTGCATGAGTAAGCATCCTAGTTTTCTTTTATTGTGCTTGTCTCATTTTTCAAGTGAGTCCGCTCTAATTTAACTCATTTAACCCTGTTCTTACTTTCAGAAAGCCTGCATAGAAAGTGAAACACACAGTTCAGTCTTTTTTGGAGACTGCAATAAGGGTGGAAAACACATGAGCTGTTTTTCATAAAGCTATGAGAGTCAGCTCAGACCCAGCAAAATTCTGGGAGAAATTTTCTTTGGCGAGTTTAATCCAAGGAGCAGACTTGTCTGTGCAAGATGATCCCTGGCTTCAGGTAGCTCCTAATGATCAGAGGCAGCACTGGCATTTGGCTCACATCTACTAAACTGAATCAGTGGTTCAGCGGGATTCAGGTTGCTGCTGCATGCCAGCTTCAGCTTTCACAGCCCACAGAGCAGGTGGCCCATGAGCCAATGGAGCTGGGGAACTTTGAAGAGTCTGAGCAGAGCCATTTGCTGTTGACCAGTTGGACTCAGATTCTTTTCAGCAGGCTGATGAAAGGAAAGACATACTTTCTGCTCTTGAGGAGCTCTCCTAACTGGTAGAGCTCATTGCAGATTTTGCAGAAGGGCCTGGATTAACTGTGAGAATGATGGAAAGCCAGATAAGGAGCTTAGTTTACACTGAAATACACCCATGGCTGCAGACTGCTTTGTTTGCGGGCATTCTGAAAAATAAATTTCAGGAGTTATGTAATTGCATAACTCCTCAAAAAAACCCAAAAAACCACAGGTGTACCACCAGAAAGTTTTCCTGCCAGCCTTCTCCTCATCTTCAACAAAGCAGAGCAGTTTGACCAAGATCAAAAACATTTTGGAGGCAAGTGCTGATCAAGCCCTTCCACTCTCCTGTCTGAAGCAAGAGATTGAACCATACAGTTGAACAGCTGTCAGTGACTAAGTTTAAACAGACTATAACTACTGTCAGAAAACATTAGGTAATTTCCTCTAGGGAGAAATATATTAAGAGACATAAACGTACAATGCAGTGTAGTCAATACTCTGAATCATGAATACATACAGGAAAAAAGAAATCTTATTTTTCAATTTGATTCCAGTGGAGAAGGAACTCACTGCTACTGAAAAGCCTGAGGATATATAATCAAGCAAGCAGAATTGCTCCTGAGACAGCATGCTATCAAACATGCTACACATCCAAATTTAATAGTGAATAGTCTTTAGATTGCTTAACAAAACAACCTTGAAATGTGTGAAATTCAAAACTATTCTGTAAAGGCATGTTTGAACAGTGCAGGAGAGATAAGGATCTGGTTTCTACTGCAAGAGCATACATCAAAAAAGATGATTACACAGTAGGGCACCTTTCTAATAAGGAAGCAAGTAGAAAACAATCACTGAGATGTAGCACTTGCCTGAATGAAGCCCTTTAAGCGTTGAATTTGCTTAGCAATATTTTGTTGGCTTTATTGCAAACATATGTTAGGACTAAGTTATTTTCCCTGAGCTAGAGAAATGACTCCATTACCCCATGAAGCCCTTTCCAGGAGGACTTCCCTTTGATCCTCTGAGGTTTTTAGGTAAATGAAGTGGAATATCTGTATGAAATGGTCTTCTTAAATGACTCTGGGATTGGATCTGATCAGGGAGACACAGGGGTTTTTGTGTTAGATCATCTGTATCTGGGGTTGTACAGATCACGTTTAATTAATGCTTCCAGTAGAAGAGTTTACCCAGCTTCTGGCTATGTATGAGTGTGTTCTTTAGCCATGGAAAACTAGAACCAGCTTTTCACAAGAGGTTATGAGATTGCAGGCCAAGAACTCTTTGGAAAGGACATTTAAGGAGGGAGGGTCAGGGAGGCTTACCCTGTTTGTAGAAGAATGGATGGACTGCACAAAGTTGTTTTTGAGAAACTACAATCAGTGACAACTGACATGGACAAGACTAAGGTACTCAACAATGCTTTTGGCCTCAGTTTTCAAAGGTAATTTCTATTGCCATATATCTCAAGCCACTGGACCTCAAGGCAGGGGCTAAAAGAAGATCACCCAAATAGCCACAACATACACAACCCATGGGACCTGATGAAATGCATTCCAGGGTCCTGAGGGAAATGCCTCATGTGGTTGCCAAGCCAGCCTCTAGCATATTTGAAAAGTCATCTGAATCAGGCAAAAGTCCTCAGGGACTGGAAAAAGGAAAACTTCACACAACTTCTAAAAACAGTAAAAAAGATGATGCTGGCAACTACAGACCTGTCAACGTAAACCTTGTGCCCAGTATGATCACTGAT
Organism: Geospiza fortis; assembly: GCF_000277835.1. Classification (NCBI taxonomy): domain Eukaryota; kingdom Metazoa; phylum Chordata; class Aves; order Passeriformes; family Thraupidae; genus Geospiza; species Geospiza fortis. The sequence continues at coordinate 3,171,409 of NW_005054342.1, read as the reverse complement.
CCTCTTGGAAGACATGCCAAAACTTATAAAAGACAGGCAGGTGATAAGAGACAACTGACATGAATTTACCAAGGGCAAATTGTGTCCCACTTCACTAGTTGTCTTCTATGATGGAGTGACAAGGGAACATCAGCAAACAAGGGAAGAGCTACCAATATAATCTACCTGTAATTCTGTGAGATCTTTGATACTTTCCCATACAATATTCTAAGCTAGGAAAATATTGGTTTGATGGATGGTAAACAAATTGTCTGGATGAAAGTGTCCGAAAAACTAAGGTCAATGGTTTGATGTTCAGCTGGAAATCAGTAAAATCAGTAAAAACCAGTGTCCCTCAAGTGTCCATACTGAGACCTGTACTATTTAACACTATCAATTGCACAGACAGTGGGGCTGAGGGCACACAATAATTTTGCAGGTGACACCAATCTGAGTGGTAAAATTTATGTACTAGAGGGAAGAGATGCCATCCAGAGGGAGCTTTGCAGACTTGAAGAGCAGACCCATGCAAACTTCATAAAGTTTAACAAGGTGCTGCACCTGGCTCAGCACAAAATCAGATTGAGGGATGAATGGATTGAGAGCAGCCTGTTAAGAAAGACTTGGAAACAACAATTGATGAAAATTTAGATGTGAGCCAGCAATGTGTGCTTGCACCACAGAGAGCCACCTGCATCCTGGGCTATACCAAAAGCAGTGTGGCCAGCAGCTCAAGGGAGGTAGTTGTGCCCCTCTACTCCACTCCTGGAGCTCTGGGACCCCCAGCACAAGAAAGACACAGACCTGTTGGAGGGAACCCAAGGGAGTTGAGAATGATCAGAGGGCTGGAGCCCTTCTCCTGTGAAGACAGGCTGAGAGCATTGGCATCGTTCAGCCTGGAGAAGGGCAAGTTTTCAGAACGCCTGGCTGTGGACTTTCTCTACATAAAGGGGCTTGTAAGAAACACAGTAAGAGACCCTTCATCAAGTAGTAGGGCAAGGATAAGGGGTAACATATTTGAACTGAAAGAAGATTTTTTTTTTTTTTTGGGACATAAAGAAGAAATAGTTTATTAAGTAAAGCAAGGTTTCACAGGCATGGATGCCCCACCCCTGACAGTGTTCAAGGCCAGGTTGAATGGGAATCTGGGCTATGTCGTCTAGTGAAAGATATTCCTGACCACAGGTCCCTCCAACCCAAACTGCTCTATTATTCTGAGACTCTAAATCCTGAGAGACAAAATACATAGGCCACCTAAATCTGGACAAAATTTTCAAGTTAAACAGTGATTTCTGCAAATGTCAGAAAAAAATGTGATTGTGAATTTTTTAAAACTAAAAAGTGCAGGGATTTTGTAGTCATCCAGACTTAGTTTACACAGATCTGAGTGTTCTGACTTAATTTTCTGCCATTTTGTCTGCTGAGATCAAGAAACAGTTTGTAATGAGTAAAACAAACTAAAATATAGTGAGTACATTACAAAAACCACCACTCTTATTCCTATCCTCTTACCTTCTGGAAGGGAGCTACTGTTGACTTCAGTAAGTGCCAAAAAATAACCAACATCTGTTTATTTATTTTTTTTATCTTCCATATAGCATACTGTGGGCAAAAATATCAAACCAATGCTAAGGAAAATGTTAAAATATTTCAGGGTCTTTTGCAGTGTGTGTGGTGACTGAACTCTGATCAAATATGGGAATATTTGTGTCTGATAAACTCTCAATACATATGGCTAATTGGCTATTTACAGTTCCAGTTCAAGAGAATTTTAACATTTGTAAAAATAATACTTTCTCTACGAGAGTTTAATTTTCCTCTGTCTGTCATGGACTAGAGTTAAAATCTGAAAGAAATCAGAGGCACAGTTATTTCAGTTATTTAACTCAACACACACCTTGTATCCTGGATCAAATAAACTACAAACCCTTTTCTCACCTTCTGCTGAACGCAACATGCATTACTTTCTGAGAGCTTAGAATGAACTGGGGACTGAGCCATGGGGTGCAGGATGTGAGAGCTTAGAATGAACTGGGGACTGAGCCATGGGGTGCAGGATGTGTAAAATCTAAAATCAAACACCATTCAGCAAAGGAAATCAGCATCATCCCCACCCCTCCTTTTCTAAAATTATAACGTAGAAATGTTATATGCTTGACACTTTTTAGAGGCACAAAAGATATTACTTTTTTTTTCCTGAAGTCAGAATAGGAAAAGAAATAAATTTCAAAGGCATCATACTTCAAGGGGTGCCAGAATTTAGCACTTCCTACCATCATCTTTTACTTTCATTTTCCTTTCCTCACAGAAGATAATTATATGCCCTCAAGGTGAGGAAAATAGGTGAAGAAAGTTATCCAGGGTCAATTACTTGCAGCAGGACTCATCTGTCTGAAATCTTATGTCTATATTTGAGTAACCTAACCTTGGCTCCTCTTAGAGCAAATGAAGGGATACTTTCAAGTATATTAGAGAGATATTTAAGGCAGGTTAGATGAATTACATACAAAATTGCCACTTTCTTTCTACTGACTTAGAAGGAAGTCTAGGTCATGTGTAGACAGTTAAGTCAAATGAGTGCTACTCTTGATGTTTCCTTTCTTGCCAGCCCTCCAACAGAGAGCTGCCATAATTCTATAGAAGAGATTTTCAAAACCAGGGAAAGCCAGAATGAAAGTGTAAATGATGCCCTTCAGAGGCAGTGCCATATCAGGTATTTAAAAAGAAAATACTGCAGCTTGAATTAATTCTACTAAATCAATATTTCATAAAGTCAAAAAAAAGAGGCAATAATAAGAACCCCCTACACAGAAATGAAAGGCATTGAAAGAATCAGCAGCCCTACTGAGAAGTGGTAGGCTCATTTCTAAATTTGCATTAGCATGATTAACAACAGAAACAAACTCTAAGGGCAGTGATTGGTTCACACTGCCTTCAGAATTAGACTTCACTTCTTTCTGGAAGATTTTGTATACAGTGCTTTGTATCCAGTGAGACTAGAGGATCTAATGGTCCTCCCTAGCATAACAATCAATGAACCCATTAGCAACTTGGACAGCGCATTAGAGTTAAGACATTATCCTGCAATCAGACAATATTACCTTTGCTGTGCTCCAAATTCACGCACTGCCCTCTTACTCCCTGCCTCTAATTTCAGGTTATCTTCTTGATGAACCAGGCTACTTTTCCTGCTGTGTTAACTCACATAACAACTCAGTACCAGCGGCAGCAATTGCATGTCATGTGCTTCAGCTGGTATTAACCAAAAGGCGAGTGCGAGTGACAGTGGATCTCTAAGTGGCTGGAGAACCTAATATTCCCTGCTGCTTTTGTCTCTGTGAATACACCAAACCTCCACTATTTACTTTTTTTTTTGCTTAAAACTGAAAAAAGTTGTTAGGTTTTGTTGCTCACTGCCATGGAACAAGAAATTATTTTCTTTTAGGGAGACTGAAATGATTATGCAAGGACTGTTCACAATTGATAATATCACCCTGACCACCCAGACCTCTGCTTGTCATGCCCTTCACATTTTTTCATGCCACTTTTCATGCCACTTTTCATGTAAAATTTCCCTTCTGCATGGCAGGTACTTCCTAATTCTGCTTTAGATCCCTACTGAAGCTTCCTTTCTTAGTGGAATTGTAGAACAGTGAGTCAAAGGCATTAACTGAAATTTTCTTTGTGGTCACAGAATTGTGCAGGAGGGCAACTCTGTGCCAGTTGCTCTCTCTCAGAAGTCATGTATGTCATATATTCCTGTAATTAATCATTCTTGTGTCCGTATTCTCTCGTAGCCTTTCCCCTCTTTCTCTTCACAATCCTATTAATTGTATACAAGGGTGTCTGTGGAGAATTTGCATTTGTATAAAGTTTTTCATTGTCATAGTTTAAATGAGGAGAAGGAGTATAAACAAAGAGAAGGTCTGAAACTAAAAATCTTAAGGGGAAAATGAAATACTGGGCTCTTGAATCTCATTAAAGTCAGGGGACATCCTGTTGCTATGGAGAGTTATTTGAATCATGCAAACTTGAGTAGTACACGTGGTCAGCTGGAGAGCTCCCCAGGCTCCATTGACTTAGCTACTTTATCCATATGGAGATTCCTGCACCATGGACATCTAATTTGAATTCCTTGCTTATTTTCAGTTGTCATTTTCATTGTATTCTTCACACAAGAGCCTCGGTTTCAACAGAAGGCTTGGAAAGTGCCTTCATTCAGGCTAATCTTGGTGACAGACATCCCTGGTGGCAGCTGCCCAAATTAAGGATGCTGATAGATTCAAGATTTTCACTTTCAGGATAAGTACTCAGACTGTTGTTTTGTAATAAATAAAGGAGCTATAACATCAATATCTCTTCTTTGAAAGAAAACATCTTTTTGATGCTGTGATTCTGCTGGTGTGTTTTAGGTGCATGAATGTCTATTCGGTAGGGTCTTCAGGTGACAGCTAAATGGAAAAACTCTTTTCTGGATCTTGTTACACTTACTTTTGCCTTTTGAAGACATATGTTGTACTTAAGCACCTAGTGTGTACAGATGGGTACTAAACCTATTATGGCATGTTAGATATAAAGTCAATTTAGCCTGATTTTGCATCAGAAGCTAACTCAGCACAAGGATCCAGGAACTATTCTCATTTATAGTTTGTTTCCATTACTGCCTCATTTTCATACCCCTCTTTTTTCTGACACTGTTAAGAGTCTTCCTAAAGTCTGACTTAGTATCATATTGACTGATTCCTAATGCATTCCGTAACAAACTATTATAATGTCAAGTTTTATGGTTTCTGACACTGTTAAGAGTCTTCCTAAGTCTGACTCAGTATCATATTAACTGACTCCTAATGCATTCCGTAACAGACTATTATAATGTCATGTTTTATGGTTTTTTTACCTGTGTTTTCCATGTTTTTGGACACCAGTCACAGAATAATAGAATGATTGAGGTTGGAAGGGACCTCTGGAGGCCATCTTGTCCAATCCCCCTCCTCAAGTAGAGATACCCAGATCCAGTTGTTCAGGACCATTTCCAGACAGTTTTTTAAAGTTTTGATGGAAGGAGTCCCGCACAGTAAACAAGTGTTTCCTGATGTTCAGAGAGAACCTGCCATGTTTCAGTTTGTGCATGTTGCCTCTGGTCCTGCCATGGCACACCACTCTGAAAAGGCCTGCTCTGTTCCCTTTGCACCTTTCCTTTAGGTATTAATTTCCTTCAAGCTTCCCTCTGAGCCTTCTTTTTTCCAGGCTGAGCAGCTCTAGCTTTCTCAGTCATTTCTTATAGGGAAGGTGTTCCAGTCTCCTAATCACCTTGGTAGCCCTTTGTTGACTCTCTCCAGTATACAGATGTCTCCCTTGTATGGAGAAGCCCACAAGAGGATACACCAAACAGTAAGTTCTCATTCATTTTATACTGAAACAACCCTGAAGGAGTAAGACCTCACCCATCACAAATTGTTCTCTGGAAAGTTTCAGCTCTTTGTTTCTAGAATTCATTGAAGCAGCAATTGTCAAGCTTTTTTCAACTTTATTTTATCTTAGTTCACTTCTTTGCTGAATAATAAATCAATGTTGGAATATATTTGTAAATGTAATGCAAAAAGCACATCATTTAATGAAAAAATATTAATAGATAATTACTTTAGAAATCAAGTCAGATTTAAAGGCAAAATTGTAAACCATGAGAATAGAGCCTGAATGGTTTAATCATAGCCTCAAAACTTCTTCTGTACAATCAAAACTAGTCTGACAAAGAAGAGGCAATACCAGTAAAAAAAATTAATATCTAATGTTAATAATTTTTTATTATAGTTTATGGTAACAATTTAAAGTTAAATCTTATAATTTTAGCACATATTATTTCATGTTCTTCTTCTAGTGCCAGCTCTGTTCCTTATATCTCCTAAATTTCTCACTGGTGATATAAATTATTGCAAAATAAATATAAATTAGGAGTTCTGAAAATGGGAAACCTCTCTGAGCATAGGAGGACTCAAACAATCATCATTAGTAGAAACATGTAGAGTTTGATCCTTTTTCCATGGAAGTAAATTGGGTTATAATCTAAGTGATTTCTTAGGTATGTGTCAAGTATAATTTTTTATTTTCACAGCACATAGTGAAGCGAACTGTATTAAATTGATTTCCTCATGTGTTAATTAATTTGTTTTTCCTAACCAAATACTTCAAAGGAAATTAACGAAATTAATCTCCCCACAGAGTGACAGGTTTCTCACTCATTGTTTCAAACAGCTATCTGCCTCCTTCCCTCTGGTTTTGCCTGTATCCCAAAAACATCTTCAGTCAATGAGAACAGATTGCCCTGAGTGTAATGCAGTGACTCAATCCCACACAGACAGCTGAGAAACACCCTTGAGACTTTCTCCAGAGGACTTCTAGATGTGAGTGGTCTAACTCTGCTGATTATGATTTGTCCCTGGAAATGTCATATTTGAAAGTTCACTGAGTTGGCAAGGACATCCATGCCTTCCTTAGATTTCATCTGAGGCTGGAAGGGTGGTACACTTGCTATTGTGCTTCAAGTTTAAGGAAGACAGAACCCCATCTCTTGCAAGCATAATGATGAGTCAGACAGAACTTTAAAATTCCTTCTGTGACAAGGGAGAAAATGATCAGAGAGAGAAAAAAATATTTTTTTCATGCCCAAAGCAGTATACCAAGAAAGGCTCCTAACTCAAAACAAGGTTTTTCTAGAAAATAGTTTTCCTTACATCTTCACAGTCAAAGAAAGGGAATTGGAAATCGATGATCCATGAAAATATATATTTTTAGAAACATATTAAACTGCAGGAAGACAGAATTCTGTTGAGATCTGAAATGCTGATACAGTGGCTTATTTGCAACAGGATGAAACACATTCCTTTTACCTTTCCATTTTGCCACAGGGATGTTTAGGGGTTTTTATACCTAATTTTAAAGATAACTTGAGTTTATTTTTTGTAATGTAAAAAGTTAAGACAGATTGAGATTGGATCAGTCTATCCCTCCATTATTTTAGTGATTAAAATTCTGTACTGAAAGATTTTTCTTGTGGTAGTTGGGGTTTTTTTTTCCCTTGTGATTGCATTTTTCTTACTAATAAAACAATACAAAGGATCATTTCCTGAACAGCTGGAGTACATCTCAGCACATATTTTATCCCAGCCATCCAAGAAGGGCAAGCAATTCAGATTCTGAAAATGTACATTGATGCCTGTCAAACTCAACATCTCCTAAGGAAAAAATAATGTGTTGACTCTGATTTTGATTTTGAGCAGATAACACTCACCAGAAGGGGTGAAGCTCTCTCGGAAACATGAAGTTTACCACTGAAGGGAACTCAGAAGATCTTCATCAAAGACAGTGAGGCAATTGGAAAGGTGTTGGTTATTTTACTAAAGCACAGCAACTTGTCATTGCATTATATATACTTAGTATCACCTCATGAGAATTCTCTGGAACTATATGAGCACCAATGACTATCTTTGCTTCACTCTTTATCCTCCTTCCTTTGCAGTTTTCCATAACACAAGCTATCTGTTATCCCTCAGGGCATCTTTCTCCTCTACCAGAACCAAGGATAGCATAACGGCTTTCCAGCTCCTAAAGAAAACGATTCTGATGACTCCAGCCATATAAATACTCAGGGCCAGCTCACGGAGGGCAGTTGTTTTCAAGCTCTGACTGGTAAGATCCCTGCCTGGGTGCAGAGGCAGCGAGTGCCTGTGCTCACAGGAAGCAGAGCCAGCTGGGCAGCAGGGCCAGCACAGAGCTGTTTGAAGCCAGCTCTGAGCGATGCTGCTGGGCTCTGTCTCATGAGGCTTCACCACTGATCTCTGAGAGCTCAGATCCCTGCACCACACTTTACTGCTTATAGGCAAGCCCTTGCAAGCCAAGAAAGCACCCTAATTAACAACTAATGAACAATCACTACTAGAAAGAAGTTGACTACTTCAAATGTCAAATCAAGATTTAACAGGAATTTCAGGCAATATGTACTATTTCATAAAAAATGTGTCCTATTTTCCACCATTGCCTGCAACACTCTGTAAACACCTGGCCACGTTTTACTTTTTAAGATTAAGTACTTATGACAGAGGTTTCTTTTTGAATTTAGCTTCAGTACTGCCAATATTGGGATCATAAATATTGTTCTGTTGCTGTATTTCATAGCTCATCTCAATTAGAAAATTGTATTGACAGCAGCTCAGGAGTGGATGAATTTTTAATTCTCTTTTCTCCTTTTCAGGAAAATACATACTGCTACATGTGATATTGCCTTGATGCAGAGATATTAGCGCTTCTTCCCGTCTACTAGAAAAATGTTACCTGGTAACATTTGACTCTTTCATGGTCACATTTCATAAGATCTTCACAGTCATTTGTATGGACAAGTAACATATCAACATTTTCCTTTCCCAGACAGCCTTCTAAATGAGGAGCTCCTAGGTTATAACTAAGCTTATTTTAGATCCTACATGCATGATCAGAATTCTACCCCATTCCTACAGTTCCCAGGGAATCATATGTAACTTATTCTATCTCCTCATATGCATTAATGTACCCCAATCTTGTGTTAGTAGCAGTTTCTATTAGGATAGTCCTGTTTTTTTGGTCCATTTTATTAATAATTCTAAATAAATTAAAATTCAAAATTGATATTTGAGTGACTACACTAACAAGAGCGTTTGAGTCTCATACTTTCTCTACCAAGACAGCCCATCCTTGCTCTCAGCATTTCTAATCAATTTAGATATGTTAACAATTCCTGTCTTCTCATGTTGCTGTATGTTCTATTAAAGCCTCTGTTCAAAACGGTCACCATAATAAAACGCACTCAGGTATTTGACTCTAATCAGATGTCTTATGCAGAACAGGTACTTCAAGATCAGCAACACCTCTCTTAAAAAAAAACCAAAACATTTCAAAGGTTTTAGAAACATGAGTGGAAACTATTTTTATTTATTTTCTGATCTCTTTGTCTAGGGAAATGAGTGTACTAGCTACCAAGAAAGCAATTACCAAGACTTCTAAGGGAGAGAAAAATTAAAAGAATAAATATAAAACACTAAAATGATCCAAACATACTTCCAGTACAAGAGTGTCTCAGCTTTAACTCTCAGTGTCCTGGAATTTCACAGCACCATTTTCCCAGAATTCAGCCCTTGTATTGAAGAAGCTTCTCTTGCTGAGCCTCATTGACTGCATTTATGCATTTATTATTTCTGTTCTGTTTGGAATGGTTATGAAAGTATAAGCCATGGCTATGTTTTTGAGGTGTCTATCTGAAGGTTAGCGCCCACAATAGACACCAGGCTATTTGATAATAACAAGGAAACCAAGTGAAAGGCCTGGCTGTAAAATGTACAATGGTTTGTCTTTAGTGTACAAAGGGTGCATAAACTCTGTTAGTAGAGTAGCTGAAAAACAACAAAGCCAAACAAAGCAAAAAGTAAAAAAACACTTCATAATAGGGTAGTACAGGAAATGTTAAAAAATCCCAAAAAGTCCCCCAGACCGTAAACAAGACAAATAAAGAAAAAAACCCAGATATTTTCAGGTGAAGAGACCTCTAGGCATTGCTAAAATCTAGGTCTGCTTCTTGCGACTATTTAAAAATGAACAATTCAGAACCCTGTGACCCAATAATATTGTTGATGAAAGAACATAAGAGACCTCTAGGCATTGCTAAAATCTACGTCTGCTTCTTGCGACTATTTAAAAATTAACAATTCAGAACCCTGTGACACAATAATATTGTTGATGAAAGAACATGTATTAACCAGCAGAATAATCCAGTGCAAACATGGTACAAAGAATGTGCAGATTGTTTTTACAAAGAATCAAGAGAAAAAGAATAGTGATATTTTAATTTATCTAATTCTTACCAAATGAGAGGTGTGGTCCGTATAAAAGTTTCCAGTTTTGATTTATTAAAATACTTATATAATATTAATAATATTGTTAATTAGATGCTTTTTTTACTAAATGTGCACATTCTATATTTCCTATAATATTTTTAACTTGCCTGCCACTGTTTTAGAGAGATGCATCTCTTAAAAAAGAGGTTTAGCTGACCTTTCTCTTTCTAACCCTGAAGAGCCCTGCAGACTGGGAAGATTTGGTATTTAAAGCTGCACTATCTGGTACATATAAATCTTGTATTATCAGGGATGAATCTTTAGGAACAAAGCAGAAATTTCACATTCAGAGGAGAGAGAAGTAATTTCACTGAAAGGCTGAAGCATTTAAAAAGTAATAAATTATTTTAATAACTACCTAATGGTAGACATTACAGAGTGTTCTCTAATTATTAATCCACTATAGACATATTCACTGCTCTGAGAAAGAAAGACGTTTTGGTGCATAACTTCCTCCAGTTTGATAAGGTCATAGTTCTTCATTATTTCTGATTTGAGGTTTGGCATTGAAGAGGTTGTCTCATGTCTTTTCTGCCACCTTCTACTTGGATATTTCAGATTATGTATATCTCCCCTTTGCTTCACTGTGCAGTAAGTCAGATGCTGATATCAGATATTAATTTTTCAGGTCTGTCACCCCTCAAAGCTCTGGTGCATCAATAATTGCCTTTTGCTTTCTTAACTGTAATTTCCTTTTGTTCTAGACTGCTCCAAGACTCAGTCTTTTGTCTTTACTTCACGTATTATTTCTGCACTGTATATTCAAACTTTTAAAAGTTATGACATTCCTTACCAAAAATTCTTCAAGATTTTTGTTAAGGGTCAATAAATCTATAATGTCTCTTCTAATTCCTGATGCAAAATATAAACAGAATTTATGCCTGAGCTTTGGCTCTATTATGAAAGGCTTTATTAAAGATATCTAAATGCTGCATAGCACTCAAATGGAAAGCAGCATTTTGTATCAATCATATTTTTTTCAGATTTATTTTGCTAGTCTCCAAGCTTCCCCATCTCCTTTTTTATGACAATATTTTCTCTCTCTCTCCCAGAGGAAGCTGCGACCATCACACAAGAAGAAAACAGGGAAATAAAAATACAGACGATGTTTTGTGAACCATCTTAAAAGCCATGTGTGGTGGGAGGAGTGTGTCAAATTATTGTTTATTTTCCTTTTTTCACTGTAAAGTGTTTTTTGCTGCTTGTCTTGTCTCATTTTCTTTGTGAGTTGTTCAAGACCATATGTCTCCTTGTACCAGAAATCAGAATGGATTTTACTGCCTGTGCGTTATTGTGCATATATATTTAATAGAATCACAGATTCAAAGATTAGTCTGAATTTGAAGGGATCCAGAAGGATCATTGAGTTAATTTGCAATATATCAAAAGATGTTGACTTCAGATATTCCAGAGGTGCACCGCGAATCTTTCCCTTCTGCTTAATGATGCAGAAAATTTTCCTCTTTGGGCTGAAGAAACTTTCAAGTCAAAAGTTTTGCTGTGAAGGCTCCATCTTTGCATTTAACACAAACCTTTCAATCTCATAATACAGGAATCTCATCCTGCACAGCCTACCCACTGGTAAGCCTGGGAATTCAACTGTCTTTGGGAAGAACTTAGAATGAAGAATTCTGATACTATTACAATTTTGTCCTTTTTGTCTAGGAGAACATCACATTAAAACTTTAACTACAGCTCTTCATACTTATTCTCCCTATTTAACATCTAACACCTCTTTCATACCTGATACACATCTGAAAGGTATAAATCATAAGAAAATATCTTCTGGTCCCCAGGTCTGGCTGATCAATAATAGCTTGAAATTAAAGCATTCAAAGTTAGTCTAAAGAGAATGAAGGTAGCAAGTAAAGTTGGCAAGTGTAGTTCAAGTGACTTTGGATTAATTTTATTAGAACTTTACTAAATGCAGCATGATATTGCAAAGAATATATGAAAGTTTTAAGCAAATACTTGCAGTTGATCTACATTAAAAAAAACCTCAGTATCACTAAATAATGCCAAACAGACGAGAGGATGACAGATGGATGTGTGAGTACCTGACAAACTGAGACAGTCACAGACCATCACCTTGTAACCAGCATTTTAGTGCAAAGATGCAGCAATAGCAGTGGTCCTATGACAGGTGCCAGGACAATATCTGTGATGGAAATCTACCGCAGGGCTGGGATGGAAGGGCTGCCCCTCTTCCTTCACTGACAGCACATGGTGCTTCACAAACTTTCTTCCTGGCTGAGTATTCGAACTGCCTGTCTCTTTGGAAATGCACCCTTCATCAAAACAGTTTGGTTAGCTGTGGGGGGGAAAACTGTTGTGGGGGAAAGATGAGGTAAGTGCTCGGTTTTATTCAGATTTAGAGGAAACTAATCTTTTTTACATGGTAGGTGTTGCTGAAATGGTCTTAGCATGAGGAATTCAGGCTACTGTGACCTAATTCATAAAGAGAGAAGTCTCCAAAAAATTTAGTAGTGCAGCTCAGAGAAGGCTTTTTTGGCCTTTTTAACCTATTTTTTAAAATTTAATTGATTTTTAAGTTTAATCTTATTTTTTATTTTGAAACTTCTGCACTATTCTCCTGCAAAGCTTTCCTTTTTCTTACTGAAGTTTAGTTCTGTTACTAGCTGTCACTTTCTATGCAAAACATTGTTTCTCCCACATAAAATTGCAGTTCTTCCTCCTATTATTGCAATTTCACCCAATTTTCCCACAGGATCATTCTTTAGTCTGGAGTTTCTCCTCAGCTATATTTCTGTAAATACAGTCATGCATGTAGTTATTTATTAAAGCTCCAGTAAAAGACACTCTGCCTGCCTTAATTTTCTCCTAGGCTTTCTTACTCAAACAAGCACCCATTTTTTTCCCCCTTCAATCTAAGTAATGCTTCATAAAAAATAAATAGAATCCAAAGTTCCTTAAAATAAATATAGTAAGAAAATTTAGAAATTGTTGACTCATTTCACAAGTGTTATCTGGCCTTCAAGATGCAGAAATTTTGTCATCTGTTCTGCTGGGCTTTTGGCAAACTTACAAACTACTTCCATGTAGATTATGAGTAGACTAAGAAATACTTGAAATCTAGTACAGAAGGTTCAAATTTGCAAATTCAGCCTGAGGTTTAGAAGATTTCTTGCAAAGGATCTTCATACTCGAGGAGAGGAGCAAGTTTCATGTCAAGGCTGTATTGGGCCTGGGGTCCTCAATGAGACAAAAGCAGTCTGTTGGTTGCAGTAGTTTATTGCTGTAATACATCAGTTTTGAGGGCTAAGAGCTAAAAAGTTTAAGCTAAAAGCTTTCTGGCAGAGTCCCAGGTTCTGTGCAGGAACAGCAGCAGCACCAGCAACAGTTATTCCCAGGAACACAGTCCAATGTCTCGAGCAGCAGCAGTAGGGACCACACCCTTTTTACTTCTTTCTGTTGTCTTCTTCTTTGTGGAGGGAGAGAATGTAAGAAAATAGTGCAGAAGGTAGTCTCACACCTGAGGAGTTGCAGCTGTACTAATCACCAAAGATTAGGAACAGGCCTGCCCTTAATAGGCCACAGCTGGGTCCAATAATAAGCACTACAAGAGTGGGTTATCTGGGTGAGGAGAGAGTTGGGGTTTTATTGGTTGTGCTGTGAAGAGAGTTGGAGTTTGTTGGCTGTGCTGTGAAGAAGGAGTCAGTGCTGCAAGGAGGTGCCCATGAGAAATCACCAAGAAGCTATGGGAGCTTTGCAATATGATGACAACACTTCTTGTGGTTGTTGATGGTCATGGTGGTCATAGTTGAGTTGATTGCACCCTCTTACAGGGCATTTTATTCATAAAGCATTCAGTCAGCCAAAGCCACGATTCTAAAACATTCTTTCTAAACCAATCTAAACTTGATTCTAATGCGTGACAGTAGTACAAAAGTAGTGCCAGTTCTTACCTAAAAAACTACATATATAATATCTATTTATGCAAATATACTGTTTTCTTACTGAAAATGTACACATATAAGTTGATCTATTTATGTGATTAGTTCTATTTATGCATATAGTTCTTTCTGTTCTAGAGCCACAAGCAAAGCTCTACAACATTTTTCTTGTGTGGTGCTAAGTTACTGAGCTTTAAATTAGGCCTCAGGGCCTTTACTAGCTAGCACAGTTTCTTAAGGCACTTAAAATGTATTTCTACTTACTTAAAACTATAACTTACACTTCTACTTACTTAAACCTATGCTTCTACTTCATACCTATATGGCTTAATCTATCTTAATTTCTCTAAAGACTTTAATTCAACACCTGCATTCATCTCTCTCTGAGGAACTCAGAGAGGCTTGCATTCCATCTCCCCCTCCTCTTTAAACCATGTAGATTCCCTGAACAGTTTTGTCAATTATTTGTCAAATGCATTGGAGAAAGCAAGGCACCATGATTAGCACAACTATTATGATGACTAAAATGTATAAACGAATTTTTAAATGCTCTTTCACCTATAATGTTAAATACCATCCATGAAACAAACTATATAACCAAGTTCTATCATCAATTCTAATCTTTAGCACACCCTCCTTGAGCTGCTGTATGATTTTAAAATGGAATTAGCGATCAGATAAATTCATACAACACATTCCTTCAAAATCCTCCCATGTGCCAAGAAGAGAAAAATCAATTGTAGCCCAGTTTTGCAAGGTTGCATATCTAACACTGTTGACATCTGTTAGCATATCATTCAATGCAAGAGGTAGAATTGAACTCCTTACTCTGCCAACACCCTAGTCAATCTAATTGTTTCAGAGCCACTGCTGAACTAAGTTGTGGCAGAAAAAGAGATATTGACAATCTTTTTCCAAAACTCCGAGGTTCAAACTAATTGTTGCAGTCTGACCTGTGTTGACAGATACATCTTTTACTTTTGTGTTTCATTTTTACACTGGGTGCTGCCAGTGTAAGCTTCCCAATGCCACGTGGTTCACCTTTGATGTGTGCTGGGATAGCAGGGCAAACACTTATCTCCACAAATGAAAAACATTCCCCATGGTAACTGAAAAGAGATTATTAAATGTAGATTGAACCAAAGAAGTATGATTACACCAATAGGTTTAATTTCTCTATGTAGCATGATACATCTGTATCTAAACATCTGTAACTAAAGCTGGATATTTTCTGTATAATCAAATTTGGCACAAAAGGGCTTTCTAAAGAATCAAAGCCCTCTAATTCTTGAGGTTCAAGAGATGCCTGGGGGAGGTGAGAAACTCACCAATCCCACGCATCTACTGGGGACCAAAGATCCATGTGGATGATCCCATAAAGGTACCTTGCAAGGCTTTGTCAATTTCTTTTGGATTGGGCCAAGCATTCACTGGCACACCAACTAGACATGTAGAAAATGTTTTTTTTTCTGGGGTTGTGTTGGACAGATATATGGTATCTAAACCTGATATATTAGCTAAAGTCACCCAAATGTTGGCTCTAGTTTGGGTAACTGGCAAATCTGAATTACTAAAAGCAAGGAAAAAGACAAAAGCATATTTGATTGAGTCCCATAATTCCCTTCAGCTATTATCTAACAAAAATTCTACAATGCTACTGATTCCAACACTTAAAAGGAACCCAAAGTCCACAGTCTTCTGTGGGTGAAACACATGACATCAGGTTCAAGTTGGAATCTCTGAGAAATTCACGTCTGTATATCTGCCTCTTTGGTTGTGGAGTGCTCAGCATTTTCTTGCATTCGATAGGATTTCACATTTTTCTGCTGGAATCCACCTGAACCCTGTACCTGCTTAGATACCCGCAAACCCACGTCCCACACAGGGACTGGAGGATTTTCTTTCAATTTTTGCCTGTGTGTTGGCAATTTAATAATTTTACCTGGATAATTGGCTGTAGCAATTAGAAGCTATTCAAATAACATATGCAGCCACTAACACATGTGAAATTAGATAATGACCAAGAATTAAAACACTGTATGTCATCAGAGTCTGCAACAACTGATAAACCTCAAACCAGTAGAATGCCCGATAATCGTGTCTGCAGAATAATAAATTTAATTTTAACAGAATATCAAAGTGATAAAATATAACTTAAGAGTACTTAAACATAAACATAGTGAAATTTAACATTACTTAATCTTATCAACACCTAACTTAAAGGTTATTATCCATAAAGGTTTTAACTTATTTTGGTATTGTTAACATAAAAAGTATTAAAATCTAGACAACCCATATTAAAAAAAAAAAACAAAAAACTGCTGAAGTGTTGCAGACATCTTTTTACGAAAACTCTTTCTTTGGGATTTTTTCTTCCTGAGAAGCTGAGAGGCTTCAGGAACAAAATGTAAACAATGGTTATCTGCTGCTGTGGAATGCAACAGGTCCATCTGTGATTGGTCTCATGTGCTTGTTTGTAATTAATGGCCAACCACAGCAGAGCTGGCTCAGACAGAGAGTCTGAGGCAGCTGCCTTTGTTATCATTCTTTTCTATTCTTAGCTTAGCTAGCCTTCTGAGATGAAACCTTTTCTTCTATTCTTTTAGTGTAGTTTTAATGTAATATATATCTTAAAATAATAAATCAAGCCTTCTGAAATATGGAGTCAAATCCTCATCTCTTCCCTCATCCAAAGACCCCTGTGACCACTGTCACAGCTGAAGGAAATATCAATGGAGTCCGATCTGTGGATTACAATATTTCTTTGGCTCTGATTATAATCTAAGGCATTCCAGGCTCTGGTGCTGTGTTTCAGTGATGGTCCTGCAGGAGCAGCAACATTGAGAGCTCTTTTGCTCTGAGAGGCCCCACTCAGAGGGAATTTCAGCCTGCTGCTCTCCAGAAGAGCCCTGTAAGATTCAGGTGTTAGAAATCTTGGAGAAGTAACGGCTCTCTGCACTCAAGGAGAGAGGAGTGAAGGGGCAAGTTTCTCACCTTCCATTTCCAAATGGGTCTTCATACTCAAGGAGAGGGTAAGGCAGGAGAGGGGCAAGTTTCTTACCTTCCATCAGCAAATGGTTCTTTGTACTCAAGGAGAGGAAAGGCTCCCCTACCTCCTTCAAGTCCTCTTCACAAGGATTTCTCCCACCAGCCAACCCACCCTTTTTATCACTACTAACTTGATTACTCACAGCTGTGACCCATTAAGTGCAAGGCTGTTCCTCTTTGGTAATTAGTGCGCCTGTAACTTATCAGGGGCCAGGTCACGTGTTGAGGTATTAGAGCTCAACCAGTGTTTTCTCGGTTTCTTTTAAACAAGTTCGTAGCCAGTTTCCGTCAATGAGGGCCAAGTGTGGAAAAGGTTTTTTCTATTTAGCAAAGATGTTTTAAATTATATCTTACTCTTTATCCAAGGCAAAAGGAACTTAAGTATTTAGTAGGGTTATTCCTCTTGCAGACTAAACAGTGGAATATTTTAAAAAGTCTTGGTTCTCTTTTCTTTGAAGAAATAGATCTTAAGAGGAAAGAGGATAAGCCAGAGTACAGCTGGAACTCAAAATGTCACTGGAAAAGAGAAAATACAATGAGAATTGAGACAAGAATTGTGAATTTTGTTTTCCTGTGTTTTGTCTAACCTTTAAAAGCCTTAGTTACAAAAGGTGAGTAAATAAAAGCAAAAATCCACTCATTTTGCCTAATTACTTCTCCTATCCTGTTAATACTGCTATATGCATTATTGCACCTATTAATCTATTAATGACACCATTCTTATTGTAAAGCCACTCTTGTTACATAGCCTTCAGGGAAAATGTCAAATGCTCTTATTTAAAAGGGGAATCCGGAAACTTACTGAGTTCAGTTGAGGTGAGGAAGAAAAAAATTAATAGTGGGCTTTATAAATGTATTGATATTCCTCCATTCTTCCTAAACACTACAGCCTTTCTGTCATTCCCAGGAATAGTGGGAAGCAGCCAGCAATATCAGATAGTTACCAAATCACAATATTGGTGAGGTTTTAAATTTCAGGAGATGTCTGTTGGGGAATTAATCCCAGGCACTGTCACAAACAGAGAGTGATCTGACTGCTTGTGCAGGTACAGAACTGTGCCTTACCCTGAGCTACCAGGGCTCCTCAATTCACATGGCTCCCAGCCCTGTAATGCATCCCTCATGTGTGAAACCCTCTGCTATGGAGGTGTGTAGGACTTGCATCTTTACAGCTTCTCTTCAAGCGTGGAACGCCTCTGCCCATGAGAAAACTTCCTGGTGCCATTAGCTCAGCATCTGTGCTGCAGGCCAGCAATAGCTCCTCTGTACAGAGCTCAGCTTGCCCATGGATGGTTAGCCAGGAAATGTTAACATTGGGAAGAGTGGGCAGTGTTGGTACAGAGTGCTGTTATCTTGGTGAAGAGCAATAAGACATTAGTGTTTCTACAGATTGAGAATAAGGACTCTTTTCATTGCAAAATGATTTGGAATATGTTTGCCTCTGTGAATCGAATCAAGGAAATTGCTGAAATATAGAAAATCCTGCTTTTCCCTAGACATTTTTCACCCATATCAGTCATTGGCTTAGGTTCACAAAAGGAGTCTCAAAGAGCCCCCATGGCAAAAGCAAACACATTCTCTCGCTCAGGGGCTGGAAAAGGAAGGAGAGGAATAATATAGAGATCATGGTAGGAATGCCTAATGCAAAATATTGCCCATGAATTTTGGCCCTCACCATGTATATTTTACTGGTTAAAACAATAATTTTTATCTGGCATTTTACCTGCATGCTCAGAGACTGAGGTTATTGGCCTGTGCAGCTGCATGAGCTTGGTCCCTGGTGTGGCAGAGCCTGGCAAGGAGCTCACCAAGACTGCAAGCCACAGACCAGCCCCAAGCTGCAGCAACACTCCCCTTCCCACTCCACCACCCTGCTGTGCAGCTGGAGCAGGGCTTTGCTCCCTGTGCCACTCCAGCCACAGCTACACAAGTGCTGCTTCAGGCACAAGGTGGGGGAACATATGTCAGTCTGCAAAAGGCTATTAGACAGTCTCAGCAGGACATGGAACGCAGAGTGAGCAGTCCTAAGTCCTGCCACACATCAACAGATAGAGTTTCAGGCTAGATCACAAACAGCAAATAACAGATTTTCTTTCTTTTTCAACATTTCTATACGTGTTTCGCAAATATTCATGCATTGCCCTGACATTATCTATCAGAAGCAAACACTCACTGAAGATGAACATTTTATTTATACTCTAAGCACCCTTTAGTTTGCATGAGTACATTTAATGAGGCATCAGAAAATCCACAGCATTCTAGGACTGCTTTTTACATAAGCTAAGAGGCCCCATTATTTTATCACTAATCCCTACTCCATCAGTTGACACGCTCAAACTGAGGAATGCATCAGAAATGAAGAAACAAACATTCTTCCCTCTTGTTCTCTTCTAAAAACCTGATAGTGCCAGCTTGACCCATCAGGAGATTGGGAGCTTCTAATTCTGTGAGCCACCACCCAGAGTCTGTGGGGATGGGTTTACTGGTGGAGCAAATCACCAGTCAGCATCAGCAAAGGTGGCAGAATTACGCCATAAACAACTTGTACAAGTGTCTTTTGGTGGGGCATAGGATTGCTGAGTACCATACTAATGGTGCTGGTTTGGAACTGGTGGTGAATTAGGCTTTTTCAGGGCTGAATCTATCAAGGCTCTCTAAATGACTATTTCTACAAAGTCTTTTACTTCTTGCTAAGTGTTTTTCATAGTATTTTCTTTTTGGAAATTGAGGAAGGAGGAACCTCTGGAGGAACCAATTTCTGTGTCTGCTCCTGGGCTGTGCGGTGACTCCTGGGTGGCTCTGACTGTAACTGAGATGAGCTCTCCAGTTTTCAGCAGAATGCTCCCTCTTTTCTGGAGTGCAATGATACTAAGAGAGGACTTTATGCCCATCATAGGTCTCTAGGTGCTCCTTGACAGAATCATGCTCTGGGAAGTATTCTCTTTCTAACTCTCTTTGTTAGGGCCACTGTGTTTGCCAGTTTTAGTATCAGTTGTGCCCACTAAGTACAACCCAAATAGTTCTCATAACCAGAAACACCCTCAGTGGAGCAGTTTATCCTGACTTGTGTTACTCGTAGGGAGCCAGAGAAAGCACAAGGCCATGCCATTGCTCTGTTATATGCTTAGAGCACTAGATTTCACATCATGGTTAAAAAATCCCAGCAGTCTGGGATCTGTGCTGAAGGCACTGCACAATAGGCAATGGAGGCTGCATCTCAGTGCATCATCATAAGCCAGCACATCCAGACAAAATCCAAAGAAAAGCAACCTAGCCATTCCTTCCTGTCCCCACATTAGCTTTTGCGTTGTCTTGGCACAAATATTTACGTGGGTACTCGATAAGTCAAAATGAGGAGCTGCCCTGACTGAATTGCTCTAGGAAGCTTACTTTTCAGCCAGATTGGCACTCTGATCCAGCTCAATAAGCAGTTATAGAAATGGACATGCTGACTTTAATTATTTATCAAACAGTAGATTTAAAAACCCCCAAAAGAGTCTGGTGTCAGTAGATTAAAATTCACCAAGTAGAAATTCATATACACCAGCTTGCCATATCTAGGAGCCGTAGATGGGAAATATTGAAGACCATGAAAATATAAAGCATGATGTGCACTCATCTGCAACTGCAGTCAGCGTTGTGATCAGGGACCTGCTCCTAGCAGGGCAGATGGGAACTGATGGCAGTGACAGCTCAGAATGGGCTGGTTACTGCCTGACATGCTAATTATCTCCCACAGACAGTTTGCTTTGAGAAGAAAAATTAGTCACTAACCAGGAACCAAGGGTGCTGACAGCCCTGTCCATTGGTTTTTGTTTGTGATTTAACCCCATCCAGCAACTCAGTCCCACCCATCCACTGCCCCATTCCCCCTGTGTGGAATGAGAAGAGAATCAGAAGGGTAAGTCAGAAAATTCATGGGTAAATATATAAATAAAGACATTTTAATAAGTAATGTAAAAGTTGCATGCACAAGCAAAGCAAACTAAGGAACTCACTCACTGCTTCCCATGGGCAGGCAGGTGTTCAGTGATCTCTGGGAAAGCCATGCACAATCACATCTAAACATGACTTGGGAAGACAAATGCCACTGCTCTGAACACCTACCCCCTTCCTGCTATTTCCCCCCCTTTATAGCTGAACATGATGCCAAATGGTTATGGGATATCCCTCTGGTCAGCTGGGGTCTGACTCCTTGTGCACCCCAGCCTCCTCGCTGTGGATGGGAGGAGTGGCAGAAAAGGCCTTGGCTCTGTGTGAGCACTGCTCAGCAGTAACTAAACCATCCCTTGGTTATCAGTGCTGGTTTTAGTCCAAACTGAATACAAAGCCCAATAACAGCTACTGTGAGGAATATTAACTCCACACTGCCAAAACCAGCACACTCTGTAAGGCTCCCAAGTGACTCTGAGGAAGCAGAGCCTTGTCTGGGGAGTAGTCACATGAGCTACACCAGTCTGTCTAGTGGGCCATTCAAAAGGTCAATCATGGAGCCTTTTAGTGTTCCCAAGGGACATTTTTGCCCATAGCCACTGCCAGCACCCTTGGGTTGCGGCTAAAGAGAGGCATGCCCCTCAGGGATGTGTGCTGGCAGAGTCCTGGGAGCACTGGGACTGTGGGTTCAGCCCTCATCTCCTTAATGCTCAGAAATCAAAATTTTGGACTCGTCTCTTCTGGAGTCAGCCACAACTGGTTCCTGCTAAATCTTTGGTAATAGTTATTTTTTTACCTTTGTTTCCTGGGATAACCGTTTAATGAAGAGGATACAGTTCAGATGAGATTGCCTGCTGCCAGAACTGAGTGGAAATATCAACTGTACTCTTCTGCAGTTACTTCATTTCCCTCTCTCTTCCCTGTTGATTAAATGTCAGCTCCTTTCTTTGTTCTCTTCCCAAGGAAGTTAGCTCTCTCCTCCAGCTGCAGCCAATCTCCTTAGCAGCACAAAGCAATGCTGCCCAGTGGTTTCACAAACCTTTCCAGCACACTGCTGCTTCCCCTGCTGCCTCCCCAGTGCTGCGTGTGGCAGCTCACAGAAAAGACCAGGCATTTCCCTTTTATGATATGATGGATATGTCACCACAGGACCCAGATGGCTAAACAGATGAGAAAAGTGCAGCAGTGGTTGCCCAGAAAATTTTGGTATAATGCTGCTTGAAGAGCAGGGGCCAAATTAAGCATTAAACATGAAAGTGCATGCAAAAGCCTGCAGCCTCTTAAGAGTATAATCTACAAAACTTCCATTTTGATGAAAATTACCCTTTTTATAGTGTACCTCTCCTCTTGTGGCTTAAGTTTAGTGATATTTCATAAAGCTAATCTTAGCAAACAATTTACAGCGAGAAATTTCACTTAATTTCACTTCTGTGCTGTGTGGAGCAGCTGGGCCAAGGTCCAAAGAGCACTTAGCAGCTTCCAAAGGCATGTGAGTGAAACTCACACAGCCTGAGTGATCCCAAATATTCCACTTACCGCACCAGGGTATACTAGAAACCTGCCTGAGATACCAAAGCATTGCCTGTGCAGTTGAAACATCGCATTTGCACTCTACCCAGAGGAATTCTGGTTTTTTTTTTTTTGCATGAGCTAAGTGCACAATGGCATTCTTAGGTGGGCATCTGGTTCTGGGACTAAGTTTTCATAATTTTTTAGGATTATTCATCACTCAAAGCACAATCTCTTGTCTCATGTTAAGTCTTGAGAAGAGGATATATGCTTCTCACATCATAGTATACTGTGAGGAGCCCTGCTGCAGGATTTGGGAGGCCTGGCTTCTTAACTGTAACCACAACCTCAACCAGTAGGAATGTTTCTTATGCCAAGATATTTAGAGAAATAAACACCTTTTAGCTCCCACTGGAGTCTGGTTATTTAGCAAAAAAATCCTGTGTCTGGAAGGAGAAGAGCTGAGGTACGAGGAAGAGCCTAAATAACAGATCAGACACTCAGCTAAGAATATAAACAGCTTACCTAGATTTTACTTAAAGTCCCACATCTCAGATGTCATCACCCATTTCACAAATGAATTAACTCCATTTTCTCTGCAACCCAAACCCTGTCGGGGAACACAGAAAAATCTCCAACCAACAAACCCTTATAGAGAAGTTGAAACAAGGAGAAGTTTTAATAACTAGAAGTGACACTTTATAATTGGAAGACTAGAAATATTGATGAGGGCTTTCAGTAGGCATAGCACCTGCAGAAGAATGATCACATCTCATGCTGGTAAAATCTCCATGGATTTTCTCAGGAGACCAGCACAGCTGGCATTCTACTCCAATCATTTTATGCAAGATGGTGTCAGAAGAGAAATGAAAAATAGCTTATTTAATCGAAACAATAGGAGTGGAGATGATTTTTTCCTAATTAGGCAAGATGTTATTTGCTAAAGATTTAATATTGATATATTCTATAACCTTTAAATACAGAAATTTGTGATAGGGTAGATTATCTAATCACTCCTCTTGGTTTTCTCTTGCGCATCATTTATACATTAATATATTTTAAATTTCTAGTATAATCACAATAGAAGGAGTTTTTGTTATACCTCTGGAGTGTTTCATACAGCAATGCAAGGGCTCACAATGGAATGGGTGAGCGTCGTGAAAACCAAGACCAGGGAAGGCAGCATACTGTGGCATATGGCACATTCAACACTGATACTAAAAAAGATTACAAGGTCCTACTCACTTCTTCAGTTGTGAGCTGCATCAGAAACTTGATTCCTTGCAATAATAAACACAGCAATAAACACAGCAATAAAAACATCAGAGAAAGAGCTGTATGTTATTTTTATTAGTTCTCTTTGTACACTGCTTAGGTCTTTATTGCGAAATCAGAAAAATAACTAGTCGTTGGAAGAGCAAGAATGATTTGACCTGCATTCAGGGAAAATCTTAGTCATAGGAGGTGAATGCAATATACTTATTTTTGGGAAATATTGTACAGTAGTAGGGATCCACTTACATAAATAGTTCCTCATAGAAATTATGCTCCAGAAATCAAGAAAAACCGGTGTTTAAATACCCTTTGTACTGTACTTTTTAGGAATTAGTCAGTAATGAGTCCTTCACTAACCATTGCAGCCGTTCTTACGTACTGGAAGGAAATTATTTTGTAGCATTGTGAAAGGTTAAAATGAAAACCAAAGAGACTTGCATGGCACAATCCAGTTCCAATGAATTTCATAGAAAGGGGCATGCATTATGGCAGGAAAACATATAGGAATTAGTAGGATTTAAAGGGAGTAAGAGGAGTAGAGAGAGACAAGAAGGTCTCTGCAAAGAAGTGTACATCATAAAGAGTCAAAGGATCATACTGAATTCAATAACTTCCATATGGTCCTGTCGAAAATTTAGGAGACTGAACTCAGAGAAGTTGAGTGTCTTTCCATGAATATTTGAAAGGTGAACGTCTTAGGGATAAATCCTTTCTTACCTGCTTTCTTTCCACCTACCGTTTTCTCTGTCTCCAGTCAGTCACACAGGTATTAATTGACAGGCAAAGAGGAAATGTTATGGCCTTTCCTCTCTACAACACCCATTTCTACAGGTTGGTGTGTTACATGTGTTCCAGGTAATACAATATAAGCATGGACAACACCTTTTGCTTTCCCAAGTCACGTCTGAGGCTGGTCATGGTGCTTTTCAGAGCTGGACCAGGTTTCTGTAGGCAGAGTTCAAGTCTTCACTGTCTGGCAGTTATTTTATTATAAAGCAGGACTGCCTGTTCTGCCAGTGGCAGTATCTCAAGAAACCTTTCCAGGAATGACATTATCTGCAACACAGAAAGGAAAACCTGCTGAGGCTCAAGGCACAGAGTTCGTTAATAGCATGTAATATTGAAGAAGTGATAATGAGAAACTGTAGGCTAGGGACTGATTATTTTCTAGTACTGCTAATTAGGGATCTTAGTAAACAAACGTCATCAAGCCTCTTGCTAAACACATTTCCTTAAAAAATATTTTTTAAATAAAAGAGAAAAAATAAGATTGGGTAGCTCATTTTGTCAAAAAATGAAGCTGCAAAAGATGAGGCTGTACAAGTTTGTTTTATATTTAATTATAACATGTTTTTAATGAAAATAAATATTCTAATCTCCTATGATTTTATGGAATTATCGTTTTATCTATTGAAAGTTGGTGAGAAACACATCACAGTGGAACAGTGCATTGTAAAATCTCAAACCTATGAGTGGTCAAGTCTTGTTTGCTTCAAATTTATATAAATAACTCAATCTTTCTGAAAAACAAATATCAGAGTCAAAGGCCAGTGCTTTCCATATAGAACATTTTTGGGTTTACATTGTCTATTTATTAATTTTAACATTCTAAAGCAAGTGTCTTCCATATATGATAAAGTATTATATTTGTGCTATGGTGTCTATTAATATTTATTAATTTTTTAGACAAAATTTAAATTTTTTTGCATGGACTAATATTTTCTATGTATACAAAATTCAATGCAGTAAACCAGAGCATATTATAAGTAAATTATATATTCATATATAATAAGCAGTCTCTGTCTTTTCTGAATAAAACTCAAAAGGCACATTCACTGCAGAGCTGATATTAATCTTGTGATTTCCCATAAGATTTTAGTACAAGTGTGTCTTAGCTCAGTTAATAATTCACGTTCCCTTGGGTTTCTAGGATGAGTTGTTTCATAATTGAAAAAATGCAGATGAGCTTAACAACAAACAGCAAGTACAGGTGCTGTCATTTTCATAATTCTTTAGGAAAGACACTATCACATTAAACAAAGAACAAGGGCTTCAGTTTTATCCAAGTAGCTAATCTCCATAATCCATCCATTCAGTTTATCTCCCTCTCTATAAATTAAAACAGAAAATAACTGGGCACAAGCCTTTGAGCACTACAGGCTAGATGAAAAAAATGTATCAATTTAAAGACCTTATTCACAAATCTTGTTTTCTTAAGTTTTTAATTTAATGTCATGCACAAAGTGACAGAAATGGAATACATTTTCAAGTATGAAATGTTTAGAGATTAGTTAAGTTAGTGGCTTTCTCATTAAAAGGTAGGTGTTGTCACTCCTAAAGTGTGCAGTGAAGGACAGAGTTACCCATACTTAAATAGCCAGGAATTCCAGTTTAATACAACACTGTTTATTGATGCTGTCATCAACAAGATACTCAAACAAATTTCAGAGAGGTAGTTGGATGAATTTATACACCACAGTAATAGTAATAAAGATTCTAAGTAAAAGGCATACACAGAGAAAGAATGAGAACTGCAAGCCACCAGCCGATTACTTGCTTTATGATGTAACCCAAAGGTTTTCACTGACATTACTTTGCCTGTCCCTAGTTCCTTTTCTGAAGAGCTGTTGGGCCACAGAGCATCACAGGCAGATATTTCATATCAGATCTGTAATTACCAGCATTTTTCTGATTTCACTGAGGAAGAGTGACAGGTCTTACAAAGTGATATAAATCCTATGGAAGGTAGTATTTATAGCCCCACATAATTTTAAGCCAGGATTTTGGCTTATTTCCATAGTTGAGACTCTTATCAATTTTGCAGTCCTATTTTCTCATAATACAAAAGGAGAAATAGGTTGAAATAGGTCTCTCAGAAAAAAAAAATAGTGAGGGAAAGTCAGTAAGCAATCTGAGGCCATGCCTATACTAGAAAGTTGTAATTGTAGCATTCTTTCTCAGACCTGCTTTCTGAGTATATCTATTTAATATTTATATTCTTTGAAAATATCTGTCTTCAAAACATTTTCTTCCACCTGTGTAGTACACAATCATAGAAGTCACATAAGCTTAGAAGATATAGTTTAGTGCGTGGCAGAGAGTCATCCCTTGTTCCTCATTGGGCTCCATGTCTTGAAAAATGGTGCCAAGTCAACATTACTTTCAGGGAACTGTGAGATTTTGTGTTCTATTTCCCACCACATCATGATCTCCACTTTTCCTTTTCTGTATTTTTATAGAAAGTCCTGCTGCTTCACACCAAATAATTTTCTCAGTGTCATTCTGTCATTTCCTTCCTGTGTTCATGGGTGAGTCAATGCTGAGGACACTCCTGGCTTTTTCAAATGTACAGTACCTGACATTGTCAAGCTGTGAAACTTTAACTATTACCTTAGAGGCTGTCTGTCACGTTACATCCTACTGATCAATCAAGATACCAAATTTTCAGATTGCTTGAGTTCTGTAACTACCTGGCAATCATGCTACAGACTTAATACTGAGATGGCAAAATAAATATTTTGTAAAAGATGCAACCACAGTGCAAGCATAAAAGTGCATGCTGCTGTCAGGGAGTAGGTGAGCAGTTTAGAATTGGTTAATCCTTGAAAACTGGGGTAAAGTTGAAAGGCAATTGGTATCACTCCTGCAGAAATTCTGCTTCTGGACAGAAAACAATGCAAAATTAGTGGTCTGATTTAAAGATGGAAAATTCTAAAACCTGATACCCAGGGCTTTCACCTGGTGGAGTAAAAAGGTAGAGACTGTTCCTACTTCATGCTGCTGATATTGTTTTTGCTCTATGTAAGGGTTCACTGCATGGGATGGAGGCAGACATTATCCCAAAGGTAGAATGTCAGACTCTCCCTGTGAGGATCTTAAACTCCAACTTTGATTCACATGTGTCTTTATTTGAAGTTACAGGGGAAAGCCACAGCCATTATCTGCTAAGGCCAGGAAGAACCAGGATTGGAATGATCAAATATAATAGAAAAACAGGAGCCTTAGGGCTATTCTGAGAATAAATAATACTGTGTCCTAAAGACAGACTACTAGAGTTTGACAAGTGACTGCAAACTATGGAAAAAGAGAGTGAGATTCTAGCTTTAACCTTCTCAATATCACATATGCAGATTAGCTTCTTCCACCAATTTGGGTTTTTTTCCTATCTGTAGTTGCCACAGCTTTGCAGTGAAAAAAGTGAATCAACATACAGTGTGGAATCAACAGAATGTAATTTTCACCAAATGAAAAAAGGGCTTAAAAAACTTGTTCTCAAAATGACTATTTTAATGAAACTGCAATTGAATTGTTTGTTAGCTAATTCAAGTAAACAGAATGAAACAGGGAAAAGTAGTTTGAGCAGCTCTTCCAAGGTTCATGACACATTCTTTCTAAATTATGCTTCTACAGTTATATACATATTAAAAAAAAAAACAAAAAAAAAAACAAACCTCATTCCAGACTTTTCATTTCATAGCTTACATTTTTGATTTTTTGATGGATACAAAGAAAAGGTCATGTTTCAATCTCTGTTGAAGAGAGATTTTCTAATGCATCCTTTATTCTAATGAAACTCCTACAGAAATGAAGGAGAATTAGAAACACGTGATTTGTCTAGACCACTGATTAGCTAAATAACTGGAAAACAAAATAAATATTCAGCATCATTTTCCTTAGAGCTCAGGTGCTGGAGTACACACTTATCCAGGGGGGTCTTGATGGAAGTCACTGGGTACATCTTGTCTTGTACTCAAGTGCAGCCAAACAAACCACTACAGGAGAAAATGTGGTACACTTCTGTCTCAGAGTAAGAGGAACAAGGCAAAGGAAAATGTAGAATGGAGGAGATGATCACATTTTAATAATTTCTGTAAATGCTGTGTCACCATGGCAGCATGAACAATAAGCAGGTACTCTCAATTAAGGTAATACTGCTGCCTGAGACAGAGGTGCATCTAAAATACCGAAGATAAACACTTGCAAGCATTCCTATACCTGAAACAGTTCAGAATTAACTTGAAGAGGAGTTTGGATTGTTTTCTTCACCGGTAATGCTTTGAACTGGATCCTGAAAGTTACTTCACAGACTAAGACTTTTACTAGGAAGCTGCAGAGGTATAGCTCAAGTATGGTGACATGGTGCGGGTTTCTGCTTTGTACAGTCATTAATGATTCTGATAAAACCGATAGCAAACCAAATTTGTCACAGGAACTTCTGCTTTCTTCTTCAATGCTAAGGAAATTTTTCAGGTTAGCAGGCTGGGAAGGTACATCTCTGTATTCTCTAGCACAATGCAGTATTGTGCAGAGAAACCCAAGCTGAGCCAGCTACTTCCTCACAGAAGCCTAGGGGAAAAAAAAGAGCAAATGTGTGTATCTCAAATGTTGACAGGCAGATAGCTGTGGAGCCAAGCAAATATTGGTAACAACCCACTGTGAGAAAGAACAGGATGTGGCTGAAGAAGGGAGAGGTAGGGCAGCACCTTTCTGAGACAAACATCCTTGTTCTGGCCCCTGGAGATGACCATAGCACAGCTCAGTGTGAGCACAGAAATGAGGTCAGGAAGTGGCTACAGGTGGGTCAAGATCATCAATGATCCCAAAACTCCTCTGACTCATTTTCAGAAATGTCTAGAAGAACAAACTGCACATGATAATTAATTTGCATAGAATGCAATAAACTTATCTCCAGGATGGGGAAATTTATAAATAAAAAAGTAGTCCCACAAGGGCTGTTTCCAGGACTCTGAACACTCCAGCACCTGGATTAACACTGGATCTAGGACTGATGCATTCTCTTTTCCTTCCTTCCTTTTCCTTCCTTCCCTTTCATGCTTCCCCTCATTCAAAATCTACTTCTGTGTGTTTATACTGGAAGATAAGGGACTAATTTATACCAATTTCCATGCCAAGTATTTACTAATGAAACTTTCTAAGTTTTTGTGGACCCTCTGACTTTTGTCATTCCTTTTCAAACATGGTCATCTAAGAATTTTGGGTGTTCCCTTTTCCTAAGGTGCAGGATGCTGCACTTTTTTACCAGTTGCTATGTTAACATAGATTTTCACATATATTAATTATCCATTCTGATGAAGTACAAGGAGTGGGAAAACCTTTGAAGATTACAGGTCAAAAGGTGAAGATTTCAAAAAGGAAAAATAAAAAAGCTAGGAAAGATTGAGTAGCAAAGTGAGCTGCTTTCCATCAAGATTTCTTATGAAGTAGTTGACCACTAAAGATAAATATGGAATAATTTCAGTAACACATGTATCAGTTGGAGTGGAGCAGCATGTAATGAATTAGGAAATTAGGCTGTTCTCTTTTCCTTGAAAGCATAGAAATTGCCTGGTGAATGCTGTATATTACAGTTTATAATTCAGTACAGATTTACTTGGGCCCATCTTATTTTAAGGGTTAAGCGAATTTCCACTATTTCTGAATGACAGAGTACCTTTGGGAATGGAGGTTAATTCCACATGCATACCAGAGTTTGTTATGGTCATTTTTATTATACTGGAAACAAAGGGAATCCAAATGTTAGGTATGACTTAACTGTGACAACAGAGGATGATGTTTTTATAAATATGCCTGCTACATGCTATTAAGTAAATACCTAATCAAATTTCCTCCCACTGTGAGCAGGATTTCTTTTATTAGTTGTAGATTTTATTAAAGAGTTAATAGGTGATAATTGTCACCTACAGTAATTTAGAGTTTTCATAATTAAGATTACATTCCCCTTATACTCATTGGAGAGAAGTAGTCTGACTGACCATATGAGGCACTGAGGTGACTGGGCTGGAAGGAGATGTCTGTGTTGTAGAACAGGATTCAAAAAATCTGCAGGTCAAGCAGCTGAAACTTCCCTGATCTACCTATTCCTACCTATTCTCTCTTTTTTCATTGAGTAGCAACTTTTTCCGCTATTTACAATATTTACATCTATAGTTTACTTGCTTTATTCTGCACGATAATCTTCATCTTTACACCTTCACTGCTGTAGAAAGCAAAGGTAATGGGATGAAAAAAAAGGATCTTGTTTTTATTAGACAGCATGACCAGTCACGTTTTTAAAGATAGCTCTTCCTTTTTGTTCATGGTTTTCCACTCATGTGAATCAGCTAGCACCATATCAACCTAACATAAATCCTCAGCCCCATATATTCACCTGACTCATGTGAGCAGATACACAGAGTGAAAAAAAATAGCTCACTTCAAAGCTGTCAGTTGCCAGTGAAGAGAAACACATGGGATCACATCTGCAGCACTCCTGCCAATCCCTTCTCCCCCTGCAGCAAATTAGACACATATTCATAAACACTCCAGAGGACTTATCGGCTCATACTGTGAGTTTTCCTGGAATGCAGAAGTGAGCTATAAAATTTTTACTTTAGAGAATGACACCTTTTTTTCCTTGTTTTCCTTATTTCTGCTGCTCAGTGTGCCACACTGGATCAGTTAGAAAGACAATTCAACAATCCATGTTAATAATAAAGCCGTCTGATGTGCTCCAGGACCCGATTTGAAATTATTTCACAGACAAATTCTGCAGAAAACTGAGGCTGTGTTTGCTATGGCAGGTGTGTGTATCACTGTGCACTACCAGTGCAATGCATTGGTGCAATGCAGGAGATCTCTACCCTACAAAGTCCCAGAGGGAGAGATTTAGTGTTCCTGGCATGGGTGGCTAAATGACCCTGCAAGATTTATTTACCAACAACCTAATCAACAAAGACATTGCATTTCTCTTAAGTTATATCTGCTTTCTGGTTTGATTTTTCCAATATTCTGCTATTACCCCAGTCTTTTCACCAAACTGCTTAAATACATTCAGTGAAGTTACAATTCTCAGTAAAGACTATGAAAGAAATTAATTTGATTTTATGTATTTCAAATTCAACCCACATAAGCCCGAAGATTTACAACAATTCAAATTAGAGTCATTGCAGTTTTAATTCCTTCATCTTCACTTTCTGTCACAACAAATTAAGTTAGATTTGCTGTTTTGAGGTTGTTATGGCTGTCTGTGTTCTTGATACTTAAATTAAGGACCTTTCTAATCTATGGCATGATGTCTAACAACCTCAGAAATAAGTTATGACATCAATAGGATTATGCTTTTATGAAAATGATGGCAAGCCACAATCAATAAAGTATTCCATAATGTTATCAGCTAAAGGAAAGAAATAGGAGAAATATTTGGGAACTTAAACACACATCAGATCAGAGTAACAGGAATATATATGTATATTTTCACTCGGTGTTTTGGAGGTTACAATTATAACTAAAATCTAACAAATGATTAATGGATTGATATATCCAAAAATTAAATATTTTTTAATAATAACTACAAAAAGATAGATATTGCATCAGAAATATTAATTATTCAATCTATAGTGCCTGTATGGTTTGTTCTGACCTTGATTTTTGTATTCCTTACATGTACTGGGTCAGAAAAGTATGTTATGGTTCCTACTCATTATCTGGTTAATTAGCTTCCCAAAACTTCTGAAGAACACGTCTGAATTTGTGTTTTCTGTGATTTATTCCAAAATATGAAAAAAAATAATTTTTACAATGCTCTAATCAGTAAAAAAAAAAAAAATCCTTGAATAATTAACTGTGCCCTTTTAAAAATGTATTTCCCTCTTCTTCTATTCACATTCAGCTTTCTAGCATCCTTGAAACTGAACAAGCTGTCTGGACTTTATCTGGCAGTTTTGTGATATGTACAACACCACTACATTTCATCAGCAAGCACAATGACAGATCAGGTGTCCTCTGCTTGCAGTTACGTGTCAGTGCTCAAATGATGGGTAATTACCAGTGACAGACCCAACACTGAAATGGGAGGAATCAACGATCGGGAGAAGAGATGGAAGTGGCAGTGCAGGGTACTCAAGGCACTGGGCATAGAGATAAGCAGCAAAAACAATCTGTATGTACATCAGCCATGTTTTCTTGGTGGTTTTTTTTTTTTTTTTGGCAGGTCCAGTATCATAAACTAGAAGCTGTTCATTCTGCTCATATTTTGTGGTTTGTGGTTCAGAAATTTTTGACAAGGGGAAATTATCACTTTATTCTTGCCTGTGTAACTGGCAGCAATTAGTTGCCGCTGAGTGAGAGACCATGGGCAGAGGCAATTGGGAAACTTGTCAAAGAGATTTTTCCATTGATAGCAAAAGAGAGACTAACACTTTCCAATGCTAGGAATGTAATAACTCCAGGAATACAACTTACTCATAAGAACAGAGAACCTTCTTGGTATTAAAAGTGTTAGTAGACATAAATTACATGTTGTTCCCCATGAGATAACCCTGCATGACCAACATGCAAGCAGAACTCCAGAGGCACTCTTAACTGTCTGGTGTAATGGGGTGCTGAGTGAAAATGTGTTCTGGGACTTGTTGACTTGGGACTGAAGAAACAATGTGTTCATAAAAGAAAACCTGAAAGTTGAGAATTATAAACACAGCTCTGGGTTTACTGACGGTTCCTAAATAAATATGAATGTCTTCCTTAAATGGGCTATTTGGTTCTGCAAATGAAGACTAAGGATACTGTTTGGAAGAAAGGCCCTGGAAAGGTTTTAACCCCCAGACTTGTATCATGGCTGTGTACTTGCTGGACACAGATATTGCTTCTGGCAAGTAGAGTTTGCCAGTCATTTGGCCGCAATACCAAGTAGAAGGCAACTGTTAATAAAATTCTACCATTCTCCTTCTTTAATGCTCTAATTAATGAAATCTCACTAGACAGGTTAAAATAGAAACTTCTGCCTCTATCTGAAAAAACGGGGGTGCTTCCTATGTTTGCATGCTCTGTGCATTCCCTGGGAAGCTCCATCTTCCCAGGAAATCCACGTACACACATGCTATGTGGATGATTGCTTAAAGTTGTCAGGGTTTATGTCTACTATAACAGAAAG
This sequence comes from Geospiza fortis, assembly GCF_000277835.1. NCBI lineage: Eukaryota > Metazoa > Chordata > Aves > Passeriformes > Thraupidae > Geospiza > Geospiza fortis. Next base: position 3,137,903 of record NW_005054342.1, on the reverse strand, counting down.
ACAACTAGCAGAACTTCTCGAAAATAGTAAATATTGGTACTTCCCAAAATATAAAGTATAAATGGAGAGAGCGAACAAGATAACCTTTCAAAAACCGTTTTCTACAGGTAAGTGTGAAGACTTCAACTGGAATGTTCCACAAATCTCAAGAATTTCCTCATCAATAAAGCTCTCCCTGCAGAGGAGTGCTGTGATTTACCAGCTGGACATCATGAGGCAGAAGAAATTTTGTGAGGCTGGTGACTTCCTTTGTGAATTCTGCACTTTTTACCATGTGAATCTCTCTGTTTCTTACATCCGTGGTCTGTCACTGTCCCTTCATGACCTTAGAGAAATGAACTGCCCTTAAGCTCTGTGGGGGGAGGAATGGAAACCAAATGACACAAAGCTTGCTGGAACAGATCCCTCCTTGCCTCCCTCCTGAGTATTTTAATGTAGGACACAGCTGTAGGACACAAGCCAGAGCACCCACAGCTCTTGGGCTGTGCCTGAGGCTAGGGTATCCTGTGGAGGCTGGTGAGCCAACGGGGGAAGAACCCACAACCCTCCCCTAGAGGGAAAATCCGTCAAGCAATAACCACTTTGTTAGGGTAAGGAAAAAGACTTCTCCCAGCATGCCCTGCTGTGACATGCAGATTCAATCTATCCCTTGACCTTTCTTCCTTGCTCCACCCCTGTGCCCTCATCCCATTGGCCCTGGTGTTCTGCCCTGCCCCTTGAGATCCCTATATAAACCCTGCTTCGGCTGCCTGTGTGGCTCTTTGTGTCTGGATTTCTTTGAGGAAGGAGCTCAATAAAGCCTCTCCTTGGAACCCCACACAAGGACCCTGTCTCTCTTTCTGTGTTGCCCGGATCACAGAAGAGCTGAAATCACCCGGCATGAGCACAGACGTGCCTGTGCCCCAGAGGTGTCTTGTTCAAGATGCTTCTTCTGGAAGGTCACAGCACTCTGGACAAACACCTGCTGCAACAGTACCCCAGGCTTGGGGTATCTTCAGCTCAACAGCTGTCCCCAAAACAGCCACCAGAGCCTTTCCATGGGGTCAGGTGAGTGTTGGTAGTGACTGTTGCTGCTGCTTGGCATGCAGGCAGATGAATCTTTAAAGTTAGGGAGTGGGAAGAAGAAGAAAAGAAGCTTTGGAAGCGTTGTCCAGCAATATGGAAAATAATATGCAAGCCAAACAGCTTTGCATATAGGAGTGCTAAAAAAGAACTGTCCTTCAATTTTATGGCCTTAACACTTAACTCAGAATGTGGGAGATAAACATCCTTACCACACACCGTGGGGCAGAGACAGTGTTTTAAAAGAGAAAATAGTCAGCTGCTTGGGTAAAATAGAAAATGTTATTAAAATATTGATTAATTACGCCTATATCAATGGCAAAATACTTCATATAGCTCCTTCTAGCAACTCTCAAATATAACATGGGATTGCATCAGGTACTTGACTGTTCATAACACAGATTTGTAGGGATATTCCTTACAATATTTCTCTTATGAGTGTGGTGAATATCTTTTTTCTCTCTAATTTTACAGGCTTATAAAAAAATCTTCTTGCCTTTTAGTGATTTCATTCTCAGAATTTAATTTGCCTGAGAGGATTTATAGTGTGATTCTCATACATGTATTGTATCTTTCCTATCATAGTTACTATTGGGTTTAATGCTGTGAATTATCATTGTCACTTGATATATCAAGATGTAAGGCAGAACCTTGTTTTAACTTACTTTTAAAATGTTGTTTCTTTATTGCTATAACTGCATAACTTCTTGGAGATAAGTGTTCCTTTATGTAATTAAATTTCCTTCTGCTTATCGCTCATCTATGTTACATGAAATTCACTTAATTCACAAACACAGCAATGTTTTGTTGTTGTTTCCTTTTATTAATTTGTTCATGACCCCTAGGGATGCCTGTTTCAGTCTCATCTCTGCAAAGGGAATTTAACTATGTTGTGTTTCCCTAAAGGCCATAATTATTTAATTAAAGCTTACAAGATAAACCCAAAAGTTACAAAAGCTGGTTTCTCATTGCAGAAAAAAAAAATGACATTTAAAGAACACTTTTCTGGAAAACAAAAACTTCAAGCAGAATAAAGAGGAAATGATGTGTTAATTTTGTTGGATTAGGAAAATGCAGACTGGAGCTAACAAGAAAGCTTCCCATATGGACATATGTACGGGTGTGAGGAGTTAAGTTTTTGGACCACCAGTTTTGTAGAAAACAGCTGACTACATTTTGGACCAAGATTCAAGTCTAACAACTTCTAAAAGAAGAGGATTTTCTCCCAGGCATGAAAATAAAATATTCCATTCCTGAAAACCTTCATTTTGTTCCAGCATAACATTTCAATTTGATTCTCTTTTATTTGGCACTTCATCTTATTTGGATCACTTTTCATCCAATTTCCCTATGATTACAACATCCTCCATGGGTTTCCTCACTTGCAGTTTTAAAAAGGTGAAAGAAATTAAATTGAAATTCATATCCCGCTGAAGAATTTTCACTTGAAGTCAGAAGAAACGTATATCCTTCTAACGTATATATAAATCCAGGAATTAGAAAAGTGTTGAGTTCCAGAGTGCACATAATGCTAAAATATTATTTGGCAGAATCCATTTTCAGAGTAGAAACACATTTAATCTTAAAAGATATCATGACACATTAATGATTTGTTTACAGATTCCTGGTAGTTTTAATAGTCTTCATGGAGCCTCTTGAGTAGACATTCCTTTTCAATGGTCTCTGTATGATTTAGACAGATTTAGACAGTTTTTAACTCTTGTGGTTGAGAGTCAGTTTTATCTATGGATATGGTCTGTCTGAGAAGACGTTTCTTCTGAAAAGCTCCACACACTAATTATGCCACTAAAATACTGAGAAATAAGAGCTCACAGCTGAGCTTGCTTTGAAGTCCTCAGGAGTATTACACCCCTTACAAATTCTAAACAGGTATGTTAAACCTAATTTTATAATGACTATTGAGAGAAAATTTACCAAGTCTGTGTGGTTTTATATGTGTTTCTTGTTCTCTATTTTCCTAAAAAAACCCCCATATTGATGTTTTCTGAATATGATTATTGGCTGGAATATCAGTATTTCCCCATTTCTCTATGCACAAAATTAGAGATTTCACTTTTTCTAAGCAGAAGGATCTTGGTGTACATTTTCTGCTGTAAGAGAGCAAAAAGAAAGTAATTTAATTATGTCCCTCACACTCTCTTGAGACAAATTTCCCTTGGAGTTTGGCCATAAAGCAGATGAATTAAGTGGCTTCTTGTTGGGGATTTTTGAGGTTTTTCCTTTCTTTGATTTTTTTTTTCCTGATTTACTATCACTTTATCCCAATATATTGCCTTTGAGACCTGATAAAAGAGAACCCCTCATTTTTCTGGTATGAACTATCCATGTACAAGCACTGATTTCAGTGAACATTCATTTTAAGCTATTATTGAGCATTTCAGTCTTCCTATTCTTCACAAGTCTTTTGTCTGATCTGTATAACAAATGTTTTCACATGATCAGGATTTAAATGCTGCCACATTTTCAGTGTTAGCTCTTCTACAAGCTGTTTTCTTTATTGGATTCATTTTCCCACACAGTTCATTCTAAACTGCAATTTATTTAAATCATGGGCTGACTGGACAGCTAGGGGTAGTGATTCAGACAGTTTGAGATTTTTCTGTCTAATATTCATTTCAGTATTTGCCAAAATCCCTTTTTTCTAAGTATATATTTAAAACCCTTTCATTTACTGATTTACTTTTGGCTTCCTATAAGGCTTCATACTGATCTAGCTCCCTTAATCAATAATTCATTGTGCCCTGGAGTAGAATCTCTTTTTTTTTTCCTTTGGCTTCAGTATGTTGCAATTACAAAAACAAAATGAAGTAAGTAAAAGGCAAATTTATGGACCCAGATGTATTAATTGAAATTAAATTGTATTTTATTTAAATTGTTCATATTTGATGTTGAATATTCCTACAGAAGTTAAAATGGCTGTAGTTTTTAAATATATACTACTATTATCCCTTTTGAGGCAGAATTGGCACACAGCAGAATTGCAATTTGGCTACTGTAGTTTAAGGAGTTCATGTATAGTTTAGGGATTCTTTTTGATATGAGGGATTCTTTGTGATGCCCATGTGACTGAAAATTTCATTTGGAATAAATAGAGGTTTGTTCACTTTGCCCATTTGATGGCCCTACTCCAGTAAAAGACTGCAGAACATTGTGATTTCCTATGAACCATCAAACTGCAGGAAAGGTGTGATTCTCTGCCCATATGGCATCATGCTTGGGTAAGGATCTCTCAAGCCTGATTTTTAGAGCTTGGGCAGGCACACAGGAGATTACTCAGTAAGTCCAACCGTGTGTCTCATCTGACAAAGGTTATGTATGTCAGGACACCTGAGGGGAGCAGGGAGAAACAGAACAAAAGGAAAACAGCTGCACAGAAAGCAGAGTCCATGATTTGGAGAAAAAAACAATGAAAAAGGGGATTAACAGACTGTTTGAAACTGGTTCAGCGAGCAAACAAAACTTAAAAGTAGTAAAAATGTAGACTTTTCGTGTGCAGCCTAACACAGTTATGCAACCACAAATTGCTGGAGTGGTGTGCCATGGAAATCTAGGGAGTCTTGTGGGTAGGGAGGAGGCAGAGATGAAAGCTGAAAGCCTTGCTAAAGGAACTACACCACTTGTTACTGCACTTTGCATTGTGCAATAGGGCAGAGATTGCATCTCCACTCAGCTCACGCTGCCACCACTGCAGGATCACGCCAGATCAGACCGGATTTCTTCTACAGATTTTGTAAGAGAGAATCATGCTTTAAAGTTCCTCCTTGGCAGGCACAGCATCAATCATCCAGCAGGTTGTTTGTCTTCTCTTCACTGCTGAGACATTGAGAGGGATTCATCAAGTATTAATAAGGCCTCTAGGTTGCTTGCCGTGAGCTATAAAACTGTAGCCAGTAATTCCAAGCTTTGAAAAGAATATATCTCTCTGTTTCAATATATGTTAAAGGTGCTCTTTGAAATAATTAAAAAGCAGAAATACAGGATATGGCCAAAACCTTACAAACAGGAGCCCAGTAGCTCTTCATGTTATTTCTCAATTACTTTGTTGAAACATTTTCCTCTCTACCCATGATAACACCTCTACACAGATGTGCCAGACAGAACAGGCTTACCAGTGTAATCATATCCAAGAGAACTGTGAATTAGTGAGAAGAAGCTTTTGAAAAACACTGCCCATGGAAGAAAAGTGCTTTATCCATGCGTAATAGATATGGTTTATCATACTTCATACAATGACACTCTGAAAAATAGGCTCTTTGAGCTAATTAAGTCATTCAATAGACCATCAAAAGACACTAAAAATACTAGTGACTTCTGATAAATAGACTTGCAAAATAAGCTCTAATTCAAAGCCCAATGTGTGAGCATAATGTGTGCATGCTCACGTGTCTGTTCACATATCACAGCAGAGATGAAGAGAGCATGACTGAACAAAAAGCACTAGATGCACTAATGTTTCAAAAGCTGGGGACTAAAAGAAGGGCAGAGGTAGTTCCTGTTTATATTTGAGTACAATGTGTAGGATAGAAATCTGATTCTGGGATCAGAGCCACATGGTGCTCTAGGGAAAATATATGTATTAGTATTCTCTTTCTGTAACATTGTTCAGTCTCATTCCATTTGCACAAAATATAAATGAAGGCATATTAAACAAAACATTCTTAGGTTTACTCTATTAATTTTCTTACTCATAGTAAATCTTCTTATCTCAGTGAAATTGTTATTCAGACAAACTGCCCCTGAGGAGTACATCAGCCTTCACAGGAATGCACAAAAGGTAGGTGAAATTTTGTTTTCCTATGGCTAAGTAATGCAATAGCTGCTCCTGCATGTTGCCAAAAAACTAGTGTAGCCAACTACATGAATTTACCAAGAATTTATCCCAGCACCAGAGAGACGGATAGACTCAATAGAAATATTTGATGTGCTTTATATTTCTTAACAGTGATTAGTTTAATGTTCATGTAATTTGATTAAATCTCAGACTGCTTATGTTTTCTTTAAGTACTCCAGTAGCATTCATCTTGAAGCAGTCACCAAAAGGAGAGCTATCAAAGAGCAGGGGTAAATATTTCTCTCCCTAGAATCCAATCACTGTTATGAATATATCATCATTGTAAAAGGAGTATGAGAGGAATTGTGATAAAAAAGAAAACACTTTGAGGATAATCAGTAAAATGAAAACAGCTTACCTATTGAAAAGAATATAATAATTCAGCCCAAATTGCACAGCAGGACTTCGTGTTCTGTTATTGAGTTGCTATTGGGGACAAAAATGAAGAAAGGTTTTATCCTCCTATTTGTATAGTTCATAGCAAATAAGCTATAGTCAAGAAATCACAAAATAATGTAATAAAATGTTTAAACCAGCATTAATGCAATTCATAGAGAATTTCAGAATTCTACTATACAAATATGACTATGGGTAAGACATTAGTTATTCATCACATTTTATGGCCCTTTATGCAATTAAATGGCAAGAGTATTCTAAAGGTCAAATGTGAGATGTAAGAGGCAAAAAAAAAAGCCAAACATTTTCTTGTTGTTGAACATTTTGTTTGTGCTGTGCTTAAGTTGCCCTAAGGATTTCTTTCTGTCCTCAGAAAGTCAACAAGCAAACAATTTGAAAATGATTAATATTGATTTTACAGAATACAGCACAGTTCTGCTGGAATTCTTCTGTCTGCAGCAGAAAGTTATATTTGTTGTTTTGAAGAGAGGACTGTTAATACAGGGGAAGGAACAATGTGCAGAAAGTACTGTATGCCCCTGAAGCTGATGCTGATGCCTCTCACTGCACCTTGTGCAGGGCCTGTTTGGCTGCAGCAGTACAGATACCTGACTTGGTATTTCACAAATGCAGAATGCCCTAAATACGCTCCCAGGGGTCCTCTTGCAAGGAGAGGGGTGTTAGCTGAGGGTCTGTTCCTTCCATGTCTAGGGCAGGAAGTGCAAATTGAGTGGATGGATGTCCTCTTTCCATAACTCCCTTCCGGGAAAGCCCTGGCTCAGCCTTGCACTGGCTCAGCCACCACTGCCAACAGGCACCAGTTACCTACACGCAAAGCTAGCTGACAAGCAATGAGAGAGAGAACCAGGCCTGCAAATAGCTTGCTACTCTTTTATTAGCCCAAGGGATGCCAGCAACCAGGATTTATTGTATGGGTACAAAATCTCTGCATGTTCCTGGGTCCTGCATGTTTTACAACAAGGCTTCACCTCCCCTGGTTCTTGCAGCTAAGAAGCATTGAAAGATATCAGAAAATCTTGATGTAGCTTCCTTCAAGTTTGTTTTATTTTTCCCTCAGAAATACTGATGACCAGTTAACAGACTAAATTTTAGCTTGGCTTATTTGTTTCTCCATAAAAAAGGTGGTCCTTCTGAAGATAAACTAATTTTTATAGCTTAAAGAAGATTTAGTTCCAACTGTAAGGTTTCATAGGAGTGCCTTCATATCCCTCAGGGAACGGGCTCTTGCTTGCCAACATCCATCAGTTATATCTGTCTGGAGTGGAAGGAAAGTATGTAGAACCAGTGCTCAGTCAAAGCAAACAGAATAATCCACCAGCTCAACAAAAAAGCCTGTTCTATGGAAATCTATTTCATCTGTGGGTTTTTCCAATGAAACTGTAAATTTACGCAACATTTACATTGGATAACAGCTCAAGAAGTAATACTTGTAGATAAGCTCATTGCAATTTTACACTGACTATTCAAAAATCCTACTTTTTCTAAAGAAAGTATCCATCTTTCTTGGCTGCTTTCTGACCATTTGTAGTCTGTTTCCTTCAAGCTAGGAATATAAAAAATAATAGTAATTATAAAATATTTAAATACAGTAATTAAAATAATTCATGTTTTCACAGCCATACTTTCACCAGCAAACACCTTTTGAACTTTATTTCAAATACTGTAAGTGGAGGTCAGCATTCAAAGGTTAAAAATAAAAACTGCTTCCATTCTGTGACAATTTCTTATTTCATACAGCCTATATTTTGTTAAAAGCAAAGCAAAAAAAATTACCACTTCATTCTTCCTCCCATACTCTGATTGGAAGGGTAACACAACCAGTGAATTAATTGCTAATTTGAGCAGGAATAGGGATTTATGCCATGTCATATGTTTTGCCTCCTTTCTGTCACATACATACAAACTTTTCCTTTCTGTTTAATTAGCTTGCATAATTCTTTAGCACCATTGTTTTCTACAAGACACTACCAGTATTTTAAAGCATGTCATATTAGAATATTCAAGATAATTAAGGAAGTCTGTTGTTCCATTCCATTTCTCTTTTAAAGAGAAAAAACAAGCTCTTATAAAATGTTAATTCATAAACGCACTAAATTGAGTATTAACAAGATATTTTATTTCTGCCCAAAGATCTATTTCTTTGTCAAACCAACAGTACTATCAGCTTGAAACCAGCAATATCTAAAATATCAGAGCACTTCAGGAATATTTCTGAGGACTGATGTACTGTATTTTAATTTTTGATCAATTAGGGGTAAAAGACCCTTGAATAATATCACAACTTTAATATTTTTGTCTGTGTTGTTAAAACCAGATGGTAGTATTACCTATTTGTGTCCAAATTATCTTCAAGAACAAGTCTTGAATCTTAGGAAGACAGGATGGAAGTTGCTATCCATTTTTGGTTTTATGAGTGACAATATGGGAATTATGACGCCACAGTTGTTAAAAAGAAGATGTATAAGGAGCAGTTCACTCTGATAACGCTTCATTCTTCAACCAGGGATTTGAGTGTGGAAATGGGACCACCAAACATACTGCAAAAGTATTTACAAGCAGCATTTGTCCATTTATGAGCAGGGACGCTGGACAAGGTCACCTACTGCGGTAGGTGACCTTCCAACACTCCCCATTCTGCAATGCTGTGATTCTGGGATTCTGTTTTTCTGTGATCTCTGTTCATGGAACAAGTACTTCTAACAGGAAATTTATAAATAGAATCTGTCAACACTCCGATACACAATTTCTCCTCCACTACACATTGCTTTTTGCTTCACTAAGTTGACTGTCAGCTGCATTCTCCATGCTGAGGGCACAAGGCAAATGCCCTCAGTGTATCTAAGATCTTCTTTAAGCAGAATTGTGTACAATATCACAAACAGCTGTTTCTTCCAATGTGTCCATCAGCTGAGAACAGTAAGGATAGGCAGGACTTGGCTGTGCCATTCACCCACAGAAACTGAGGAAAAATGACATTCAGCTATCATTCATACAAACAGAGCTTTCTATTCCCTTAAGTGGTTCTTTCATCAGTATAACTTCTTCCTTGGGACTGTGAGTCACTTCCTCAGGTCTTCTAGGCTTTTGTGATGTGCTGAATCAAGTGCCTAGCAAGAAAGAGAAAAAAAGAAATGGGATATGTCTCATCAAACCCAGTCATTTCCTTAGAAAACCTCTGTAATGTGCAACTTAGTGAAAGACAAAACATTTGGTCTAAATCCACACCAAATTTTCCATTTTTTACTTCAGGGGTTGTTCCTGACTGAGGCATGGGTACAAAAGCAAAGACACTCACTGTAGCTGACCAAAGAATAGTGCTTCTGCAGATGCTGTGCAAGTCCTTCTCTTCATTTTTAAGCAAAACCTTCCTTGAGTCTTGTGGAAGATGGAGTACTGACTGCATACAAAACTCACCTGTCACAAGCAGTGATCTTATCAGCACTGATACCTTACTAAGTTTTGGGGAGAGAGGGAGGGAGGCAGGGGTGTAGGCTGAGATCTCACATTCTTTCTGGCTGGAGGCAGCTTCCTGCTCACATAGGAAGCATGATAATATGTGTAAGTAGCTTCAAAGTGATTTTTCCATTGATACAGCAAATTATGCAGCCCACCACTCTGCAGAACACAAATGTCATTCAGCTGGATAAAAGCTAAAGAAACTATGTCTGCCTTTCAAATGGCATTTCAAGTTGAACACAATCTTTCCTGAGCAATGAGATGAGAGTATTCTAAACTTGAAATCAGATGACCTTTCTTTTCTTTCTTAATAAGCATCTCAGATGACACTCTATCAGAGATTCTTATTTGCAATGCCTGCTTCAAAAATCAGCTCATGTATATTTGATAGGTCTATTGAACATTTATTTGCAGAGGTGGTCTGAAGAAGCATTGTTTAGAAATTAAAAGAAACTGAAAATTCAGACATAGTGAACATCAGAAAGCAGGCAGCCACCTGACATCTTGACTCTAACATGATCCCTGTAATAAAAGCTGTTAGTTTACTAAAATATCAAGATTGGCCAGACATTTTTAACAGCAGAAAACTATTGCCAGTATCAGCTTTTCTGTCTATTCATTAATTAAAGTAATTTAATCACCAAACTCTTCTATTGCCCGATAGCAGTCCAAATGCAACCATTTGGTTTGGTACAAATTCTGTTGATCAGACTTGAGGTAATGGAATCATAATCATTGCATCACTGGGAATTAGGAGTGCAAACAACTGCTGTCTGTATCTGCTGTTTTTCTTGTCAGGTTTCACTAGTGTAACTGGCTAGATGCCCAATTCACTTTCTACACAGATATTAGAATAATCCAAAGTAATGATGACTGATCTTTCCAGGTATCATTAATACTAACTGCCAGTTGATGGCAAAATACATCACAGTCTGGGTTGCTTGCCTGAATTTAATAAAAATAGAAAGACATACCACAGGGATCTGAACTGACCCTGGCTGATCTGAAATAAATTGTTGATGAATACTGTACACTGTAAGTAAATAAGCCCACTAAATATTCAACAAAGCTGAAATATCATTTTGGCATAGAGAGAGAGTAGAGCAGCCAAGCTGTACTGAAGCAGACTGTTGAAGAGGCCTACAAACAGAAATGATTGAGTATTTCTGTGTGTTTCTCTTCATAATCAGTAGCTTTCTTCTGTTATCAGATGGATTAGTTTGAATAGGTGTCGACAAAAATCGACTCTAAGTGGCAAAAGCAAGTCTCTCTTGAAAGATCCTAAGTGGCAGACTAAGATGAATTCAATGTACTTACAACATGTTAAAAGAAAATTCCAAATATAAGGGGATTTAGACACTGAGAAAGGTGGCATCCAGTCTGAAATTGTGAACATCAAGTCTGGGTGCATTTTCATGTGATGCATTTATTTTGTGCTCATGCATAAGCTATTCAGTCTATATTGCCTTCCACTCCTTTGTAAACTTTTAAAAAGAGTCTAGAATTCATAAATTTATTGTATTCATCATAAGTAAAAGCATAGGTATGTTCTCAAGCAGATCTTCATCATTTTTATGCCAGGATACTTCAGTTCCAGCTTTTACCTAACAAAGGCAGACATCAGCCAGTGTTCTGATGAAAGGCAGCACAAATGCCAGTTTTATATTTTGTAAGAAATATGCTTCTGCCAGAATGTTATGTTCTCAAGGTCTTCTTGACCATCATGACCCCAGAAACATGACTCCTGAACATTTTGGCTACAGGAATAACATTTAGGTGATTGTGGTGTTTGACTAACACATTACCACGGTACGACCACCTCAGTCATATCCTGAGGGCTGGAATCAAGGTACATCAGATTACTTTTTTTTTTTCCAGACTGAAATAGTTGCTATCTTCAAAGGGGTTTATTTTACCTGTAGCACTGTTGTTTTGTTCATATACCAGCATAAACAGTACAAGAGATGTACGGGACATTATGTTCCTGAAGTCATATATCCAGTAGAGAACTAGAGGTTATAGAACTGGAGACATTGTGAACATAACTACTTTTATTTGCAACTGAATATTAGTCATGGAACACAGAGGATTAATCACCTTGCTGTGAATTCATCCTTTCGGGAATTCAACACCATACTAGAACAATATCAAAGTAGGAGCCATGATAACCAGAGACCAAGGCAAAGTGAAATACTCCTGTTTCTCACTGCAGAGACTCAACACGGTGCAAAATGCAACTATTTTGGCAATAGTGCTTATTAAGTACCTGGTATTTTATTTTTATGGGACTTTTATATGCAACTGAAATTTAGTTCATTAAAATAAAATCCAGCTGAAAAGAAATGTCTTTTTATGCTTGATCCAGCTCAACAAGGTAACGTAATTGTTTTATCTATAAAGATGCTCCATAAAATGCCAGCTACACAATCCAAAAGTAAATGATGAATTGGAATGGAATAGATAGAAAAGGGCCCTTTCCAGACTCCCAGCTTTCAAGAATTTAAATTTTTCAGCTGAGTGAAATGTTCAGTATTTTTTTCCATTTCTTTCTAGTGAAAGTCCTTTGGGAAAAGCATAGTGTGGAACCCTGTAAATTAGTCTACTTGTGTTTGGAAAAATATTAATTCCTAGTTTAGTACTTCTATAATATGTTTTTTATTTTGACTGAAAATTCCATTAGTCCATCAAATACAATACTGTTCAACTGCTTTTATTTAACCTGAAACTATCCTTTTCCTGAGAAGAGATTAATATACTTTATCTTTTATCTGTTTGTTTTCACTCTGTTCCAGAGTTTCTTTATTTACCTTTAATATTTTGTAGATATATATGATAATCTGCCTTTTGCTCCTTCCAGCAATGCAATAATTCACACTGTTTGTTTCTGTTGGGTTTGTTTTGTTTTGTTTTAATTTCTAGGCTATGTCTCGACCAAAAGAGTGCAGTTAATAAATTTTTTTTGTTTGGGAACAGCATAAATTTTAAAAATTTTTATCATGCTTCTTTTGTCTTCAAAGAAAAGTTGTTCTTTTGATACTTTTGGATTCCAGTTCATATTTTCCTTCCCTAAACTTCTTTGCATTCGCATGTACAGCTAGTTAATAAATTCCTCCAGATCTGCTCACGTGAAACAAAAGAGGTAAGTGCAAATTGACTATCTTTAATAATTTTCTATCAATAGAGGTCTGAATGGAGAGTGTTAAAAAGCCTTGTTTCTCCACCAGATCATTTAGCCCATCCCTCCACCTTCCTTCTCCTAGGACCGCAGGTGTTCTTTGAACGCCTCTAAAGATGTTATACAGCCAAAACTGGGGCTCTCTCCCATTTCACTCCAGGCTATCTTTATATTCCAGATTTACCTCATGCCTTTGCTCCATGATTCAACCAAGAGAGGCTCTGCCTATTTTCTGAACTTTGCCTCAAACCTCTGCTCCACTTCTGCCAGCACTAAACATCTCATAAAATCATCGCCCTTTTCTGATCACTCAATTTAAAAGCTTTGTACAAAAATGATGTCATTTAGTGGAATCATAACCATAAATCTATTAATTTCTTTTGCTTGTCTATCTACATTTATTTCCAGAAATGTAGTATAAACATACCTGGCCTGCCTTTGTTAGGTTTATTTTCCACATTGTACCTTCACAAAAAAAAATATATTATATATTCATATGTGTATAATTTAAATATTCTTACACAGGATGGCTCCACTGAGCCACTACAGCTCTCATTGGCAGTTCTATCACCATCCATCTCAGATATGGATCTTTCATATCTTTTAATCACAGTTTTGCCTTGAGAAATTTTTTCATAGCAGTAGTTCTTGCCAAATCTAATAAAAAGCCAGCAAATAGAAATGCTGTATATGTCTGTGAAATCTAATCTGCAGCAAAATTGCTCAGACAATGAAACATTCCAATGGGATGGAAATTTATTGTTTTAAATCTATTTCTATTATTTTAACTCTAACATCTGGAAAAGTACATAATTAAATAACACAAATAACTTATTTTTTCCCAAAATTTTTAATTAGAATCTATGTAGTGATGAATGATTGGAGCCTCTCTGATGACAATTTAAATGAGTCCACTGAAGAAGGAGGATGGTACTGTTTTGCATTACCAATATGCATGATCAATTTAACACTTTTGTTAACAAATATAAAAGTATTTGCCCCAGGCAGTTTCGACCTTACCTAGCAAAGTAAATGAAGAGATGATTCATGTTCTCAGGTGGTACTGTGATATTAGGGAGAAATTTACTCTATGCACATTTGAAGATAGATATACAATAATATTTGGGAAGAGTAAATTCAGTGTTTGTAAAATATTCAGCCATGTCCATAAGCAGAGATTAGGCTCTGGGAGTTCATCCTTCCCTGATAATAGTCAGCATTCCCTGTGGCTGGGAAATCACATGAAGGAGTGAAGGGACATCCTGGCATTTAAGCCTTTTTGGTGAACCAACCCTGAAGGTGCCTGATGTTGTACTGTTCCAGTAACGTGGGCATCATCTGCCTATTCACTGGGCTTTGGATAGAGCCCACCAACCTTTTCTTTACATCTGAACACCTCAGAAGAGCAAAGCTTTTCAGTCCAGGCCTTACTGAGCCAGACAGTACTTGGATATGTGTGCAAGCAGTGAGACAAAGAGCAGGACAAATCCAGGGAACCACTACTTGGTTGTTAATGCACCCTCAGCTGGGCTGTGCAGAGCTCACTGAAGACCTGCTTCTTTTCCTCACTGGCTGAGAGTTCCAAAACTTAAAAAAATATAAATTTTAATAAATTTATAAAAAATAAATAATGATAAAAAATTCTCTTCCCTTGCCAGTTCACCCCAGAAAAGCATCCACCCAAGAGGCACTCTTTTGATGTCAGTATTTTTGCCAATTACTTCCCTTATCCAGTATTAATTTTGGGGGGAAGATGATTAAGACTCCCATACTATCAGGAAAACAATTTTATGCATATGTTTTATTTTAATCTTGAGAAGTGGCAGAAATTATATGGTCGCTATTAATTTACCTCTTCTGATGAAAATGAGTATTTTTTTTGTCTCATACTACATTTAGCTCTCTGTGCCTCTCCTCCCTCCCTGAGGTGTCACTGTTGAAATCACAGGAGCATTGGCACCAGCTGGCTGCTGCTACCTTTGGCTACCTCCTTCTCCCTTCTCATGGCTGGTTTGTGTGAGGTGCTGCCAATAACACCTCTCTAGGATCTGATTTGCCAGATCTCATACATAAAATGCTGCTACAGCACTCAGTAGGGTGTTACTAGCACCATTGCATCTCACAGAGTTTTGCAGAGCACATAAGATTATTAAAATTGTAAAGGGGTTGAATTTTGGATAAAAGCTCTCTTTTTGCAGTCATCCCCAGTGAAGGCTGAATGAAGAAGGTAGAATTTTCATTTGGGTAGATCTTGGCAAGTAATTTTTTCACATTCCTGTTCATAGGAATTTTTCACATTTCTGTCATTGCTCCTATTTTAAACTTGTTTTAAAATTCTCTAAATACATATAGAGAAAAATGCCTTCATAAGAAAAAAAATAAAATAAACACATTTAATAGATTTCAAACTGAGATAAAGACTACTCCTGCTCTTACTGAAGTTCCAGTGAGACAGATATTTCACAGTCTAAAAGTCCCAGTAAGACTTGACAATGATCTTGTGGCAATACAGAACACTAATCTGGGACACAAGAGACCGTGAAGTGTATCTGCAATAAATTGTAAATGAAAAAGTTAGACAAGGACAAGTATATCCATTAAGATTTAACAGAATTATTATAAGCATTAGGAGCTGTTAGCTTAATGAAATTGTTATTAGTTTTACCAACCAAATACAGTATCTGTGCAGGAATTACTCCAAGCAATGCTACAGGAATCTCTGAGCAACAACGGATTAATTACCAAAGTAATTCTTCTCCCTCCTGCCCCATAACCAGACTTCCCTGTCAGTGTCATTGGAGACAGTATTAGTCTTGTAACTTTATCATCCCTAATTGACAGAAAAGGGCAGACAGAGTTAGATGGTGCTGTGACATCAGGTATTCCATCACAATCCACAGGGGCATGCGGTACAACCTTGCTTGTAGTTCAAAAGGAGAATAGAGTAATGGAGTTTCTAGCCTAGCCACTGTTCACTTTGACTTTCCTTTTTGCCACTGTTTGGGATGCTGGGGTTCTGCCACTGGCACAGGTAGCCACAGGTATGTTGGCCTCAGTCAGTCACCTCAGCAGTTAAAGGACATCATTTTGACACCACCTTGCTAGGAATAGGCAGCCTAGGAATAGAACAGAGCTGCCCCTACTCCTGCTGACAGCCTTGCGTACTGTTCTTGCTCTCCCATCAGCCCCAAGGCAAGCTGTCTGTGCCAAGGTGGCCCTGGCTGGGTCACCAGCCCCTGGACAAGTCCTGTCCATCCCCACTGACAGCAGCACTAGTCCTAGAACGTGGTCTGATATCTGGGGAGGTGTTCATGGACCTTTAGAACATGCCTTTCTAATATGGTGATTATAAAGAAAATTTAGCTATTTAAGTGTTGGATTAAAGGCACTGTCATACAGATTAGATTTAACTCAATTTTTTATTTATACTCAAGGAGATTTCAGTATTTAAATCAAGCCTTCATTTCTTAGCAAAAAAATTTTGAAACATCTAACAGAAATCTCATCTTCTTCTGATTAAAGAAAATGCAGAAAAATTAAATCAGACTTAACTGTTTATAACTCCTATGGAATAATTTGACTTTGATTACTTCTTCTTTATTAATTATGGGGTTTTCTAATGACTAATGACCTAGATATCAGGTTTAATTACCTTTGTCATCCATACCTGTCATACTTACAATGTATTAGTGCATAATGTATCTAACACACGCATGTTTGAAGAAACAGTACATCATCTGTTTAAATTATTCTCCATGTTTGTGTTTGAATATCACTCCATACAGGATCTGGCAGGGGTGGAGTAAATTTTCCACAGAACAGCCTAGTATGTGCTGTATTTTGGATTTGTGAACAGAACAGTGTTGATAACACAGAGATGACATTTTTTTTTTCTGGTGAGGCAGTCCTGTGAGGCACAAAGCTTTAAAAAAGAAGAATTAAGCTTATCTGAGATAATTAATTCCTTGGAAATGTTTTGGTTTAGAGGCCTGTGTTTAAAAAGGAGAATGAGGACCCTTATCCCAAACTCTCAACACCTAACTTTCAAGATCAATATTCAAATCTATGTAACAATATCTAACTCCTAGTCAGAGTTCCCCAACAGTGTCACATGATAAGCGGTCAATAAGTGTTACAAACATTTATTAAGCACAAACATCTGTGCCTGTTTACAGACTAAAATAAATAATTTGAAGACTAAAGTCAAATAATGCAGAGTATTCCTGAATGGTGCCCCATGTCCTCATAATGTTTCCACACGGAAATTTTCTGTAAGGTCAGACCTGTTTACAACTGTGGTGGTCACAATGGTCCAGTTCAGTATTTACCTATCATGCTGTCCTACTATTTACACCTTGGCTGAAGTATGCTTATTCCTAACAATAGTAAGAATATAAATAAAATCACTTAATTACAAGGTATTTTCTTAAATAATAACTTAGGGCTCAAGACTTCCACCTCTCCCCTC